>NC_053159.1:94220722-94543500 GCF_016835505.1 Polypterus senegalus
AGACGTCCACACAGATACAGTGACATTTAATTGTCCTGCTGTTTAATGACTTACAAGCATTGAGACAGTCATATTTCATTGAGAGTGACAAGATGACAGCAAGTTTTAACTGGCCACTTAAGCATCGTTTAGTTTTCAGAGGCAATACCTTTTAATTGAAGCATCGGAGATTAATAAAGCAGCAAACCTTTGAGCAAAGTGTACACATAACTATCATGTAATAACAGCAAACACAATCTGGTCTCACAAAAAAGTACGAGGATCCCACCAGCCTCCTCTCAGAGACAGCAGGTTAAAGCATTAAATAAAGAAATAATAACCGTCTCATTAAACAGGGTCCCTCTATTTATTGGTACTCTAAACCGTTAAGTGTGCAATACTACTGAAAATTACAATGGAAAATGTATCTGGTATTTACTGTAAATGTGGCACCTCATGGATACCCACCATTTTCACTCTAACCTGGTTAAAATAAGGCCAGAAGCCACTTTTTTCTCCATGTGTACGCTATTGTGGATCTGGCCACTGTATTCTAAACATGCAAAAATGGGAGATAACCTCAATGACAGCGTATTCGTCTATAAAGCTGCTGTCAAGCTTGACTCGGGTGAAGCAGAGGAGTGTTTCCCTTTTCTCGCCTATAGCTTGTGGCCAGCGTGCAGATAGGATTTTGTTCCCCCTTTGCACCCTGTCTTTACTGGTTGTAACCACAAACCTTTTTAAGCTGCCTTTTAACAAACTGAGCAGTAGGAGCCTGGGGTATTTTAACGGGATGGTGTAGAAACGTTTCACAGGCAGTCCTTCTCCTAGATGGATGGAGGCTGTGGTGGGTTTGGTTTCTGTTCTTGTTGACCCAATTACTGATGGAGTTTTGAAGGAAGGGTTTACAGGTTGTGCGTCAGATGAAATTCTGTTTCATTTACTGTTTCCCTTCAAAGTGCAATTTCATTATTAATATTAACACTTTCATTATTATCATGAAATGCAGGTACAAATACCATAATTGTACTTGGAGATTAGTGCAGGTACGCACGCAAAGTTACCAGGCTAAAATGTACAGCTTTCGAGATACCGGTGACTTATCTGTTACACTTCAAACCAGAGCAGAGTGACCTTCAGTCAAGTACAGCAGGTTTATGCTGTGCAGCTGAACACCTAAAGTGACGAGTGTTACAATCACAGTGGACTGATCTGAGGTTACAAGCCACGTGCATTTCTATTTCGTTTCCTCCCAACTCTTCAGCGTTTTTCGGAGGAAGCATGATATTTTTTGCAGGTGATTAAACTGCCTTCTCCTACGAGTCTCTACCTCTACAGTACAGTGTCTTTGACTTCAGTATGTGTCCATTATCTCCCTTTTCTATGGTGGTAAGGCTTTTTGGTATTTATTCTTCTTGTCACTTCTAGGATAACTTATATCAGTGGAAGAAATGTTAAATTCTGGATTTTTTTAATCAGGTTTATGTAAAAATAAGCTATTTTCAGGTAATGCAGGAAGCACTATGTTATACTTTGTAAATGTAGTGGTACCTGTAGAAGCCACTGGCCAAAGCCCCTATTTTTACAAATAAATGTACTAAACCCAACTCAGTGACAGTCTCAGTGTTTGTTTAGGGGTCAGGCTACTCTAACACAGAGAAGGCTCATGACAAGAAGAGTTGTGTAACCTCAAACTGAAAGCTTCCTACATATCTCTTGATATCCATTAATGAATGTTACTCAACAGACACGGACACAGAAAGTGCGGCAGTTCAGAAACGAGGCCCATTTGGTTGATGGGATTTTCCAAGCAGTCTGTCAGAAGAAGGCATCTGTCCATTCATTGAGTTTTTTTTTACACTTGTCCTTACCTCAGCAGGAGCAGAGACTTTACTGGAAGCACCAAGTGCAAGGCAAGTACCAGACACACCTCAGCCCTCCTGACTTAGAGAGGACATTTAACTTTATGCAAGTGTGTTTGAACCAAGGAAGAAGACAAATGTCCTCTGGAGGAAACACAAACACACAGGAAATAGGCAGACATCACACCAAGGAGAGCTCAGCCGGCATTGGGTCACCATAACACCATTCATTTAAACACGAGTGAGGATCATTCGAGGAATTAAATTTGACTTCTTCTATTCACTAAGTTGTTCTTGAAATAGCGATTTAGGATCATAAATATGACCATTAAAAAAACAAACAGACCTGAGAGTAAGAGTGAAACGTTTGCTTAAGGATACGATAGGCCCTCTCTCATCACCATTAACACTGACATTATGTTCATACAACTAACATTTTTGGACAGTTCCCCATCAAATAACACGTCACTACTCTGAATGTCACCCTACGTGTCTTGAGGGCACGTAACAATAACTCATTTTCAAATCAGGCTAGGTCCAGTTAGCCGTTAGTTGATTGTTTAATCCAACCTAAGCATTTGGATGTCCTTTATCGACATTCTTATATGCGATGCCTGATTCTTTTTATCTTTTATTGCTTTACCGATACAATATAAAACGCATTAATTGATCCACATAACACTTAATAACAATGTCCCTTAAGAAGTGAAATACATAATTATATTTAAATAAAATGAATTAGAGTGTATGAGTATTTTATACACACTTGCACAACCAGAAACTTTACACTATCCTATATCTCTAAATGTGACTAAATATCTTTGATTAGCACATGCAAGGTAGAATTTGAATGTATTTTGTATAAGTAACGATTACCCTATAAACCTACAGATTAAGTATTGTAAACATTATGAAGGAAATATCTTTCACTCTGTGTTTCCCCTTGTGGGTCTTGACTTTATATTCCTTCATAAATGTGCAAACAAATCAATTGGGTGTCCACTGTGCCTTACAGCTGTTGTCCTTGACCTTCATACTCAGCTCTGGCATAGGACTTAGCATTTTAAATCCCAGCAGTGCCCCCCCCCCAAACCAGTACTCGGATCAGCGGCAACACTACAGTGTCAGCCCACCGGACCGAACAACCCAGGCCTGAGCCAAGTCTGCCTACCTTCACCACTGACTTTCTCCTGGAAAGCCCACTGGAGTAACTGTGGGACAACAGCATGGCTTGCCCGCACTTTGAGCATACATTTCACATTGTTTAGTGCTATCTAAGCCCCGAACTCCATGGAACTGGATACAAAATAAATGGGAATCCTATCTCTAGTAGCAGCTCCATCTGTTATTGGGATGTGTCTTCCCGAGCTTGAAACACTCCAGAAAAGCCTGCACACTCCACCTCTTCTCTGCGGCTCCTTCTTACTACCCCTGTGATACTGAGATCACGATGCAAGGGTTAAAAAAATAGGAAGATGCAATCAGTTATACTGGTAACCACTTATTTGATACTAAGAGTTTGTGAAGGTCGAAAACACAGAACACAGCTTTCTAGGGGATGAACTGTTGAGGACTGGAGTATGAGATCGGCTTCACAACTAGGTGGAGCATTCGCCATTACTCACCCTCTAAAATGAGTAGGCAAAGGCGTACAAGAATAACGTTCTGAATGCCAAATCCCTGAAGACCTCACACTTTTTTTTACTCCTGTTCACAATTCTGAATGAGTATTTTAAGATACATACAGTATGTTGTTTTTATTAAAGCATCAGGCCTATCAGGTTGTTCGTCCTTGATCTCCCGCTTCTCATAAAACACTTACGGGTTTGTCAGTATATATTATACCAGCTTATTTTACTGGACATTAGAACAGTTTCAACAAGAATAGGCCATTCAGCCCAGCAAGCTCATCAATCCTGTTCACGTCAAGTCTCCAAAATAGCATTAAGTAGAGATATGTAGTTCTCTAAAATCCTGCCCTCTACCACTCTGCTCTGTAATTTATTTTGTGTGTCGGTGGTTCTTTCTGACATGTGTGAAATTTACCCTTAACAAGTTTCCAACTGTGCGCTTGTGTTCTTGTTGAACTCATTTTAAAGTAAGTCTAGACTCTCTGTATTAATTTCAATCATATGTTTAAACATTTTGACCATGTCCTTTCTTACTACACATTTACTTAAACTGAAAAGGTTCAGCTGCTTCAGTCTCTCCTTATAGCTCATACTTCTCGGTTTCTAGAATCACCTTAGTCTTCTCTGGACGTTCTCTTTTTTTGTAATATGGAGACCAAAACTGAACACAGTACTCCAGATGAGGCCTCACTGGTGCCTTATATACCACAAGCATGACTTCCCTTGACTTGTACTCCACGCATCGGCTATATAACCTGATATCTGGTTACCTTTCTTGATTGCAGATGGTGATAAGCCCACTGTGACTCCTAGGTCTTTTTCATAAAGGGTACATTCAAGTGGCAGATCTCCCATTGCATATTCAAAACTAACCTTTCTTCTTCCTACATGTAATACTTTACATGTACGTACATTAAATTTCATCTGCCCCAGCCTGTATGCTGTAATGAGTAAGCTTATTTTACTTTATCAGCCCTTCCACCCAGTTGGTATCAGACTTCACCAGCTTATTGATTATACTCATATGCACATTGCTTATGTAAACTGAGACCTGAGAGGCACCATTTTAAAATCAACTAATTCTGAAAATGTTCCCCTCACCATTAACCTTTATTCCGGTGTTTAAGCCAATTTTGTGCCCATCTACACACTGCACTTTGAATACCTGCTGGTTTAAGTTTGACAACTAGCCTCTCATGTGGGACTCTATTGGTAGCCTTTATTGTCATCACATTGGAATAATCAACCGACATATTCTCTCATCTATTGAAAACATGTTGATGGAACACACTGAGGAATGGCAACTACATGCCTCTTTCAGTCTGGTTTATAATAAATCATGCTCACTACACTGATTTCTAAGCAAGCACCGCCATTAAGCATCCCATTTTAAAATAAGCAGTTAACATACTTCATCTACCCAGTCCTTGAGAAATCCAACTGGAAGACTCTGCAGTTCCAATTTATATCAGGAAATGTTCAAAGTCTAGCTTTCCAATTGATAAAAAAGTCGTGTAGCATCACTCTGCCTCTCCCAGAAGTCCATGCTTTTTCATTTTTTACAGTTCCGGTTTAGTGCTGACAGGATGGTATACAAAATAAACTTGCTATTCTGAATGACTTCTCATGTCTCCTTGTCTCTGACCAGACATCTGCAGTGACTTCAATGTCCTGACTCAGCAGTGTGTGATTGTGGAGGCTGATCAATGAGCAATACCTCTTTTATTGGGGGCTTTGCTTCTTTTGCATGTTTTCTGTTTTCTTTATCTTCTATATTCTTAGAAAACTAACATTTCGTATACCGTATATGACATTATTATAAAGATAATTGATTAAATGCAGTGGCGGACTATTAGAATTGTTAACATTTTGCAAGTTTTCAATTTACCTCCGATTAACCATTCCCGTTTAAGGCTTCAGCATTTAATCGAGTCTCCAGTAGATGGCGCTGCTCGCCTTATAAATGCCGAGCTTGAGGCGCTCTTGATCCCTTTTTTTTCTCTTCTGCACGATATTATTAGAGGAGGCAAAATGCAAGGTGCTCTCGAAAAGAAGCACAGACTGTAAACTCCGTACAAGAAGGTCACACGGTGGAAATTGAGTTAAAGGCTTTTTTCTGTTTTATTATTGCTAGACGGTCTACTGTCACCTGATTTGTTTTGATGCTTTACTGGGACAACATCAGAATGTCTGAACTTTAAATCGACTTTAAAGCTCTACCTGAGAGAGAAACCCCTGCTAAACGATACATGAATGGCGAAAGGCATATTCCCACCAGCAAGCATAATTAAAGATATGTAGCGTCCCAACCAGGTTGAAGCCTTTCTTTTTGAGTGACTGTTAGGTCCGATTGAGGGAGGGCGGAGTACAGCACGGAAGACTGACAGCGGGGTATTGATTGAGGCGGTAATTTTGCGGGGGCCGGGACGGGAGGAGGAATTGGAAAGGGTGTTAGAAGGTTGTGTTTGGGGTTACGAAGTCGGCGTTCTTTTTCTTGTTTGTTCAAGTAAAACTTTTGTGAGACTTTACTACGTCTGTCTGGTTAGTTTTTTTTATTTCCTCTCTTTTCGAGCCTGACGCGGAGATTGCTATACAATATTTATGAAATTGTACTCCCGATTCATTAAAAATGCCAGGAATTTTCATGACTACTTGTTGAATTATTTGAATATTTAGTACAATACGATGTTATCATTACAATGTCAACAGATGAGATTAGTATGAGTCTTCTGTGCCCTGAGAGCTTTTGCGGTGGAACACACATCAAACCAGCACCACCACAGGTCTTAGCCCTGTAAATATGGTGTCCTGCAAGGCACCATCCTTGGATCTTTACTGTTCTCACTTTACATGTTTCCATTGGGAACTATTTTACAGAGTACAGAACATTCATTTTCACTCATAAACAGACTATACCCAGGTATAAATTTCTTTTAGACCAAATGACCTTAATTAATTGTGTCAGCAAATTAAAGTTGTGGATGGATGAGAACTACTTTTCTCTGAATATAGTAAAAACAAATTTTAGTTACTAGAGGAAATGATGCTGACTGCAACAACATTCGGTCACAAGTCAGATGAACTAAACATTCGTTTTAGGTGTCATTTTTGACACTCACATATAGACACACATTACCAAACTATCCAAACATGTTTTTTCTACCTAAAAATATTGGCATATTAATAAATTATCAAAATATGCGAGTTACAGAAAAATTAACTCATGCATTTCCAGTAGGACTGACTATTGTTCTGCACTATTCGCAGGCTGTTCAAATTGTTCTTTATGCAGCTTTCAGTTAATTTGAAATGCTGCTGCAAGAATTACTACAAGAACTAGAAAGTATGAACACATAACTCCAGTTTTTAAGTCCTTACATTGGCTTCCAGTTAAGGTTAAAGCTGACTCCAAAATCCTCCTTTTAAAGCATAAGCTCAGTATTTTTCAAGTTGAACATGACATATATGTATTTGCCACATGAAGTTGTGTTCTAAACTTATGCATTTTCTGGAGATTTTAAAAAAATACATAGCCAGTCTTGGCGTGCATGCATGTTGCCTTAACTGCCAATTTTTTTTTTAATTTTATTGAATTTACTAGCAAAATACCTGCGCTTCGCAGCGGCGAAGTACTGCTTAAAATTTTTATTAAGAAGAAAATTAAACCTTTTTAAACTGAGGGAAAATATACCAATAATTATTTGTTAAGGATCTCTTTGTATACCACATTGTGAGTTCGGCCCTCCGGTTGTAATATGACCAAGCTGTGCGCTGAGCTTACTCTTGAGCATGCAACGTACAGTTGGCCATGTGAACAGTAATCTTGTCTCAAATCTCACAGCTTGGATTGCTGCTGTCATAATCGGTTTGAGTTTCATGGTTTGTTTCAATTACGACAGTATTTGTAGGACTTGTGTTGAAGAGACATTCTGCATCTGTCAAGCGTTGTAAGTATACAACCGGTTTAATCGTTAACTTCACATCCAGCTTTTGAGAGTTTAAACATTCATAAACATCAAAGTGTCCACTACTGAAATCGTCACCTGTGAATCTAAGATGTTTAAGAGGCATAGGCGGTTGTCCAAAGGTGTCAAATATTTGGCCATTTCAGTACACTTGAAAGCGACAACCGAACAATTCAGCAGCAGCCATCAACTCACATGCAGATCCATAGGTGAAGGGCTTAAGCATTTCACTCTTATAGTGCCCCTGTGTAGTATAATTATCTCCTGTACCATCATCAGTCCACACCTTGAACCTGTCCCAGTCATTCAATACATAAGACACAATGTTCCTCCGGATATCAAGAGTGAGCCTGATATGGCCGTGCAATATGTAACAAAGAGAATGGAAAAGGCAGGTGCCATGGAAACCACTCGGTAAGTGACAGTTCTTTGATCGATAGTGATCATCTCGATAGACATGGTAATGGGGGTTGGAATGATAAAGGAAATGGGTACCTGGGCAATGTAAAGTAAGTGTAAAATACCTATACAATAATTATAATTGTAATAAACAAACAATAAAACAGCGGAGAAGCCGTGGATTAAACAAAAAGGCTGTAGTTATCAGTAGGGAGACGTGAATCCCGTGGCAAAGCAAGGAAGGGAATGTAGAGACCGGAGCGACGGACGTCCTTATATAGGCAAGCAGCCAACAACGTGGGAGGCATTGGGATGGGGGACCCAACGCCGCCTCACACGGTGACCGAGCTGCAGGCTATGGACGTATATATGTACGTAAGTAGGATTCAGTTAGCGTTGGGAACCCGCGTACCAAATTTCTTGAAGCTGGGCCCATAAGTAACAAAGACCATTGAAAGGTTCAATATGGCGGCCGATAGTGGCATCATACCACCGAAATAAGTACGTACATTGGTCTTGGTTAGCGCAGGGAAGCCGCCTACCAAATTTCGTGAAGATGGGGCCATAAATAAGAAAGTCCAACATGGCGGACGTTGTTGATCGTTATGACCGTTATGCATAGAATTTCGAAATGAAACCTGCTTAACTTTTGTAAGTAAGCTGTAAGGAATGAGCCTGCCAAATTTTAGCCTTCTACCTACACGGGAAGTTGGAGAATTAGTGATGTTGGAAAGTTCAATATGGCGTCCGACAGTGGCATAATACCATCGAAATAAGTACGTACATAGGTTTCGGTTAGCGCAGGGAAGCCACCTACCAAATTTCGTGAAGATGGGGCCATAAATAAGAGAGTTCAACATGGCGGATGTTGTCGACCGTTATCGACCCTTATGACCATTACGTGTAGAATTTCGAAATTAAACCTGCTTAACTTTTGTAAGTAAGCTGTAAGGAATGGGCCTGCAAAATTTCAGCCTTCAACCTACACGGGAAGTTGGAGAATTAGTGACATTTGGAAAATTCAATATGGCGGCCAACAGTGGCGTCATAACACCGAAATAAGTACGTACAACGGTTTTGGTTAGCGCAGGGAAGCCACCTACCATATTTTGTGAAGATGGGGTCAGCCTTCTACCTACACGGGAAGTTGGAAAATTGGTGACGTTGGAAAGTTCAGTATGGCAGCCGATAGTGGCTTCATACCATCGAAATAAGTAAATACATCGGTTTCCGTTAGCACAGGGAAGCCGCCTACCAAATTTCGTGAAGATGGGGCCATAAATAAGAAAGTTCAACATGGCAGACGTTGCCGACCGTTGACCGATGAGTCAGTGAGTGAGTCAGTGCCTTTTATTAATATACAGTAGATTAAAATCAAATAACACTCCATACACATAATTTGAGTTTTACCAAAAGAAAAAAAAAGGCTTGAAACAAATCAACCCCCACCCCTGAGAAAGAGAGCTAGGCCAGCAGTCTAAAATTTTATGCTAGTAAAGACAAATGAATAGATAAAATAATAAATGAATAAAGATAAATGGAGTAAAAGAGGGGTGAGAACCTGCTTCCTCAATTTAAATGCTTATTCTAAAATGTCATAGATTAGATCCTGCCCGGTTTTGAAAAAGTTTTGTACAAATCCTCCAAGTGCAAATTAGATTTTTTTCAAGTTTCAAATAGTATACAGTATAACATCAGTTTACCCACTGACTTAGAATCGGTTAGTTAGGATTCTTCCAGTTGAGCAAGATAAGTCTACGTGCCAGTAGTGTAGTAAAGGCAGTTAAAGTTTGGTTGTCCTTCTCCACTTTAAGCCCACTGGAAGTACCCCAAGCACAGCTGTTAGTGCATTAGAAGGGATTGTGACTCCAAGGTTGTCTGAAAGGCATTAAAAGATTTTGGTCCAAAATGATGTTAATTTGGTGCAGACCCAAAATATGTGGCCTAGTGAGGCCAAAGCTTGATTGCAGTGTTCACAGGTTTGATTTTGCCCTGGAAACATTTTGGACAATTTTAAATGAGAGAGATGTGCTCGATGTATAATTTTAAGTTGAATAATTCTGTGCTTTGCGCATATGGAGCTCGAGTGAATTCTGTGCATTGCTACCTTCCACTCCTTTTCTGAGATGTTGAGTGAGAGATCCTTTTCCCACTGTCCTCTTGGGTCTTTGAAAGGGAGACACTGTAAAATGGTTGTATATGTTACGGAGATGCTGTCTGAGTCCTCAAGACTGAGCAATATTTTTTCCCGCATAGAGGGAGGTGAGAGGTGAGGAAAATGGGGCAGGTTCTGTTTAACAAAGTTTTGAATTTGAAGGCAGTGAAAGAAATGTGTTGCTGGTAAGTTAAATTTAGAGTGTAATTGTTCATAGGATACAAAAGCATTGTCTATGTACAGATCTCTTAAGTGATTTAATCCCGGATGTTTTCCACGCATTAAGAACTGTATTCGTTTGAGAGAGTGGGAAAAGGTGGTTCTCGTGCAGAGGTTCCACAGATAAAAGCTTTGTATCTTAAAATACTTCCTACATTGGTTCCATATTCTGATTGAGTGAAGCACAATTGGGTTGTTAGTATATTGGCGATAACTTGTATTTATTGGGGTGCATAGCAAAGAATATAAAGAAGTACTGTAGGATTTTATTTCCACTGTGGACCAAGCCTGTGTATGTTTATCTGTTTCTGTCCATGTCCTTGTTTTTATAGTTTGTATGTTTGCTGCCCAGTAATAAAACTGAAAGTTACGTAGAGCCATGCCACCATCCGCCTTAGGTCTTTGTAGGGTCATCCTTTGGATATGTGGATGTTTTGAATTCCAAATAAATGAGTTTATGGTTAAATCTCATTTCTTAAAAAATGACCTATTAATGTACTGTGTATTGGAATGTTTTGAAATACAAAGAGAAGCTTAGTAAGGATATTCATCTTAACAATTTTAATTCTTCCAGCTAGAGTGAGATGAAGGGTTGACCGTCTATGCAAGTCTTGCTTAATTTTTTCCATACATATGGCAAAATTTTGTTGATAAAGAGCTTTATGTTTACTTGTGATGTTTACCTCCAGGTATTTAAACCGATCTGCGATGATAAAAGGGAAGGTGTCCAATCAAATATTGTGTGCTTGAAAATTCACTGGGAAGAGTACACTTCTATTCAAATTGATTCTGAGACCAGAAATCTTTTGAAATTCTGTTAGTGCTGTTAGGACTGCAGGCACAGTATTTTGTGCATCTGATATTTACAGTACCATATCATCTGCATATAAAGAAAATTTCTGTTGCAGTCCTTCTCTGATAATCCCCTTTATCTCAATAGCATTTCGACAATGAATTGCGAGTGGCTCAATGGTTAACTGGCAATTTTAAACTGGCCAGACTGTGAGGGTGGATGTGTGTGAGTGGCCTGCTACTGATTGTCAACCTGTCCAAGGTCATTTCCTGCCTTGTGTCCAGTTCTGCCAGATCCTATACTCCAAAGTTAAGTTCAATGGAATTGTTAATGTACTTGGCAAATGTTATTTTGTACCACTGTATGCTGCAATACGGTGTATGGATGGTATGACAATAAAGCCACTTGACTGGACTTGACTTGAAACTTATGTTACATTCAGTACAAATATCAACATTTTACAGGATTTCACACTAACATTCATAATGTTAGAAAGGCACAGTAGGTAAGAATGTGTCAAAAGAATAAAAAAGAAAAGAAGATGAAAAGAATGGATCTCACCCCAGTGGGGCCACAGAGCCACAGAGATCAAAGGAAAACGACTAGGACAACAACCAGCTAACCTGGGCAAACCTAGAAAATGTTTTCAAAACTGATGATCATGATGAGTAAAATGAAATAAAGTATATGTCATTAGTAGAAAAAAAATACTATCCATTTTTGAAAAACATGCTGGTCAAGCTATTCGGAAACTTTAAATTATTCATTGTGAGCTAGAGGGTGGTGGATCTTGTAAAGTACAGAAAAGAAATCAAAAGGGACCAGAGGTAGTTATTAATCTTTGCATATATAAAACTAAGTCTTTAAGTTCTTTTTAGAGACCAAATAGTGTTTTTTTTTCTCTGTTTTCAGGAACCTTATTCCACAGACTGAGGGCAAAGGTACACATATTAATTGTGGATTTGTCTAAGAGACAAGTAAAAGGTTGGATAATCCAGACCAAAGATGATTTATGGAGGAATTTGTGATCAGCAGGTCCTGAAGTTAGACATGAGAGTTTGAATGAATACTGTATATTTCAAAACTAGGCAACAACAAATTATAAACACCAATACAATAACTTATATACATTATTTTAAAAATGTTTCAATTGATGCTATAAACTGAAGTTAAATCAGTTGTTTCAGTGGTTTAATGGATGATATTTTATGTTAAAATCTTTCAAAACAGTAAAAATAAGAAAGCCATATTAAATCATGTTAAATTGTTTATGTAAATAATAACCCTGACTTTGTCACTTTACAGATCATAAGTTTTATTTTCTATTGTTGATTACATATATTCTTGCATAGTTGATAAAAAATTCAATTCTTGATGCTTCTCAGAGATTTTTCTTTGAATGGGCAAATTCTGCTGTCTAAGGTTTATCAAGATTAGCATATGCAGCAACTGTTCTGGATGTAGTTTTGTCTGCGATCAATTCAGCAGACACCAAATTCTTTAATTTTACATAAAGAAATAGACCACATTATTTAAAGAAGGAGATCATGTGTTGGCCTCAAAATAAGGGTAGGTTAAATGTCCTTGATTTTAAAGCTGCTAATATTACATTCAAAATGAAATGGTTACAACATTTTCTTAATAATAAAACACAAATTTGGCATGCATTCCTCAATTTAATCTTTAAAACAGGTGGGGGTCTCGGAATTTCTTCTTAAATGCAACTTTGAAACTGTTAAAAAAACGAATTTTCATAAGCAGGTTCTTTTAGTTTGGACATTGATTTATAAGAATAGCTTTTCACATCATAGATACGCGTTATGCAATATTAAGAACATAACATTCCAGAAAAAACAGTACTTGTCTCTATCGTAGTGAAAAAAGTATCTACATATAAATAAATATTTTTTGTAAAACATCTTATTAACTTAGAATAGAATTTATTGAGCTATGAAAAATGTATTAATAATTACAGTGTTACAATCTCACCTTATGAGTTTTGTAAGAAGTATTGTAAGAAAATCTATTTCTCGAAACGTTATTCAGATGAGAGTAGCAGTACCGTAGTAGTAGGCGAGTCGATGTCACAGGTTTCACCTTATCCATTCTGTTAGATCAGCGCTTCCCGATTGGGCTGGGGTGCCAGAATCCATTGAGGAAGAAAAATGGAAAACATTATTTGTACAAAATCTTAATGTATCTATCTATTCCTAAATAATTAAATAGGCAGGTTATTTGGTATCAGTGCAATACGTTGCTTGTTAAAACGGATGACATCCGCTCTTACGCGCACTTAGTGCTGCGTGGGTATTATGAACTATCATATGAACTCGTATTTTTTCATACTTCTTCTGAAACTAAGTGGTGCGAAATCGGCCTCGTCCGTCACAGGGGGTGCGAGGATAAAATGAATCGGTAAGCGCTGTGTTAGATGGAATTAATATATTAAATATTTCAAAACTAATAATCCACATATTAGGAAAGTTTGCTGCAAATTATCTACTCCTGCCACAGCTCTGAAGTGGAATGCTATTTTAGATGATATTTACTGAAATCAAATATGGTTATCTTCTTATATAATACGCTACCGTGGCAGTTCGTTTGTCTGTCCAGGATTTTAAATCGCCTGTAACTCGAAAACCATTTCACCTATTGATCTGAAATTTGGTACACATATACTACGTGATGTCTACTGTCCGCTTTCGGTGTGATGATTTTTATTCCTCGTTTGTATTTTTATGTTAATTTATTGTAGAATCAACTCTCGGCAGTGGCCACCTGGGCAGCCTTGGGGCGCATGTGTATGGGCGCCGTTCTCATTCTCTGCCTTCGCCGTCACTTTCCCTACATCTTTATATCTTAAATCATTGTTGAGGCAGATTGAAGACTTAAGTGCCAGCGAAAACGTTCTAAGTAACTGCAACACAATCACTGACTTAATCAGTTTTAATGCAAAAAGATGCCATTAGTGTGGAGAAGAGAAGAGCTGCTCAGGAAGCAGCAAGCGCATCAACCTCTGAGCAAACGAATGCTAAACGTACAGAGAAAGAAGATGAGAACTATATGTTCATTGTATTCACTGCACATTATCGTACAGTCCGCTGTTACTGGTTACCAAATAAATACTGTATCATATATAAAGTGAAAGATGTATCTTTAATTGATACCTGGAATTTAACCTGTTAAAGTTTTTCTTCCATAGATTTAGAATTGAAAGTGATGTAAAATGTATGTTTTTTAGAAGGATCCAGAACCATTTCTTATACTTTTAAGGAATGTGTGTGTATTTTAATTTTGTTTACAACATTTTCCGAATTACTGGTTATTTTCTGCTTTAAACTTGAACGATTGTTATATATTTCTGTGTTTCAACAGAAATTATGTTAATTCTAAAATTACATTTCTGATTACCCTAGTAATAGTCTTTGGATGATATCATATTCATAAAATAAAATAGGGGACAACCCACAATGTAACATTTTCAAGGTTCAACTTAATCATTACCTCCAAGCCATAAATGGCTGTAGAAACACCAAAGCTATGAGGACGCTTGATACTGTGAATAATATGAAGTCTAAAATTGACAAAGCAATATAATGTGCCTCAGTGGAATTTTCTTTTTTATGTCAGTATTATGATTCTATCATATCCTCACTTGAATTTTGTTTGTAAAAATTATATACCTTGGGTTATTTGTAAGATATGTGTCTAAACAGAGATAAAGCAATATTCTTATTTTTTGATTATATATAAAACATTACTATAGTATAAAGTGCGCCTCTACTGCTGAACAATAATTCTGAAATATTCCAGACTTATCTTCAGGGACAGAGTTCAGAATAAGCAGAGTAAAATGCAAAGCCTTATTCTGAGTCATCAAAATATACATCGTATACTGTACTATATCTATAAAAAAGCATTAAGAGCAAAACGATGTCAAAAAAAACCAAACAAACAAAACTTGCGTATGTGTAATACCGTCGAAGCGACACACCAAACTTTCCGCCCCGCCCAGCACGCGAATTCAGACGAGATCGGGGAGGGGCTTGTATTTGTTGTTTCACGCAACCCGGAAGAAGCTCGGTGATAGATTTTTTTTAGCCGGCGAAGGAGTTCGGAAAAGTTACATGGGTGAGTAATCACCTCGCTGAATGTCCTGAAAGTGCTCGGGATTATTCGTGGAGGTGTGAATGTGAGCAGCTTTGGTGGGGGCACATTACACCACTGCGACGACGCAGTCGATCCGGTCAGCTGACCTCCGTGAAGCATAATGATGCGTGTGCGGTAGCGATGGCGCGTCTGGTGCTCCTGGAGTGTCTGTGAGACGTAATGAACATGGGAATTGTTGTGTATTTTTAATTTGAAAGAGTAAGTCAAAGGATTCATTCGGACTGTACTAAGAACATAAAGAAGCTGGGCATGTTTAGTTTTATTTCATAAATGCAGTTATGCTTTTCATTTATGCCAATTTTATACCTGATAAAGTCGTGCTAAGATGCTCATTGTCACACAGACTGCCGCTAGCTTCTTCTCAGTCTCGTAAGCAAATGCAGAAACCACGGATCAGCCCTACTACTTGCCCGATATGCCAGAGACTCCTACCATAGGCAGCTCTGATCAGTTACGAGATCTCTGCGGCCAGATCCACGTCATTACAAGTTTGCTCAATGCCTTCGCCATTGCTGCAAGACGTGGGATTCAAATGAAACTTTATTAGCAAAAAATATGATGTCGTTAACTGTATTAATAATCAATTGAAATCATAAACAGATATATGTATAAGAGTTGCTATAGTTTTTGAATTTGTTGAGCCATTTTATCGATAACGCAAAATTGACTAGAAAATCCAGTTGTGCGGTATCAAACTCCGTGCCTGGAAGCAGCCCAGGCACCAGCCAAAAATGGTAAAGAGGACTTCTGAAAATGCTGGGGGGGGGACGGGGTTATTGTGTGACAAAGTCATAAAAAGCTAACATAACAGTACTGTATACCCGACAACAGGGATGGCGCCTTAAATAATACGAATGTGAAGTAAGCGCTTCTGCTGATGAGCGCAACCATCACAATACTTTAATAATGTCGTCTGAGGCATGGTACATTTTTTGCTACCCATTCACCTCCACAAACTCCTCCCCCTCCCTATTAGGTATGAGATGACACATTTAATTCACATACATACACATTGCTGTACAGGCTTCGAGAAGCAGTGCATTCTCTGAACATTAGACACAAATATTTTTGGAAAAATATGAAATAGTAAATATGATTAGCTTGAAAACAAAACAAACAGAGCTGATATTAAAAACTATAAACTGTATAACACGAAACGAAACGTGGATTTGCCGCACCTCCTGCACGTTTCTGTAAGCACCTATTTGAAAATGTCCTAGCTACGAGGCGCCTGCCCTTTTAAGTAAATATGCGCGGTACAAATTTGAGGGAATTTTAACAGACTCTGTGACTAACACCTTAAACAGATCCCAAAAGTTAACAGCAGTTTTAATCTATATACAGGGTTAGTCAAAATTATGTTAACACTAATGGTACTGCTATGTGTATACCTATTTACAATTTTTGTGCCACATATGGTACATGTGTTGGAACATGATGGCGAACAGGTTGAGACATTCCTGTAAATCATCTTGCACATATGAAGTATGTTTTGTGAATAAATTGTTTCCACCTTTCAAATGTTAACATAATTTTGACTCACCCTGTATATACATGTACACTGTAGCACCAAAGTTAAAAAAAAGTATAGGTTACAGTATGCTCAGACTGGCATAGCAGTAGGAGAAACTTACATGGCAAAGTAAAATAAAAAGACAACCAGTAGACTTTGTATACATTGCTAAAGATTTACTTCCAAGTATAAAAACATCTCAAATTAGTTTACATTAAGACTTGTATTAAAAAAAATGCAACTCTCATCCTCTGTTGTTCACCACCATCAATGACTTGATAATTTTACTCTTCACTTTCGTTTACCCCCGTGATTTTTCTGAAGCACCGCTCCAGTGTTATTCACAATTTTCAAAAAGTTATATATACATAGGGTTCTGGAGATGAGTGTAATTTTTATGGTCACACTTAAACGTTTTATTTTGTATGTGTTGCTCAGTGATGGGCCAGTGACCAGTTGGTACTGGGATATGCTCCAAGCCTGCTCAGGATTAAGTGGCCTTAGAAAATTGTATTTTGTAATGTTAAGACAAAGGTTAAACTAATTCTGTGCCTTATTAGTGCTTTCATTCAGCCACATTAGCCTGTATTGTGGATTTTCAGAAGTCAGACATTTTTATGGGCTAGTGGAGATCGACATTTTTTTCTTTTTCTTGCCAGATATTTTCTTGAAACAGATAGTCAATGATGACACATGCATGGTTAGCTGTTTGGCTGATGGTCTTTGTTATTTGCATCCCATTTTTAATTGACTACAGGTTAAGAAAAATGAGCAAATAAAGGATCTGAAACGCTATACATCTAAAGAGACAAGAGCCAAAAGTAAGCAGCACTTAAGTAGCTTTTACTGGTGATATGTACTGGAATGAAAACCTCCAGAACCCAAGTTTGACACCGTGACTTGGTTAATCTAACATACGTTTTGAAATTGGAAAGTGTAATCCAAGAACTGATTTCTTGCTTAAGAGTTTTTAGCCAATTGATGTTGCAATTCTTTGAAAAAAAAAAAATAAAACCAACAAACCTACAATAATAGACAAGGTTTTTCCACACTGAAAAAAATCAATAGTGTAGACACACAAACAAGTATGTGACTAAACCACTGAGATGTGTCTCTAACCTTTTTATGTTTTCTCTTGTGAATATAAATTTTACTTAGTTTTTTTTTATTTTGCAAGCTGAAAGACAGTGGTCTGGAACCAGCTGAGTGTGTTGTAGCCGCGTTCCTCACCAGCAAAAATGGCATGAAAGTGAATAGTGGAGTTCTGCAGTAGTTAGTTGCTGGTACCACTTTTTCCACCAACACTTACGTATATTATATGAAGACATATTTTTGCATGACATTTGGATGCTCTTGTTTTTCATGCTACATCCTGAAGACCTGTACATTAGTTTAATTAGTAGCTGTAATTAGCCTGATGTGAATAAGTGAGCATAGACTGAAATTATGTGAATAAAAAAGACAGTAGACTGTATAACATACTTGTATAACAATACAATTTTGAAGAATATTATGCTTAATCTGTATACCACACTTGGGAGAGCATGTCTCAAGGACTGTGTCTCCATGTTATAAAAAAGACATACCAGCATTGGAAAAAGTCCAGAAGAAAGCAACTGCTGTGTGGAATGAGCCACAACAAATGTTTGAATACACAGAGTCTTTCCATCAAATTGGAAACATCAATGGAGACATGATGTAAATGTTAAAATTCTGAAAGAAGCGAGTAGAGTGTACACTTGTTACTTTAAAATGCATTCTTCCACCAAATAATGAAGCAAATATATTGGTTATGAGTAAATTTTGCTCAAGTACTAAAAAAAATACTTGTTTACACATAAGTGTAGAGATGCAGAACAATTTACCAAATAATGTAGTTCAAAGGAGCAACTTGAAGACTTCCAGATCTTGACTGTGCAAAACTTTAGACCAGAAGATGACATTATTTCAAATTCAGTTTAATCATGAGCACCAAGGGAGAAATATGAAGTGTGGCCTAATAGATTTTTTTTTTTTTTTGGAAATCGCCATGTTTTTATGTATTAAAAATACCAAATATACATGAGACATGACTACTACCCTTCAAAAATGAACTAAAAAAATAAATACAAATTATAAGGATTGACAGAAGGTGGAAAAGTTGCTTTTAAGAGAATTACCTCAAAGATCTGGGTGCACTTGCTCATTTTCTAGTTAATGCTTAGTTGGTATCAGACAGCAGTAGTTGCCCTTCACTCTTGTTACTTGTTGAATAACTTTTATCTTTTTTGCATTTTGTAGCAGATGAAACATGACATTGAGAGATGGGGCATTCTTTGTGTATCTGCTCCAGGGGAACTGTTACCATCGATAACAAGCGTTACTATTTCATTCAGAAGCTCGGTGAAGGGTGAGAAGTCATCTTTATCAAGGTTGTTTAGAGGCGAATGTCTTTTGGTAGTGTCATTTTTAAATGAAATTGGATAAAGTCATTTAGCAAAATTGTTGACTGAGTGAGCTATTCCTGTCTTCATACAGCATAAACATTTTGGAAATCCACTGAACTCTCAAAACAGCTGCTAGTCAGTTATATGTAAATATTGATATTTTGCATGCCGTTCAAAAAAATGTAAACATGACCAAAACTTCCAGTTATACTTTTCAAGTGTTTTGGGGCATTAGCTGAATGCTAACATCTCTCTTTAGGGGCTTCAGCTATGTTGATCTGGTAGAAGGAGCACACGATGGACAGTTCTACGCCCTGAAGCGCATTCTGTGTCATGACCGAGAGGGACGTAAGGAGGCCCAGCATGAAATGGAGATGCACCAGCTGATTAGTCACCCAAATGTGCTACCCCTGACTGCGTTCACCTTTGTCAACAAGGGGAACAAGTGCGAAGCCTGGCTGTTGCTTCCTTTTGTCAAGGTGAGTTAGTAAAAGAAATGTGAAATTATGTTGTCATAAGCTAAAAAGTATCGTGAATTAGATATGGTGTACTTAGGTGGGGTGTGATTGGTTAACTAACTTTGCTAATCTGTGTTAAAAATGTAGAATTTTTCACATAAAACTAGGATTCATCTTATTCAGAATTAGCAAACCTGTTTTACCTTGCTATCTCAGCTGGCCCAGCCTTGCCATAACATTTTGGCAGATACACAGTGCAGTGAGAAGAAGGAAATGGAAAAGTCAGAACTGGATGGCATTCACAGAGGACTTTATTTTCATTTTGAAATGACAATAGACTTGAGTTTTTACATGATTTTATTGTGGTTAGTAATGTGGGAATGTGTGGGTTTTCTTACAAAGAGGGCTTTTCTTGGTGGTCACGCGGAGGAAAGCTGCCTGTAGGTTGGAGGTGGGAATTAAACATGTACTTCCCCTCCCCCCTAATTGTTCTGAATTTGTTATAGAAAGGAAGCCTCTGGTCTGAATTGGAGAAGCTTCGGGACAAAGACAGCTTCATGTCGGAAAGCCGAATTCTACATATCTTCGAGGGCATCTGTGCTGGACTTCAAGCTATCCATGAAAAAAATTATGCACACAGGTAGATGAGAAATCTACAGTAAGACAACGTGTTAATTTTGCATTTTAGTGATACATAAATATTTGGAAGAGGCAGTATGGCAGTGCAGGACTGTGCCTTGTAATACTGGACAACTGTTCAGCTGTTAATGTTTGCACTTAAGCACCATATTTGTGTTTTCTCATCAGTCTAAGACCATGTAATATTGTTAGATAACTGAAATTTGTCTCAGCCTGAATGAGTGCTGGGGTGTGAATGACTTTAATATACCGTGGGCTAGCTTTCTCTCCAGTGTTAGGATTTGCAGTGCATGCATTGCTGCCAGCATAAGCATTGCGTAAAAGAACTGATAATGTGTGGCTTTGCTTTACTTTATTCTGTTTCTGAAAATAATAAACAGGATGATAGTAATTAGTTGTCAATAAAAAATATTCCCTGAGTCATCGATTTTGTAAGGTGCATTATGGCTTTTGAGGGAAGACAACTTTATCGTAAAAGCAATGGGTTTAAGGGAGTTTCTTAGTTCACCTGTTTAAATGCGTTGCCAATGGAAAACAACACTGTCAATAAAATTGATTTATTTTAGCAATTTGAAGGTTTTTAATTACATTTGAAAAAGAGTACTGATTGTCTTATGAGCTTATGCAGACATCCTTTGTACTCCAAATATGTTGTTCAGTATTGTCCATGATAAGTTTTTAGTATGTCCAGGTAGAATTGTAATAGTTTCATGCATAGATCTCGCAATGTAAATCAGACTAACATGGAGTGGTAGGGAGGAACTGAATATGTAAAAAAGTGTGGTTGGCAGACGTCCCATATTTCTTGTGACGGCTCCACATATCAGTTCCCTTTGTAAGTACTTATTGTTCTCTTATTTTATTTGTGGCTGATTTCTCAACACAGTAACACATGCAGTTGTTGTACTATGGCAATTGTTGGACAAATAGCCTTGCTGGGCACATTGATGCACCATTTTTGACCGCCAGTTCTATTTAAAACAGTCAAGCCAGGGCCAGTGCAGTGTCCTGTGATATTGAAGCTCCCTGGTTTGAAACACATGGCTTACTTTAACTTTATATATGCATGTACCTTGTAAAAGATGTTTTCAAACCAAAAAACACGTCTCGGGAAAGCTAAGAAAGACCATTTTTACTACCTGTTTTTAAAAGTTAGGACACTATTAATAACATTGCTGACTGCTTTTTTATATAAAATCTCAGACTATGGTTAGTTGTTTTGTGTGTGTGTGTGTGTGTTTATGTATGTATGTGTCCTGTAGTGTTCTGCTTCCTTGTGCAAGCAGTCCTGACATGAGAGAAAAATGTGTTCCAATGATAGCATTAGAGCAAAAAATAAGAAACCTGAGAAGATACCTCTCCCCGTGTTTTTTCTTGTAATTTAACAACTTTAAGTAACATATTTCCTAAAATAATGTGATATTAAAAAAGCAAAGAGGTTGCTTAAGTGCTCTTTTTATAGTTTTCCAATTTAGTGTCATTTGAAAATCTGTGCCTTTTGGCTGAACAGTAATTTTTTTTTTAAACTAACACTGCACACATGGAAGCACACGTCAATGGTTCAGAGTAATACTGTAACCAACTTTACCACCGACTTTGTATTTTTTGATCTGTAGGGACCTCAAACCCACAAATGTCCTTTTGGATGAAGATGATAAACCTGTGTTGATGGACCTAGGCTCCATGAATCCTGCTCGTATTGAGGTGAAAGATTCACGGGAGGCCATGACCATACAGGTGAGCAGTTGTGTATTGCTTGACTGCCTTGCAGGTTATAATTAAAATAATTACTTGAACCAGTACTGTAGCTTTCTGACTATTTGGTGGGATTTTCAAAAATGCATATCAAGTCACAGAAGTTTAAAGTGTACAGTAGTGGTGTTCTTTATTTTCTTCCAATGATTAACACAATGGAATGATTTCAAAGGCAAAGGTTGAGCTTGACTATGCTCTGAAGCCAATTTTTTTTTTGTGTTGCAGGATTGGGCAGCACAGCGCTGCACAATCTCATACCGTGCACCAGAACTCTTCAGAATGGAAAGCCCCTGTATTATTGATGAGAAAACAGATATCTGGGTTTGTAGTCTTTAGAGTAATTTCTTTGCTCTTCAGTTGTCTTTTTAGTTAGTTATTTTCTAACATTTCAAATTTTTTTTTAGTCTCTGGGTTGTGTCCTATATGCTATGATGATGCTCCAAGGCCCGTTTGATCTCATCTTCCAAAAAGGTGACAGTGTAGCTCTGGCTGTGCAGAACAATATCTCTCTTCCAAAATCCTGCAGGTACGTTATGGTCAAGAGGAGCAAAAGGACAATATTGAGCAAATAAAGATTAACAAAGCCACACCTCTTTTTTTTTTTGTTTGCTTCTAAGTGGTCTTTACATTATACAAGGTAGTATGTTCCTAAGGATCTCTGTGTATAACCCTAACACTTGGCTTTTATCTTTCCAGAATGCTAAAGTTGCCATTCTTAGTCAGTATTAAATTTATTCATATATTTTATTCATTAAAAAGTTACCAAATTGGTAAAGATGAGAGTAATCCCTTGATACAAGAACTTTAATGTAATACTAGCTGGCTACAGTGGTAGATGGTGTGCTTCTTCTGTGCCTCTGTGGGCTCTGTGCAGTAATAATTAGTCACCATCAGATGGCTCTGGCCACTGCAAAACACGGTCCATGCCATGGGTATCCAGTTATTGTCCAGGGAAAAGGTCATTGGCTCCAGATGTTTATAGAAAGCTGCCTCAAGAGTGGATGCTTTGTGTCTGTAAACTAAAGATTTGCTTAATACTTTCCAGCCGTTCATCTCTTCCTGCACTTAGCAGGGTTGGCAGTGTGATTTTTGGATTAGAAATGTACCAATTCTGATTAGCATGGTTTCAGAGCAGTTAATTCATAAAACACACCAGCTTAATGATGAGAAGAAATGGGTAGGTCTTAGTTCTTTATGCGTTACACTTTATGTCTTCCAAACAAAAATGCATAATTCAGGTTAGTCCTTTACGAAACAAGTGGTTTGACTAGAACAGAAGAGGCTAAATACAAATCTGAGGTTTCAGGTCTAAACTAATGTATTTCTGATGAAATCAAAATTCACACTGCCTAATTATTTCAAACTATGGAACAGTTGGTGAAAATTGTTAGAATTAGGGAGACCGTGTGGACTCAGGTTTCTTTTTCATCCATCTTCTTAAATTAAAAGAAAATTTTGCTATTATTGGAGCATGCATCTCACAATGGACTAACTCTAAACTTATTCCAGGGAAAACAGAATTCTTGGTAGTAAGAGATTTAGTTAGTGGGTGGATAGAAATAAAAGTGTGAACTTGCAAAGAGGAGTCTGCAGGCCTGTTAAGCATACATCTTCTGAGTGGATATGTACGTTTCTAGCTAGAGATGCAATACATTATGTTTTGAGTATCGTCTCTGGAACAAATGACATAGGTGTAGGCAGACTTCTAGCTGTAACAGATTTAAAATGTTTGCTGAAAAGGTCATGCTGACAGATACTGCACATGTCTTGTGTTAGTCTGAAGGGATCAGAAAGTTGAATCTGGCACTTAAATCATGATATGGGATGAAGGGGCAAAGTTTTATAGATTACACAGGAGCTTTTTATTGGGGGCATTCACTGATGTTTTGAAAAGGCCTACATGAGCACCCTTTTAACTAGTGGATGAGGATGCATGAAGCTTAGGACCAGTGAGATATAATACTGCACTTTGAATACGCTATGGAGTAATATCAGAGATTGTGTACAATACTAGAAAAATGATTAAGTTATATAATCTTGTTGAAATAATACACTGAAATCTAAAATGAAAGGATACATTTTAAGAGCTCAGTATTGAAAATGGAAATATAATGAGGACTATAAACGTGGATATAAATATGAAATTATAGTAATAATTCAAACCTGGCTGAATTCAAAACATGCACATCATTATAAGATAAAAGGTAGACAATATTGAAAAATGAAAAGTTGTCCATACACATAGGAGAAAATTAAAATGAGAGGCTGATCCAGATCACACTCAAGTTACTTCTTAAGAATATCAAAATACAGACGCACAGCTCTGGAAATGTTATAAATACCTGGCTGCAGACAGCAATACCAGTTAAGACTTTTTATAAGAATCTGGGCAGGTGCCTGCAATTTGAGATGTCAAATACACAAATGTTTTAGAGTGAACAAATTATAACAGGAAACATTGATTAATAGTGAATAACAACATGAATTCATAAAAGTAATTAAATATTATTTTAATCTAGCAAATTGCCCAGTGGCTTCGCTCACTGATTGGAAGGGAAAAATTGGTGGCTCTCATGAGGCAATGACATTAATGCCCTCTGAACAACACATCCCGCGTGATTCAAATTTAACCTTCTGTGCTTGGCAGTACTCGTACATGATATCCATTTCTCCTATTGTAACTTTTGGATGTAGGCAATAATTTTTTTCATTGTTATAATTGAATCCCTCCATATACAGACCCTGACGCCTGTGTGACATGGTAGTCTGTGAATACTGCATCTGTCAAATTCGATTCTGTTCAGCACATTGTTCGGGTGCTCAATTGCCCTCAATTGTGATTGTCGTATATGTTGATCACCAAGCCTTCTCTCTCGATCTGCTTCTGTCTCACTTTGTCTGTGTAACCCGACTCCTGTGGTCATACGTAAGCACGTTGTTCAGGTGTTTGTGAGGCCGTCAATTGTGATTGTCATACATGTTGATCAGCGAGCCTTCTATCTCGATCTGCTTCTGTCTTACTTTCTCTGTGTAACCTGACTATTGTAGCGAGCCTGCAAGCCTTCTATCTCGATCTGCTTCTGTCTCACTTTCTCTGTGTAGCCTGACTGTTGTGGTCATACGTAATGCGAGTGCGCGAGTGCATTATACAGTAATATGTTCTGTGGTCATACATAATTTCTGTTTCAAACACGAAAATAATTTTATATATATAGATTATTACATCAAAGTGTCAACAGGAGGGGAAGGGTTAGGGCTTGAATTAATATGTTGTTACAATCAAGACAGAATTCTGAAATTATCATTATAACCGTTAGTATCTGGAGCTGCTCACATAATGGTAACTCAAAATATTTTGACTGACTAAATTGTTACATTTATGTTTTTAAGACAAGTTTTGAATGGAGTCAGAAAAAACCTTAAGGAAATAAAATTGAATAATATCCTATAGTTTGCAGTTGGAAGGATGCAGGACAATTTTATACCAGAAATCAAAGGTAGTAGTGTAGTTTATAGATCTTTGCAATAGCTGACAAGGAATTAAAAATGTATTGATGAAAAGACCATTTGTTGTGGACTCTTTACTTTTCACCATCGCACATTATACAGAAGCGATTAAACTAATAGAATGTTGAAAGGTTATGCTGTAACTTTCATTTGCAGGCCATGTTTGTACAGTTTAGTTACATGTTATATTATTTGTAAGAATAACAATATAAGGAAAGGCTCAAAAAAGTGTATTCTGCTGTCTTAAATGAACTGAGATTAACCTGACCAAGATAGTGATGCTCAAAATTATAAAGACAATGATTATGGTTGAAAACAAATGGCTATTCAAAAAGAGATTTCCATTAAAAAGCTAAGGTCACAAATTGAAGCTGGTGTAAGGAACATTCCACACAAATGTTTAAAAAGTATTTCTTTACACAGAGCACTGTCAATATGTCCAAGTTATAGTTGGCAGGGCATAGGGTTGCAATAATTCAACATCTTGGGTTTGAATCCTGTGCTTTGTAGTTGTCTGTGTGGAGTGTGCACATACTCTCCATGTTTGCTTGCATTACCCTCCCATATTTGTGACCTAAATCGACCCAACCTTAATCATGAATGGGCTTTTGAACCAACCCTAGAAGAAGTGCCTGTCCTTTGTGGTAGATTTACTTAAGTGCACAAATTTAATCACGCCAATGTGATTTTCATGTAGCACTTAATCTAGTGCAAACTTTTTAGGATGTGAGAGGAAAATGGAAGAACCCGGAGGAATGTATACAGAGTCATGGCTGGGAGGATGTGCGGACTCAACCCAGACGGTGCTTGTGGACTTGCGTATCACTTGTAATTTACTGAATAGGCGATTCTCTAAATTCACCACTGCTGTACTCTAATGTCTGAGTAAACTGCAAGTTCATCGAATGCTTGTGTTGTACAGTGATAAAGTGTGTTTTCTTATAAATTGCCACACGTTTTTACAGATTTTTATTATTTTGTTCAATAAAAGACAGTAACCTTTATGTCATATGGCTATTAAATGGCCTGTGAGCCAGTGCTTAGATCATAATCGTGGCATATGAAGTTTCACTAATATGTAGTTGCTGCATACATGAGTTATGGAAGGTTTGAGGAAAAACAGAAAGAGGGATTTGACTTGATATTTCGGTCCACAAAAAGCAACTAAAGGTTAGCTCTGTTTTTTATTTTCATAAATATTAAAAGCAGATGAAATCATTTAAGTAGGTATTACTTGGGTTTAAATACACAAACAAGAATGTCTCTTCTGGTTTGCCCTTTTCTTATTTTTTATATAATGTATATTTTATGTATTACATACATTCTTAATTATTTATTATTATATAATGAAATGCATTGAGATTATAGTTTGACATCAGAACTGGGCAAATTCAGATTTATCTCTGAGAGCTACCACTTGGAAGGGCATTTACAGTATGTGAAATTTCTTACTTGGGGATTCATATGTCCCATAACTCACAAACACAACAAGAGTTATCTTAAATAAAGCTTTACTTTTGTTTGCAAATTTGTACTACAAGTGAGTGTTGGGCTTCATTTTCTTGCCTTATTATTTAGCATTTCCTTTGGCATCATAAGAGATTTTGCTTGAGCTGCTTGGTACTTTGCAAGTTACTGTTACAGTGTATCTTCTCCATTGTATGCTGCATCTGTCTTCTAGTAGGTATTATGAGATTTCTTCATATACTTTAAAATCTTTTATTATTATTATTTTCAATCTGTACAGGTATTCCCAAGGACTGCAAGATTTATTGACTTCAATTATGGTGGCAAATCCACAGGAGAGACCTAACATTGCTTGGGTTCATAATCGTGTGCAGAACCTGCTGTCAAATGAACCTTTTCAGGACTCTACAAGGGTTTGAGTTTAGTTGTGCACATAGGCCTTGAAGGGAAATGTGTTGCACATGGAACACCATAAACAGGGATCAAGATCAGACATCCAGTACAAAGTGACAGCAGCTTGGATGTGCATCACTGGCACGCTGAACCAGCATCACATCACATGACAGAGACCTAAATTCAAAGACACAGCCTGACTAACCAGAACTCTGTGATGTTACTCTTAAAAGTTGTAAGGTACTTGAGCCCATGGAGAACAGGTTCTGTGGCAACCATGCTAACCATTGAGCCACACACACACTGATTAAATTTCACACTTGATTTTGACAGATTCATTATGCTAATTTCCTATTTTATCAGAAAACCTTTTTCATCCAGGATTTTAAAAGTTAGTAAGCTGTTTGCTTAAGATCTTGTACAAGGAGATAGTGTTCTTACCAGTTTTCAGTACAGAATCTGAAATCTGACATGGGGAAATTTGTCCTTAATATTAATGCTTAGTTTCATTTCAAAGAGAACAAAAAAAATCCGTAATGGTGTTGCTTATAGTAAGGTTTTAATAGTTTTAAGTGTTTTTATATTTAAAGTTTGTTGCAAATTATGCAGGAGTAACCACATGACTCCTAACAGTTTTTATACTTATCACTGTGTTACAGATTAGGGTGTTTTTACTACTTAAATTGGGATTTGGCTTTTAATCACCATTTTTGGTAATCAGTGACATGTGTGATTCCTTGAGCTTCATCACTTCAGTTTATTGTATCAAGCCCTTGGCTCAGAGAGGAGTTGGGCTGAGATCACGCATGCCTTGCTAAACCTCAAAGTGTTTGCTGATTCATTACGTTCCAACAAGCCAGTTTGTCTGGTTTTACCATCTTCAATATTTCAGTGCAACATGTTTGAATTAAAGGCTGAGCAGCACTCACATTCAAGGACCAATGGATACTTGGGATTGTTTTGTTTCCATATTGCCTTTTTTGGTACTGTACATGTCTAATATCTTCGTCAGCATTCAATATTTTTATTTTTAATGTGGATGTACATGTTTTTTCAGTTCCATATAGAGATAAGTGCAGCTGCTGTTTTCTCAAGAGGTTTAATGACAGATCAGTTTATATTTTCACATACTACCTGTTGAAAAGACATCCTGATTGTTGTTCACTAGCTACTGTATGTGTGTATACTATGTGGAGTATCTTCAGTGTTTGCGTCTGTACGTCCTTTAATTTAATATGTTTCCTGCCCCAGCTGAGGATCCATATTTCTGTCATTTTTAACTGTTTCTCTGTTGTCTCTGTAAAATGTCTCAGTGTTTTTATATTTATGGTGTGGCCAGAGTTCAGTCACCTGTAATGAAGTTACATAGAAATGTTAATAAAATATAAAAAACTTTTTATTTCCCATTGTTTTCATGTTCTGTGGTCTACAGCTATTCACCTTTTGAGAGCAACATTCTTTTTAATTGACGTGTTTCTTCTTGCATTTTTGTAAACACCTTGGTAGGTACAGTGTCACTTGGTCTGGGGCCAGGGAACACCTTGAGGTGGCCTTGGATTTTTATATGACAAAGGAATGGCAGATCAACATGAAAGACAAAGCCACTGATGACAGGTAGCAGAACTGTTCAGAAGCAAGAAGAAACTAGTGAAGAAAAAGTTCTTTCATGAGGTAGAAGTTAAATATAATTAGATGTGTTAGATACTTGAAATAAGTCCTTATAATAAGTAAGGCATTACCTGAGTTGCTTTGAAAGCTTGCATATTGTAATCTTTTAGTTGGCCAATGAAAGGTGTCACTTTGCTTGACTTCTCATTAAACCCAGATCTTTGTAATTTATGAGACAGCAGTGACAACCACTGCACCACCATGCACCCAGAGCAATATTATATTTAATACAATAAAAAAATGCAAGAAGGAGTTTAAACCGAAAATATTCTTAGGAATTAACTTCTTGATAGATTTAGAACAGTAGGATGTGAGTGAATAAAGTACATGATATAGTGTAACTGTAACCTACCCAGTGGCCTAAGTTAAAATAATCATGTATTTCTATGAACACAATACCAAATGTAAGGTATAATGAACCCCTGTTTTTTGTCACTGCATTGGCTTTTACTTGTATTTGCTGTCTGATGTATGCTTTGAAAGAGTGAAAGCTCCTCACATATGATGAAAAATTCCAAAAAAACAAAACATTCCCTTCTATTTACAGTTTTCCTTCTGGAGCTGCTTGATTTCTTTCATGGCTCCCCAATTCTTAAAACCTCAGCAGCCATGAAAGTGTGCATTTAAAAATCTTTCATTGCTGGGAAGTTACCATGGTACCAGAATGTCCACTCCCTTAGGAACATGAGCGCTGAGCTAATTCTGAATTCAGCAGGTGAACATTTCTCGACAGATTTAGGCTAAAGCAGACACTATTGATAGTAAGTGCAGTCAGAGCCATCTGCAGTGACGTGGCACTTTGATGGCCAGAGTATTCCAGCAATTACTAGTTCCGGTCTAGTTGCCAGTGGCAGACTGGCAGTAAGGTTGGGGGTTTCGTCATGTTGCTGATATGAGGTGGGTTCTACATATCTGTTAGAGGACTGACACCAAAAGGCTAGGTCTTTTACCACTTGATGTGGCCACTTCATCATGATGAATGGGGTTATTTTCTCCCCACCCCTGCCTGGAACTTGTATATTTGGCTGCCTCACAGCCCAGGCATCTGTTGTGCCTGTTGCTAGGCTTTTCCATTTTGTTTTGATAGAAGATCTGTGTCTTTTCATACTTAACTGTGTGTGTGACAAGTGGCGCCTCCTCCACTCTCCCTCATCTTGACAAAGAAGAGGCTCTTGAATTCCAGAAACTTCACCATTTAGGTATTTTTCTTCTAAGCACAACTAAAGGCAAGCCTGTGGCTCCTGAGAGTGGTGACCTTGTAAAGCTTTTACTTGTTACGGTATAAAACCTAGTTGACATGTTTAGTGCCTACTCTGACCAAAATATTTTTTGTTGACTTGCAAGCAATCATCACAGACAAGCTCAAGAGATTGGTCCTGTCTGTGACATGCATCTTGATTTATTAGCTGGGGGCAGTTTCTGGTCTTGTTAATAACAAATTTTAATGAAAGGATCTCTGGGACTGCTTAGAGTCTTAAAATCAGAACCCTTTAACTGAATGAGCTCAATATGTATATTAACATAAACTAGCACAATGATCACTATTTAGATCATCCATCTATTTCCTATTCTGACTTGCTCTGTTACAAAGTTACAGACCAATTGAGATTATCGTCAGCATTGCAGGAGCCAACCCTGGACTGGACACCCACCCTTCATAGGGTACAGACAATGCAGAATGCCAATTCAGATTCAGCTCCACTAGGTAACCTAACCTGTATGCTATTGGTTTGTGGGAGGCTACCAGAGTAGTTAAAGAATCTCACATGAACATGAGAACTGTACACTGCAAAATGACCAGGCCCATGAATGAACCCCTATTCATAAACCTCCAAAGAAGAAGAAAAGAAAATAGAATGTGCATATACCAAAAGAAAAATATTTATATCATGCTGTACGCACTTCTCCTAAATGACATTTGACCACTTTAATTAAAATATTACCAAAAGACTAATCAATCATAAATTCATTCAGTGAATGTTGTGTAGGTAACGTAATGTCCACAATTTGTTGAGAGACTTGTGATTGTGGCAGTCTGGGTAGTGTACTAACGATTTATTGCAAACACACCTCAACTACAAGTTTAACACTCTCAACTTCTATTCATTCCCTGTTTTTCCAATTGTTCACCCTCTGATCTCCACATCAATCAGTTGTTTGTCTTAGCTGTTTTAATGTATACTATCACCAAGTGCTTTACAAAGCAGGCATATTAATTACGTCTCAGTGTGGCTTTGCATTTGTCCAACACCTCTTGCCTTATGAATGGAAAACTCCCATTGTGGCTAAGGTGCTCACTTCCTAATACCATAAGCATCTCTGACCACAGTGGATCTACTATCCCAGTACTGTGGGAGGTTTTTATCATCAAAATTATTAATTAACTAATCTTAGTCAGTCTACTCACGTTAGATTAACTTCCCAAGGGTAGCTGTAGCACACAAGGTTTCAAATAATTTACAATTGCTATCTGGAGTCTTGGAGGGTATTACTTGCATCACTAGCTTATAATCTTTAGTAGGGCAGTCTGACCAGAACCATTCTGCCTATAAACACACTACTGAAGACATTTGGTGGTATTTTAAACAGAGGAAGCACATTTTAGGCCTAAATCATAAAAGCTGTCAATTATGGCATCATGTTATTTATATGTACATCCTGTCCTCCTTTCTTTTTGTAGAAGATGGTCTATGACTCTGTGATACAAACCGGAAGTTTTTCCAGAGACTCGACCAGTTTCCTCTAAATGGACAGCACAGCAAGATTGCTTGAATGGTTTTGTCCCATTATGTTGCGGTGGTACAACTTGACTCGTTTTAAGCAGGAGAAGCACCTCTTGTAGCTCCAATTGTTGCCACTAAAGACCATATATTGTATAGCTGAGGCATTGCACTATCCAACTCCAAGTCTTTTAAAAAGAAATCACACAGCTTACCCCTATTGCCCTGTAAGTTACAATATGAATATGGTATTTGGAGTACATACAGTATCTCAATCTCCTTGAATCAAAGGAATGACCATAACCTTTCAGGACACTTTGGAATACCTCCTCAATAAACACCTTTCTCGTTGCATCAAATTTCCCTGGATTGATTAGTTCTAGGAAATGCATACTTTCCAAATTTGAAAAAACACTGAGAAATTTGCTCCATAATATTGTCTATGAGGGCCATGTACTGATTTCTGTAACACTCCTGGGGACCTTACAATTGTGACAAACACCAAAGCTTTTGCCTAGGCTCACTTTGAGGGTCTGACATGAGACTTGCTGCTTTTGCATAAACAGTTTGAAAACCTCTTCTGACCTCTTAGCAAAAGAAAGGAGACTCTCGATTCTTTTATTTGCAGTAAAGAACATCTACTGCTCTCTGCTGCATAATGTCAAAGACCACATCAGTTTTTGTATTCAACATGAAAGCTAACTCAAAATCCTCCAATGTCCTTAAGACGCATTTGGCAGCACTGAGTGTTTCCTCGTCTGATATGGTCTCATCCTCGATAATCTTTTCAAAAGTCTGCAGGGGCCCCTCATAGTTGTTTTCCACAGTGCTCACTATTCATGATGTAAACTTCTACTGAGTAGGAGTGTTTGTGGGCAACCTTGAACACTCTGCAGACTCGAGAAAAGACATTTTCTTGCTATATTTGGAAAATTGTGGTTATCCCAGAGAGAGATGCAAAAAAAACATTCTGGATTCAGACAAGAATTTCACCCCTTGAGACAACACCACATTCAGTCTGTATGCATAGCAGTGTACAAACATTGCATTTGGGGGCTGTTTCTTTAATTTTAGCGTGAAGTCCATTCAGAGAAGATGCTATGACAGCAGCTCCACCCTAAGTTTGAGCCACAAGTCTTTCTTTGTAATTGTAGCCCTGCATGTTTTCATGTAAAACATTAAAGACAGACTGGGCATCTCGCCCCTGAAACATCAAAAAAATCCAACAAATCACTCCTGAATTTGACTTGCAGTACCAACATATTGAACTATGACAGACAGTTGTACATAACATGAAATGTCAATTGTCTTATCTACTTGCCATGCAAAGAGGGAGCAGTTTGAACTTGACCTTTGAATTCTTTAACAACAGTGGCTCCAATAGCAGAAATTAAATCATTTTGAGTGGAATGGGACATGCCATAAATCACAGAAGATGACTGTAAGTTTCTGGCCAAGATATTATCATATTTGGATAATGTTTTAGTAAATTCTCTGTAATTCCCCTTGTTAGCAGATTCACTATCCTCATCATGCCCTCTGAATGGCAGCTCTTGACAGCCAAGCAGTGAAGTGACGTCAATTAGGCAGTTAAGAAAGGCCCTGTTTTTTTTCCTACTGTTTCACTATGTTTTGCCACTTAAATGCAAACACCATCATTAATTGCATGCTCTACTCTGACCCTGCTAACACAACTTAACCATGCAGATAAACTGACGTGTTCGTTGCTTTCCTCATGTCCTTTGTATGTCCTGTCAAAGTTAGCCAGATCTCCAAAACACAATTTTGACCAAACAACCTGAGATGGTTTCATTAAGAGGCATGGCCAATAGTATATTCTCTTTGTCACTGCACTTCCAGTCAGCCAGCTCACTTTGTCATATCAGGAGAGTTGAAAAGACCAGTTATTTTTCCCTGACGTTTGAGCCAAATCTGACTGTTTCCTCATAAGGAAGACTATCAAATGGCTTCATCAAATTCAGGTAAAAAATATTAGCACTGTCTGCCATTATGCATAGCTAGCTAGCTAGCTGGCTGACTAGTTCTCCCCAGCCATGACCAAGAGTGGAAAAATCAAATGAACTTTACAAAACTTAAACAAGAAGCAAACACAAGAACACTATATTTATGTTTTCATTTACAGTAGGATATTTACAAATGAAAATAGTGGGCTATATTGCTAGCAAATAACAGACTACGAGCAGCAGCTTGTCTCATGACTTCATTTGCCAAAAACGTACATGGAACTAAACTTGAAATGCTCTGATGCCAAAACACTGTCAAACAGAAATAGGTCCAGTCACTTTGACAGTTCCTCTGATCATCATGCACCATGCATCAGTCCTTGACAGTCCACTGCCTCATTTACTCCCAGAGACGCTGAGCTTTCCTGGAAATGAAGCATTTGTTCAATAAACATTTAGCTTTGCTGCACCAAAATCAAACTATATGCTGACGTGCCATTGAAACCCAGTGAAGCTTCACTTCAATGGGTTTTAATGGATCATGCTACCATGGGAATGTATGAGAAAAAATAAATCATGATAGACGACCTGCAAGAAATTATTGCTGATTCTGAATAAACTAGCCATGAAGCTGAACATGTTCTAGCACATTCTTTGTAATAGCAATGTAAATACAATAGTACATATTTAACAGTTTTTCGTCAAATTTAGAGGAGGTGGAGCTCCTCTTGTAGTCTTAGAGCAGTTGCCTCTGGTAGACATATTTAACAATATAAAGCAAAAGAATTCAAAATAAAAAAGGTTTTGACATACAGCAACACACAGTGAAGTGTGTGCTCTACATTTGAATGCATGGATTACTGAATCAGCTCTATAGACAGATGCAGAAAAGGACCATCAAAGCGCAGGCATCATAAAGCAGAATTAGCATTCGGTTGAAGTCTTAATGCTGATGTAAGTGCTGACCTAATCAATCCTGCTTGTCAAAAGTACATCAACAGCATCAATGAATGCACACCACATTAGTGTCTGACACCCATGATAGGCTCTGAGCCCCTATGAGTAAAATAAGCAGGTTCAAAAATGAATTGGATTTGCCTCTGAAGAAAGGCTTTTAAACATGTATGCTAAATACAAAATGCATAACATTTTCCAAATGAATCACCCTTGTGTGAGTTTTCCTTGAACTCAACACAAGATAACCGCAGCAAGATATGTTGTGAGTAGTGCATGTTATCTGCAGAATATTACGAACAAACCTAGACCTTATGATGCTAGAAGAAGCATTGTCATAATTTTGTCGCAAAAGGAGCTCAAGCGAATATTTCCATTAACAAAATTATCACTTTTGTTATGTCAAAGTACTATCTAGTGGGAGACGCACTTCCTAAAAACATACAATCACTTCACCAGGCCTATTTGTACATTTTCTCCATGTTTTCCTGTTTTTTTTTTTTTGTTGAGTATTCCAGTCTCCTTCCACATCCCTAAACACACACACAGAACAGGTTAATCGCTGATTCACAATGAGCCCTGTGTGATTGTGAATTGGTTCAGGTATTGTGCACAATTTTGCCAGGATGGGCTCTGCCCCACTATAATGCTGAATCGGGTATATGGGTTTGAAAATGTCTTTTTCTTCTTAAAAAACGTGTGGAAAATACAGATGTTGTCGATGAGATAATGGATCACAGAGAGGACAATATTTTGACTTTTTTCTTTGAGATGTTGCAGTTCGCCGTTAGCAATGCAATTTCCTATCAATAATGTTAAGCATAACAGGCAGTCAACTGACATAGCAATAACAACACATTTAATGCCATTGTTCTACTTTCATTCTAAATGTTGTACACATTCTAATGGCTTGTTCAGTAGAGAATTGAATTTGATCACATACTGTATAAACAAGTGAAGACAAAGGAGAAAGAAAAAATGATATTTAACTGCAAACAAACAACTACAAAGCAGTGCATTTATTTTTATTCGCTTTCACCTTAAATTTAAAATGTTTATATGAGAAGCTTTTTCATTTTTTTTACTGGCTTATCTTCATTTCTGTTATGTATATTGACAAGAAAAACATGTCTTTAAGATTCATTTTCATAAAAATGCACATAGGAGGAGGAAAAAACTGTTCATGGTATGACATTTAATAGAAAATTTTAAAGCCAACCATCTAAATTCTGGATAAAATGAGTTAATTATATTCAAGAAAGTTACATTTTTAACAACTTTTAATATGTACAGTTCTAGAAATCCTATATAACAATGACATGATTGCATAGGGCCCTTTGTCAGGTTCGGTGATGTTCAGTTTCAAGGCTTTGGACTCTGTGCCCGTAGAAGTGATTAAAACATGCTTCTCCAATGACCTCAATGTAGACTTATTCACTATGGAGTTGTTTTAAGTTAATTTGATGCCTGACTTGCATCAAGACTCTAGCTGTGACATTTTGAACTACGTCGAGACTACTGATCTTTTTTCCTAGAAAACAACCAAGGGAAAAAAGACAAAGCAAAGGGATGTTGCAACAAAGAAAGTGAGGAGGGAGTCCCATGTATTCTGAATGTATGCACACTTCACAAAAAAGCAGGATTAAACAGTAGCAAGCAAATAATCCCCTAGGTAAAAAAGGGTTTAAGACTATGTGATCCATTCTGGGGTTCACAGGGAAGGAGTGTGACCCAACAAAGCCCCAGGTGATACAGAGAAATAGCAGTAAGTAGTAAAGTCACATATTGTCATGCTGGCACAGAGGAAGGGCTCAGTTGTGTAAAAGCAGAGACTAATAAAAAAAGAAGACACAACGCATAACTCCAGAAGTATTTTGAATAGTGGTTCTCTAACTCAGTCCTGGGGACCCCATGATCCAGCAGGTTTTTATTCCAACCAACTTCTTTTTTAACCGGCCTAATTAATCAAACTCCTAAGCTTTGAAGTCACTGTTGAAATTCCAAAGCTAAATTTGGTAGATTTTTATTAGACTGTACAAAATATGTATGTATGTTACATTGGGATAATTTTGTTGTCTTTTTTACCTTGGATTTTAAGATTTTCAACATTGTCACAATTTTCATTCTTTTTCCCAGTGTTCTGTAATTTGTTACACTATTTAGCACATTCATGAGCCTGAAGCTGAAGTAGTTGCAGTCTTTCAGCATTCAGTGCTGTTTGCTGTGCACATTGTTATTTACCATTATTAGGATACAGTTAAGGGAGAAAACTACAAAAAATGCAAATTAACAGAAAATAACAAAAATACAGGTGTTTTTAAAATGTAAATGTAAAAATCTCACTTCTGTGATTTTCTTAATGCAGAATAACAACAGAGGAAAAAAGCCAGCTAATTAAAACAGTTTGAGGTAAAATGAGTCATGGATCATGAAACTGCTTGGCACAAAATGTTTTAGCCACTGGGGTTTGAGTTTGAGGACCACTTGGCAAGTGATCTGGGCAATCGGGAGTCAGATAATGAGTTATGATTTGGACTGAAGGATATGTTATTCTTTTAGGACAGTGGAAGAGCGGCAACATACTAGTTATCAGAGAGGTTTGATCCAATGTTAACTTGAGAATGAAGCCATGGAGTGTTCAGGAGAGGATAAAAGACCCTCAACTGAAAGGGACCAGCACATGGTACAAGGTGAGAGGGTGTTAAATTAGCTCTAAAAAGAATGACAACAGGAAGGCTACCTTAGAGACTTTAAAGAGGCGTAGAAGAATCAGAGAGACGGAGATACTAGTGGGCACTAGAGGGCATTCTAGCCTGGTGCCCCAGAAGCCAAATCTTGACCTTGAGTCATAAAGTCTCACCGAGTCTACATTTGGGGGATAACTGGCAGGCACATGGGGGACTAACAGAGATGAGAGGCGAGAAAATGAAATGTTTTGTGGTATTCTGTGGTGAGAAATCAGGAAACTGCATAATTTGATATATGTGATCCAACATCTGATGTATTCTAGATTTATTCATTTACTATTTACCTTGGTACTTTTGTGTTCTCCCTTTGGTCATCTCTATCTTGTGCTTATTTAATACCCCTTTTCCATACATTTTGGCCTCAATGGAGACACCCTGGGTAGGAGTATTATTATAACAACAAATCACTATAACACTGTGTTTCTTCTCAATCCTATTGAAAGGATTTACTGTGAATTTTGACCTTGTAGTCTTACACAGAAAAACTGAAACTCCATTGCTAATCTACCTGCCCACTGCCCCCATTTGCTAAATCCCAGAGTCTCTCCCTTCACAGCACAATTCATTTAAGTGAACTCAAGTGTGTCTATTTATGAAGTGGCATCTGTTTCTGTCACTCTTGCTCTCTCACTTTCAATTCTGTGTGGTCCAGAGCTAAATGAGGCCAAAGGTGGTGCCATTGTGCTCCAGCTGTCCCAGCCTTTCTGATCGTATTCCTGTCATGCAACACAACCATGAGGTTCAAAACTGAAACTCTCTTACTTGACATGACATTCTGATGTGAAAATGTCAATCCACTGCTCTAACTGTTTAGTAAGACCGTTTATTTTACCTGTTTTAATCTGTCAAGCCTAATATATAATGGAAGGTCAGAGCTGAGCTTGACAGTCAGGTAAAATTGAGGACTGCTGGCAGATTGTTTCTTCCACTATTAATAGCTGAGCTTCCTGACCTTGCCAGGGTGTAACTGGTAGGAGTTTCCTGCCCTACTTCCCCTCATGTTGAGACTATGGAACTAGCCAGTATTTACCTTTGAGGCGTATTATTTCCCATTTCTGTTCAGAAAAAAACATAAAAATAAATAAATCAAGATGAGGTACAGACCATTAGGCAATATATGTCATTCATTCTTATCAATCTTTGAACTTGTTTTACCAAGTACAAAAGAAGCAGGATAGGCTTGTTCATACATGGCTGGATGGTTTCCTCTTTCTTAGTGTAGCTGAGGTGACTAACAAGAGGACTGGGGAGCCAGAAAAAAATCAAGAAGATGTAGCACAGCATGCATTTATGAATGCACAGTAGCTGCATTAGGACCTGGGCACTGTTCCAAGGGAACATCATGACAATGCCCCATTATTTATACAAATGAGTTCCTGGAGCTACACAGACACCTTGATACACACAACATACCTTTTTTGATCAAGCCCAAGCTCTAGGCTATAGATTGTGCACGTAAATTACACAGATGAGATTTGCTCTTGCTGTGGCTGAAAGCTCAGTTTCTTATCTGTTCTTACTTTAGCTGGATAAATTAGCTCAATTAGGCTGTAGGTGTCTGTTCTTTTTAAACATGGAGAAAGATGTGACCACTGAGTTATGGAAAGGAATTAAATGCACACTTGGACTAATGTGAGGAAGTAAAAAAAAGAGCTGCAGGACTGTTGTTCAAGTACTGAGAGTTGATTCTGGCCTGTTTACTTAAAGCACAGCAGAAATTTTGACAGCATCCGCATGGTGGCAAATGGCAGGAAGCAGCATTAAAAGGCCATGTGTCATGTTTTCTGCTTTTTTCCTGTTTAAATATGTCTGTCAAGCTGATGTAGCCAGCTGGAGGCAGGCCATCCTACTTTTGTAGCTGAAAGTGTCTTTCTAAAGGAGAAATGCTGCGGGGATACCCTGGTCAGAAGTGATTCTGTTGGGCTAGGGTGAGTATACCCTGTCAGGAGTTTACAAAAGATGTCAAATACTCAAACACAATATGGTGCACTACTGCAGTATCAGTGGAGCATTAGTGTTGCATGGCATCGCTCCAGTTTTAGGATGCCTATCTATGTCCATCTAGGAAGTTCAATTCAATAAGATAGGCAAAGACCTTTCAACAGCTCAGCAGGTTAGAGTAAAAAAAAAACTCAAGGTAGGTAGCATATTTTTGTCACCATTCTCTAGGACTTTCCAAATATAGACTGATGTACAGTATATTGTAGTTGTATTGGGACATAACGATCAATGTGAAGAAGAAAAAAGTCACAGTGATCTGTCAAGAAGTTATTAAAAGAAGGAAGAAAATTAAGTAGACCGATTTGGATGCTCCGCCTTATTTCAGACCTTTCTGGTGTGTGAAAGCAAAGGATTTCTAAGGCCAGAAATGCGTTTAAATTGACGGGTGTTAGCGATAATGAGCCAAGCTGAACAGAAATGGGGTTCTAAATAGACAGGTGAGATGGGATAATAAGAAGGTCTGACTTTACCAGGTTGAGCTGAGATGGTCTGGCATAGTTTTTGCCTGACAAATTGGAATCTATCCTCTCAAATTTGGAAACCTGCTTTCTCATTAGAAGATTGCAGGGAACTGAAGCAGCATCAAATACAGCATTTACCCTGGCAACATCAAACACCAGACAACTTTGGATGGGATGCCGGACATTTACAGGCACACACTTATTTTAGCATTAGCCAATTTGGATTTACTGCTAACCTGAGATTAGGGACAAAGCCAGAGAAACCACAGAAGAACATACCAGCTCTAAACAGACAGTGGCCAGGCTGTAAATCAAACTAAGGTCTCTGGAGCTGTGAGGCAAAAACATTAACCAAAGTACCACAGGGACACCAAGCATGAACTCTTGGGTACCATTTTGAGGAAATTCGCTTTCAGCTGCATTGACATGCAAGTTTTTATGATGTTACTTATGTTATAATATGTTTTTACAAATAAATCAAATAGACTATGTTGGGGAAACACTTTAAAAATAAATTTTGCATATATATCCTAACAATTGGTGTCTTTGTCTATGTACAAGAGTAGTGCCAGTCAGTCTATGGATGTGTGAATTAATGTCTAAAACATGAAGTAGAAAACATCATATACTGAATGACATTCAGAACTAAACTTCATACAACAAAGGCAGGCCAAGGCAGGAGTTAAAACATTTACAGCAGGACACAGACAACCAGGAGAATGCCAGCGTATGGTCTTTAACAGGCAAACATCCATATACAGGTTGACAACAGCTTTCTGATGAAGAGTATGACAAATCACAGTTGCAAAACAGGCACATTTCACAAGTAATACATAAAACACAAAAGCACATAAAGGACCTGAGAAAACAGTATGTCTGAAGGCCAAAGATGCCAATTGAGGGTGTGTGACAGTGTGCGAGTCTATTTTAAGGTAAACAGACATCCTCTCTAGAGCCATTGTTTGAGGCTGTGGCTCTCAAAATGGACTCAAGGATAAGACAAATGAGCCAGCAATTAAGTAAAATGGTCAATAAAAAGCACAATAAACATGACATCTAAGTACTGGTACACGAACTCAGCTCACTTAAACATTGTTTTGGCAAGTGATGAAATTTAGTTGTATGACCAGCCATGAAGACTGCCACTAAGCAACTTAAGGATGCTGCTTGTGTGTATGCAAGCTTCTTCTCAGGTTAGAGACTAGAGGCAAAAGACCAACTTTCTAGATGACTCATCTCAGAATGAACAAGTTCTAGGCCCCAACAAATTATTGTCTGATGACTTCAGCCCCTTTTATTAAGCCAAATGAGTGGTCAGCTTTCCTAGTCACTTGAGTTTTTGGTGAGCTATCCAACATTTGTTACTCCTCTGGCTCTTCAGTGTTCGTCTATTTTAAAATTTAAGAGAAAGAAAGACAGGAACTTTCTAGTCTGACGGTCAAAAAATTAACAACTTAGTGAAGAAGCGTGGGTGGGGGAATTCAACTCTACATGCAGCCTTCTGACTAAGATGTCCAAAATAATAAAGCAGCAACCACTCCAGAAATAGACAACTGCATTGCAATATACAGTCACATGGCCTGCAGAGCACTGTCTTGCCATCCTTATATAGTGTGGCCATGACATCATCTGCTTTGTTTCTAGGGGGTACAGCTGAGCTTCAGGCACCAGTCAGCCTGCTTCACATGGCACACAGCTGTCTATGGGACTGCAGTATAATATCAGAGAATGAAAACCTTTGAAGATATTCTTTCCACCTCTATCCTTAATTTCTTCTTAAGCCATGTTGCATTCTAGTGTGATAAATATCTTGTTATGTTTAGGCTTTAAAATACTTTGTGCTCTTCAAAAAGCTGGACATGTGAACAAATCATCCTACCGTTATCTCAAAAAACACTAGGGTACCAAATATATATCTTTCGCACTTCTCACATGGAACTTGATAAATGAAGAATGACCAGGCCAATCCAATTTCTAAAAACATTTTTGCCTTGTTAGGAAGCCTGAAGCCTATTCCGGCAGAAATGTATACAAGGCAATGACAGGATCTGCTCTAGATTATGTGCCTCATCTGCCTTTTATGTGCTGCCTTGTGCTTCTGACTCCCTCCATGAATCTTACAGTCTCAGTGTGTTGCTTCACATTCCTTTTATCTCATTGTGATTTCCTTTGTGCCCTGTGGATAAATGTGCGTTAAGCATTTCTGCATTTTATTATTTACCTTCTGACTTGTTGCCTTCATGGCTCCAGATTGTCCCATCTTTTTGCTCAATTCCTAATAGCTGCTAACAGAATTGCTGAACTTTAACACCTACCAGACAGCTTTCTCTTTATCTTCAGACTGCCTATCAGAACTGTATAGAATGAGCGTCACATTCTAAGATGGCACAGAGCAAGCATAAAAATGACACCAGTAGCTAAAATCTGGGCAGGACAACATTCCATTATACAATATTGCAAAGTCTTTGGGAAAAATCATAGAAATGACATTTGAAAGCTTGCAAAATCCATAAAGACCACGACTAGAACAAAAATCAAGCACATGTTCCCAGAGTTAGAGATACAGTTTTGTCTATCTTTTGTAACATATTCAGGATTTATGAAGTAGTAAAAGAAATGACCAGATAAGTTTTGGTGGTTAGGAAAGCATGTCTTGCCTTAGCTCTCACTCCAAAGAACGACTAGCTTTGTGGATGGATAAAGGCAAGGAGCCAAGAACATTCTCTATATAATTCTCAGTGCTGTTCAGGTTAGCATCTCTAGTATATGGTCAGGTGGATTTGACTTAGGGCCTTTGTGAGTGCCCAGAGCGCATCTGGAACTTCTTTTCCTTTTAAAGCCCTGCAAGATGCTTAAGGAGAGGAAGCAAGTTTGTGGCAGCAGTTGCAGGAGCAGCATGCTTTTCATTCCTAACTCCTAGATGAGCAGGAGCACAAATAAACTCCCATGAAAAGCAGCAAGCACATCACCACCAATGGAACTTGTCATCTTCAGGGAAATGTGAGCAACACATGAGATGGGAAGTAAGTGTGTATTCTTTAAAGCATCCATATGGCAGCATGTCACACCTTATAGTATAGAGGTAAAACACTAAAGCAAAACAGTCAAGCTGCATAGACTCACAGGTCACTTGTCATTGGTAAACTTTTTCTTATTTTCTTTTCTAAAATGGCTTGGCTACTTCTACTCAGTACAAACTACTTCTACATGACAGACAATTCAGGGAGATGACCAAAGTGATGAGAGTGGAGCATGTTTTGGACTGGTGCCTCACTTGTTTAATAGTTGAAAAATTCCTATTACAGTAGTTAGGGTCTGGAAATATGAACCTTCTACCCATCAAGACCTTTCCTGCTCAGGGCTACTGCTCCTTCTGTACTTTTATGCCTGGAACTAACTGTTGCTTTTCACAATATGTAACACTGGGTGTGTTACATATATAACACTATAAGAAACAAGGATGTTGCACCAAATTAACATAATTTTGGACCAAAATCTTTAAATACCTTTCAGACAGTCTTGGAGTCACAAATTTCTCCTAATGCACTAACAGCTGTGTTTGGTGTACTTGCAGATATGCTTAAAGTGGAGAAAGAGAAACAAACTGCAATTGCCTTTACTACACTATTGGAACGTAGACTTATCTTGCTCAACTTTAAGAATCCTAACTCTCCTATTCTAAGTCAGTGGGTAACTGATGTCATATGCTATTTGAAATTAGAAAAAAATCTAATTCTAACTTAGAGGATCTGTACAGAACACTTTCAAAACCTGGCAGGATCTAATTAATAACATTTTAGAATAAGCAGATTTTCTCCCCTCTTTTTTTTTTACTAGCTTAAAGTTTTACTTTGCTGAACTAGCTGTCTTTCTCAGGGGTGGAGGTTGATTTGTTTCAAACCTATTTTTGTAAAACTTGACTTATTTGTATGGAATGTTATTTGATTTTGATAAAATCAATAAAATCAAAAAAAAGAAACATGGATGAGTTAATTTTACTAGTGACTCTTAGATGTGATTCTACTTCTCCAGCTGTATGCAGTTTATCTTCTTTGATATGTAGATTCGAGTGTGAAAATATGCCTGCACTAAAAAAAAAACAAAAAAAAACCAGGAAAATGCATACACTGGAAAAAAAATACACTGATGAAAACTGTCATATGCACTTTTCTACACAATTTACCCTTTATAAATTACAATCACTTTATAAATGTGTGTATGTGAATGCGCCTGGCATGTTGCCCTGAAATATCCATATATGGAGCATACTATTGAACCTCATGCAATCACAATGCTCTAGACCTTCACTAGTAGAGTTCCTCCTGATGCACTAAGATCAAACCACCTGCATTCAAGAGTACCTGGCTGTGCTTTACAATTAAGAGCACAATATCATGCATGGTATTATAGTCCCTCTCCTCTGCATTCTGGGGGTCAGCGTAAGGTGCCAGCGTCTGAGAGGTTATTACCTGGCACATGTAATGACATGATTGCTGTTACAATGAAAAGTATAGGCCATATGAAAAACTGAGAGTTAAGCCAATTACCTTACTAATAATCCAGCCACCACATACAGTATCATCATGTCTGTCAAAGTCACTTTGACCTAAAATAAATAAGAAGTCAAGCAAAATGACACATTTTACTGGCTAACTACAAAGATTATAATATGCAAGTTGTCAAGGCAACTCAGGCCCCTTCTTCGGAAAGGATGTTGCCTGAAGAAGCGGCCTGAGTTGCCTTGAAAGCTTGCATATTGTAATCTTTTTAGTTAGCCAGTAAAAGGTGTAATTTTGCTTAACTTCTCATTACATCCATAATGGCTAACATGGTACAACACCCTAGTACCCAAAATAAATGAATCACAGATTGACCCAGGCCACTGAGCCATGATGCTTGTCTTGGCATCACAGATGACTTGTCTGTTAATGGAATGTCACTGATCATGGTTAACAATAGCAGCTTCTCGCTAGGTGCCCTTATTGCAATATGAGTACAGTAAATTGCCCACATTACATTAGGAGAACTGGATATTCCTCCAATTTGCCTTTTTATGTTTGCAAAAACATATGTTTTATGTATGTGCTCCCACACCATATGAAAACTGAATGTAGTGCATTGCTGGCCAGTTAGGTTCCAGCACAGTGGGCATGATGAAGTGAAGCTTGGCTGAGATATTCCTGACCTTTCTGCCAGTTCCATGAGAAGTGACAATACGTAACCGATATAAACGGACGAAAAACCAAAATACCTGTAATATGTTTGTCACGTCAATGCACATTATATTAATGACCTGGTGATATGTATTGTTATGTGTGCAAGTCGTCATTTAGCTGTTTTGGCTGCATTTACCTACTTGATCAAGAGTGTCATCAATTACCAGTTTCTCCAAAATGTTGTGTATGCATGGGTCAGAGTTGCCATAGATATATGCATGTTGTCCTGTCAATTTATTTTTTTTTATAAATCCTGACATTTGCATAGGAAGTTGTGTACACACATTTCAAGTCACTTTTTGTGCTTATGCAAGCTTTATAAAGGAAGCCCCAGGTGCCTGCAGCCTCTCACTCTGGGTGAAATTCCACTGTGTCCTCCACATCTTTCTACGTATTTATGTGAGTTTGCTAGAAAAACCTATACATTAACCTCACTGGTATTCTGATGATACCCAACTCTATATGGAGAGCAATCCTGGGCACATATTACCTTGGGGAAGCTCACTGCTGGTTATCTTTCACAAATGAACACTTAATAAAACTGGATGGCTCATAGTAAGTTTGCCTGGGCAAATCTAGAAGTCAAAATATACTCACCTATGACACATTGTTTGACACGGCCTCTCCTCCACCAACTGGGGAAATAATCCATTGCATCTTTAAATGGATCATTTTAGATGAATTTTCAAAGATATTCTGGCATGAAGTAATAGCAGATTAAAAGAAGTTCAAAATACTGCTGTTAGAATCCTGACCCTGAACAAGCCCAATAACAAAATTGCCCCTCAGATAGCTTGACTACACTCAAACAAATTCAATCATCTACAGTATAAAACTGCTACTAAGTTGTGCTTTCCAAAAAATGGGATGCCCTCCTCTCACTGCTCACTTTGCATACATCTATAAAGACATCAGAGTTCTCCTTGTATACTGCAGGGAGCACATGAAAATAGGTGTACACATATACACCTCAAAACAGGTGGCAATAAATATAACCCTCGAAACTTACAGAAAAAGGGCACCTAACTTTAATGCTAATATATCTTTTTGAAACAAAGAAGGCAGCACATCATCAGAATATGAGTCTCAGGTACAACAGGATCATGGACAATGTTGTTTTGTGTGGCTGAAATTTTGACTATTCATCTCTGGCCAAATGGCTTGGTAAAAGCCAAACAGTGAACAGCTCCTTTAATTCCAAAAAGCCCATACTCTGATGTTAACCATTGAGATATACAGACAACCAGCAAGTGAGAACTAGGGTGTGACAAATGCTCTTTTTATCATCTTAGTAAAAAAGTTATTTATAGACAGTCCAAATGAATTAACAATTCATTTCCATTAATGCCCCTTCATCTCTCTTACAACCAGAATATTAGAGCAAGGTCTTGGCTACATAAAAATGTTGTGTTTGAGCTTCACTTTTAAGCTATTTTGAGGTTTTCCTCTAGTTGTTTACATTTCAAACAGGCCACATCTCAAGTAGCTTCTAACTAAAGTCAAAATACATTTAAATACATATTATGGTTCTTGTATATGGAATGTGCAAATAAATATTTGCTAATTATATATATACTGGGATCTGCACCAGCAATCAGAAGGTTGCCGGTTTGAAACCCATACCAGAAGTGACTCTACTCCATTGGGACCTTCAGCAAGGCCCTTAACCTGCAATTGCTTTGTCCTGGGAATGACATTAATCTGCTTCCAGCCCTGCAAGCAGGTCCTCCAACTTGCAAGGGAAAATATGGGGGTAGGTGGCAGGACTGGCACTGCAGCCACTGTAAGAAAAACTCACAATGTTCCAGTGTGGTGCTGACATGTCACCTGTTGCATGGTTGCATTCACGTCCCAATCTGGGTGGTTTGTCATGAGGTGAGTGTGGCAACTGTGATCAGAGCATGCTCCCAACCTCCTCCTCCTAAATCTATATATAAAGATAGCAGAAAATCACATATGTCAGTACAACCATTTAAAGTATAAATCACAGTGACAAAATTATTACAGATTATATTTGCTGCACACTGCTGCAAGATGAAATGTTTGCTCTGAAGCTCTTCATAAACATTCATTTAGAATTGTTTTTATTCAAATTGCACCTGAAAACCAACTTTTGCGTTCTTAAATTTTAGATGTTCTACTCAGTATTTAGTAGTGAGGTAGTACATTGGGTAGCACTGCTGCCTGTGGTTGAGCTGCACATTCTCTCTGTGTCTGTGTAGGTTGTCCTCCCACATCCCACATTAGGTTGACTGGCAATTCCAAATGGGCTCTGCCATGGACTGGGGTCCAGTCGATGACCGTCTTCTGTTTCACTGCCAAGATTAGTCAATGAAACCCTGGTCTGGATTATTTGGGTTTGAGAATGTTATGACATTAAATAAATCTATATAATAAATAGTTATTTTGCATTTACCATGGTGTTCCACCTCTTAATTCTTTACTACATTCTGACTTTGACAGCCTGAATGTTCAGTTCTATTGGCTTTTCTGGTTCTTCTTTGTGTTTCAGTATTTTCTGTTGTTTGTATTCATTAATCCACTTTGTTATCATAATGCTGCTCTATTGAAAGCTGCTATAAAATGAAGACTTACGAATTGTGGAATCCCCCAGATCTTGTTCATTGTAGCAATAATGAAAAAATAAAGCAAAGAATTTGTATCACAGATTGACTTAAGTGGCAGGTCAGGCTCTTCTCCCAACTCATACTGTGAAAGGAAAGTTTGGACAACTGTTTGTGGATGACACAGTGAGTCGGGTCATGGCTGAATTTAGTAATGACAATCAACACAAGGAGTGGTATTCTAGTTTTCTGAACAGAGGGAGAATTAGATTTCAGTAGGACTTCTCCTGTCCTCTTTGCCCTTGATTTATTTCCTTGCAGAAATTGACTTGTGGTCTTATTTTCACATTTATTTATCAAGAACACAAAAAATGATTTTACAAAGAAGAATAGGTCATTCCAGCACAGCATGACCTATCAACACCTGTTCACCTACTTTAGCCAAAAAAGTCAAAACAAGATTTAAAGGCCCTTCAGGCACTGGTCCCAAATACACTAATAAGTAATCTTATGTAATCTATTAATGCCCCCAACAAGTCCACATAAAACAGAAATAGATAGATAGATAGATAGATAGATAGATAGATAGATAGATAGATAGATAGATAGATAGATAGATAGATAGATAGATAGATAGATAGATAGATAGATAGATAGATAGATAGATAGATAGAGAGTATAAGCAACAGTAGAAAAAGCAACAGCAAAATGCATTTAAACTTCTGGAACTTATTTTAGTTTATACTCTGGTGACTACTTGATGTAATCTACCTACCTCCTAATTTCATGTTTGTGGCTTAATGACCCATTACCATATGAGACTATTAAAATAACGTTGGGTTTGGCTTTTCAGACGGCTTTCTGATTAGGGTTATTGTTTCACCATAATCACAACAACTTGTTTTTTCTGAACAAGAACGGAACTGAGGGTGATATCCACCCCATAGAGGTAGAAAAACAACCTGTCTTAGCTGTTCTAGCATTAACATCTGATGTACCCATTACAGACACCAAAGTCTTATGAGAACAGTTGCACCCACCCTCTAATGATGCATCCCAGGTATACATAGGTCTTACTGAAATACTGGGAAATCTAGTCTCATTATATACAGTAGTGCAGTGACAGAAGTCATTGGGTTGATTATGAAGCACAGAAGAATCCAGACCAGGGCTGCTCTGCCTCATCAGATTCTGACTAATGGCCAGCATGTGGGATACGTAGTACGTGGGATACGTGCCAGGACAGGGAGCGTGGGATTTGCTGAAGAATGTCAAATGGCTGAGCCAGGGAAGGGGCCCAGAAGAAGTTTGATAACATAGCACAACAAACATTTTGAAAGGAAGACGACCTTGGGGATTTTAAATTATTATTATACTATTGTCCACTTTCTGTTTATTATAGAGTTGTGAGGCAATGACACCAATCCTGGCAGTTTTAATATCAAGAAAGGACCCAATCCTCTAGACTGGATACTGTATTAAATCTTTTACAGAGAAGAAACACAAATCTTTGAAATATGAAAGACAGCCTGGAGAAAGCCCAGATCAGTACAGGGAGAATATGTAAACTTCAAACAGACAGTGAATGGGCCTGGATTTCAGTTTTAGGTCCCAGAAGCTGTGAGAGTACAGCAGTAGTCATTTCCACAGTCCTATTGTCAATATTATTAAATTTAAATATTAATATTTGCTAGATGAACACCACAAGCCAAAACTTCAGAAATGTTTATTCAAATCTATCAGTTATCCCATCTTGCACCCTGCCTCCCTGAATAATTTGGGGTGCGCCTAGCATCCTGAAATTGGTATAAGTTGCTTTTTATTTGCTCTAACATGGATCATAAGAATATGTCTGCAATATTATTACTTTTTGCCAATGTACTTGCAGGCTGACAGTCAGTAATTTTCCTGCCTTGGTGTAAACAGATCAGAGTCTGAAACATGGTGCAGTGGCCCAATATTTCCTTTGGTGTTTTTCATGCAGCTGAATATGTAGCTTATAGGAGCTCTTCTAGATTTGTTCATTGTTTCTTAGTCTATACACATGTGATCTCTAGGTCATTGTCCTGTCTTCCTAGTTTATTCTAGATCTGCCCACTTCCATATACCCCAGCACTCCCACAAGTCTCCGCCCCAGATGTACTTCAGCTTACTGGAAGGGCACTAGGACCTTACAGCCTGCAGCTATGTCAAAGAGGGCTGTGTCCCTCCAGCTGACATCACACTGCTTACAAATAGCCAGTACCTCAAGTGGCAGCCCTCATTCCCCTTGCACTTCACTAGTTGCAAGAATTCCCTATCCACCATTCACCACAATGAGCCACACTTTTTCTTCCAACCAGAGGGTCTCCTCTTATAGACGGACCTTTGGAGGGGGAGCTTCTCCACAAGTTTCTAGAGCTTCCTACTCTGGCCGAGGCTCCTCCAACACCTTGGCCTCCTCATCTAGGATCTATCAAGTAAGCAAGAGCTCTCCCAGCTTCTCCACTATCCGGTCCACTCGAATGGCCCCAGTACGAGCCTATGCTGGGGAGACCCTGGATTTTAGTCTAGCTGATGCCATGAATCAGGAGTTTCTTCAAACCCGCACAAATGAAAAGGCTGAGCTACAGCACCTGAATGACCGCTTTGTCAGCTACATAGAGAAGGTGCGCTTCCTGGAACAGCAGAATCAAACTCTGGTTGTGGAGATTGAGAAGCTTCGAGGTCGTGAGCCCACTCGTGTGTCTGAGCTATATGAAGAGGAAATGCGGGAACTCCGCAGGCAAGTGGATATTGTCACCAACCAAAAGGCACGGGTCGAGGTTGAGAGAGACAATCTGGCTGATGACTTACAGAAGCTGAAACAGAGGTAAGAAGAAATAGAATATAACACATAACACTGGACATTCCTGTGGTTTGGGGTATAACCATGTTTCCTGATGAGAGTTATACTTCTGTGAACATTAACAGGGGACAGGGGAAAAACATCTTGATGTCTATTTAAAAAGGAGTTAATGGCATATTGTTTCTGTGTAGAGGGGCGAGCCATATCTTTCTCCTGACTTGCCAACTGGCCAGCGCCAGCCAGTTAAACACATGTGACATCTAAAATCCCTGTGAATGACTGACAGGTGATTGTGGACACTTTTAAACAGTTTCAGAGGTCAACACTCTAAGTACAGTAAGTCACAAGTGTGTAATTGCAAAAGAAAAAGCTGCAGCTGTTCGTGATCTGCCCTTCTGTCAGACCCCTGCACCCTCCAACATAAAATGAACGCTGCCACTATGTGGCCTACAAAATTAGCCCAACCTTTGTCATTCTAGTTAAGCGTCAGCACAAGGAATATTAAGCTAATTTAAATTTATTACAATTCTTGACAGAACTGTGCTGAAGAAAATTTTAATTTTATGAAGTCTTTCAAATTTTTGAGTTTTTGTAGCCCAAAGGTGTGAGATACCAGGGCCTAACTGCTGGTTTGATACATACAGTACAGCAAAATCTGTAAAAATTACTTATAAGTAAATATAGAATTCTATTCACTTACATGAACTTTTTAGATACAAATATAGAAATCTGTATGGTTTAATTAGACATATATAGCAATTTAACTGGAAGAGGTCATTAGAGGTCATCGACACCAATGTCAATTCATCTGCAATGGACAATGGATGGAGTAAGACAAAAACTGATATACTGTACATACTCGTGGATAAGTTCTCCCGCGGATAAGTCGGGACGTGATTTTACTGTATAATTTCTGGTATTTTATAATATTGGTCATATAAGTCGAATACGGAAAACTCACGCGATTGGTCCAAGAGATTAGGATTTGCTAATGCCCACCTGAGAGAGTAACCACAGAGCACACTGCCTTTATTTTCTACAACAACAACATTTATTTATATAGCACATTTCCATGCAAAAAGTAGCTCAAAGTGCTTTACATAATGAAGAAAAGAAAAATAAAAGACAAAATAAGAAATTAAAATAAGACTACATTAATTAACATAGAAAAGGAGTAAGTTCCGATGGTCAGGGTGGACAGGAAAAAAAAAACTCCAGACGGCTGGAGAGAAAAAAAAAAATCTGCGAGGGTTCCAGGCCACGGAACTGCCCAGTCCCCTCTGGGCATTCTACCTAACATAAATGAAATAGTCCTCTTTGTAGTCAGGATTCTCACGGAGTCACTTGATGTTGATGGTCATACAACATCTATGTGGGTGCGGCAATGCACTGTATCACTATGTGCTCCTAACCTCCCTCTCTCTCTCTCTATTGTGCCTATGAGACCACATGGTAATACCCGGACTATTCCGAAGCAACGTTTGAACTGATTTGCGTTTTTTGTATCTCACACCCTCATACACCTATATTGTAAGAGCATCCCTTATCTACGATGGAGTGTTGGATCAGAAGAAAATATGAATCTGGTTTTAAATTAAACGTCATTGAAGTAGCAAAAGAAATTGGTAACTGCGCTGCTGCAATAAAATTCGCTGCGTCTAAGAAACTAATGTAAGATTGGAAGAGGCAAGAAGATGTAAAAAAAATTAAAATAAAATTAAGTGTCGCATTTTTGAATGGGCATATAAGTCGGGGTCTGATTTTATGACTGATTTTTCAGGTTTCAAGACCCGACTTATACGTGAGTATATACGGTACCTATTTATCTATAAAGACTGGTTAGAGACACACACAGAAATTTAATGTCAGGACTCTAACTATTCAGGTGCAACTCCTTTGTATCTATCAGTCTGTGTGTGTTTTAGAATTGTATACAAAAAAACTATCTGTTAGTGACAGTCAGAGTGATATATTTCAATGGCTTTCTCTGACATGTTGCATGTTAGTCTGACATGCAAGTGATAACGTTGCTGTACTCCAGGGATCACAAACTCTAGTCCTGGAGGGCTGCAGTGGCTACAGGTTTTCATTCTAACTTCTCTTAATTAGTGACCTGTTTTTTTGTGCTAATTCTTTTGAATTCATTTTAATTGACTTGTTTTTTTAAGATTTGTTACTTGAAATTTCTTCAGTGTTTCTCTAAATTGCTTTACTTCTTTCCTTAAACAGAAAATAAATGTGATGTGAGTGATCCAACAGAAGACCAATTAAGTCAGGTCCTCAAACTCCAACCAATTTCACTCTAACCAGTTGCTTAATTAGGTGCTGAGTCTTTTTGTTAATTGAACCCATTGTTTAATTCCATGGCTTGTTGCTGCTCTCATTGTGCAACAGCATACATTTTCAAAACTGTTGATATTTTTCTTTACTTTTCTAAAAGCACTGTTAAAATGATTTGGGGATCTGAGCAAATCTACATTCCTGAGACCTCCACCCTTTTTATTTTCGGTTTATTTTTGGTTAATTTTGTATCTCATTACTGTCTGACTGCTAATTAAAGAAAAAGAAAAAATTATTGGGTCTGAGTCTTCAAGAGCAAGTCAATTTAAAACTAGTTCAAAAGAAGTTACCAGTAATTAGCAACAAAAACAGGTCACTAATTAAGAAAAGGGTTAGAATGAAAACTTGCAGTCACTATGGCCCTCCAGGAATGGAGTTTGAGATCCCTGCTGTACTTTGTACACGTTTAAAGCTATCATTAATTTGTTACGCCAATAGCACATTATCACAATACTTTAAATACTGACATTATTTGCTACCAACCAGTTTTACCCTACTTGTGCCTTATCAGTGTAGCCTTGTGTCAGAAGTATACATGCAGAAAGCCAGATAACAGGTGTCACTTTTTAGAGCCTATATATAGAGAGTTTTCTGCTGGTTTAAGAAAATACTTTTTAGTTTAGGCTCTAATCATTTATTGTAGATTTTATTTTAGTTACTGGCCCCTAAACTTTCAGCTGCATTAAGGCCTAACATTAAACTTAACAATCTAGTGCAGGCCAGTCTTAAACACTGTATATATAAAGATAAATTTTGAATATCCAGACTTTCACATGTTCGATGATGATGATGTTGAACTGCTGAAAAAGATGGAACCATTCCTGCAAACCTTGAGACTCAACGAATAGGCAAGTCCATTATTAGCACATCTGGATGGATGGATAGCTCATCAGTATGACGACGTAATCTGTCACTAGCATTACCTCAATTATGAACGTCCGCTTGCCTGTGATTACAGCAACAGCAACATCTATTTTTATAGCACATTTTCATACAAAGGATGTAGCTCAGAGTGCTCATAACGTTACATGCAAAGAAAAACAAATTAAATTTAGATAAGAATAATAATGAACAAATAGTAAACAAAATATAAATAAATAACACACACATAAGAAAAATATATATTTAAGAGAAGTGGAGTCCTTAAATATAGAATTGCTTTTTTAGGTTTCTAAATGACAGTCCGATGATAAGGTCAGATGGCCAGGGAGACAAAAACAAAAAACTCCAATTTAATTGAGAAAAAAAAAACAAAATAAAATCACAACTCAAATATACAATTTTAAAATTAACAACTGGGTGCTTTGAGGGGGAGGGGGGGTGTTCTTTTCCACGTTGCTCTATGAAAATGCCCTTTCAACAATTTGTTTTTTGCTGAATTCAAATACAAAAATTGATCACAAAAAAGAAGCATTTGGTAGTCATCATTCCAACAAAATGTCTTTTATAATGCCACATTTCTAAAGTGAGGAATGTGCTTTACAAGTACAAGCTAAGCTAAGGTACAGTTGTTTTATACATGTACACAGTAAACACACACACATACATTTTCAACACTGGCAGACTAATTTACTCAACTGGAGACTGAACTGTTAGTATTAAAAAGTCCTAAGTAATGGGCCACATATTGTGCTCAATTGAAGCACATAGCCTTTTGCAGCGGAAACAGAGCTATTTGGACATCTCAAGTACATGGCAAATTTGGACAAAGCCAAAAAGTTCAGGAATAAATAGCTACTAAGTTTGAGACTGACTATCCAATCCCCAGCAACACTGATCATGCTGGATGCATTTAAAGACACAAGTCAGTAGGTTGTAAAATGTCACTTGAGCTATGGTTTTTGGCATTTCTTGTCTACCAAAATAAAAACATGAACATACAGTAGCATGAGTATCCAAAGACTACGCTTGATAAACTCAGCTTGTCAGGGATTTGATTTGATGCATGAGGAGGGTGGTCTGAGTTGATCTGGTTTGTGTGTGTGTCTACTTTCATTATGTACAAGTGACCCTTTGCTATGTCGAAGTCTGTGAACAAGTGTCCTAGAAGCTGTACTGGACATAAATAGATTAAAATGTATTTAACAATAGTCTGTACACCACTTGCTGCATTTACCAAGCTCCACCTCAGGCAGGTGTGAAAATATTTGCTGAGAAACCTATACCGATTCATCTAGAATCAGACAAGTTAGGCGCGCAAGAACAGACAAACTGTATTGGGCTAATATCTTAAATTGGCTGAACACGCCTCCGTCTGTCACCTCTAACAGCTACTTTTGAAACAGGTGAAAAGAAGGAAAACTAAAAGAATCCCTCCTGAGTGCAACAATAAACAACAGATTACAGGAAAACCTGGAGTCTTTATTTTCTAGTCTTATCAGAAGGTGTTCTGGAATAAGTCAATGTCTAACAGTTCCATAAACTGCTGCTGAGAAAGCCTGTGGCTTCAAATCAAAAAACAGATGGATGGACTTTTAGGACTATATTCTAATAAGGCATTTAAAAAGGCAGGGAGCTGCCAAGCACAATCCCAAGAGAGTGAGGCAAACTTTGTCAGGACTACCAGAACAGCTGTTAGTGCTGCAGTAGTGAAGAACTGATGAATAACAGTGGGACAGTCTTGGAATTAATACCAGGACACATACAAACTGAGTGGAAGATACTGCACTGAAATTGATGCTCAGAAAGAGTGCGACATCAAGAGATGAGTGTTTAGACAGGCTCACGGCTTCCATGAAGGCAGCCCTCTGGAAAGTGGGAACAGAAAATCACAATGGATATTAGGTCTGAGTAATAGAAGGTGCATTAACAAATTGACATGAAACAAGTGTGGGCAGATGGATCAGATTCACTTGAGAATGACACCAGGGAGCATTGCCACAATTAGAGCAAAGCACAGTAGTAAAACTATTCCATTACAATTCATTCAGTTACTTGAGGACTATGAGGGTGGGGAATTTGTAGAAATTACAGGAAATGTATTCAAGCCAAAAATAGAAACCACTTCTTCAACAGAAAGGTCACAAGAATCTGGAACAACCTACCCCGAGATTAATTAGAGACTCTGACAAACCTCAGAGTCTGGATGAGATATTAGAATACTTTGGATTTTACCTTGCTGGTCTCCTCTGGTTTGTATGTTGACCAAAGCTCTAATGAACATATCAAACTAGGGTCACCTTTAAAAGAAGATTAAAGTGAATCCACAACGCCCTTCATTTTTAATATTTCTGGCTCTGTGAAGAACTTGCTGACAATGATCATATTTGCTCTTGAGGCATCAAAAGAGGCAAACATAGTGAATGATTGCAACTAATCTTTAAAAACGGTCAGCTGCGGCCTAAATTGTGCACTACCTGCAAATGCCAGCGATTTTGGTAACAGTGACTATTTAAGCATACATCTCACTCTCAGCCTAAGCCGTTAACAATCCAGCAGTTGAGGTGCAGCCATAATAGGAATATTTGGCAAATAGTAGGCTCTACTAAAGTGGCTATTAGTGTGTCAGTAATAAGGCTGATAATTCACTTCCTGCCATTCATTCATCATGCTACGCCCACTTTGTTGTCTAATTTGCCTTTGCTCCCACTGTAAGTAAACTATCAATCAATCAATCAATCAATCAACCAACATTTATTTATATAGCACATATTCATACCAAAAAATGTAGCTCAAAGTGCTTTACAAAATGAATAGAAAAATAGAAGACACAATAAAAAATAAACATAAGTCAACATTAATTAACATAGAATAAGTAAGGTCCAATGGCCAGGGTGGACAGAAAAAACAAAAAAAAACTCCAAAAGCTAAAGTTCTGTACTTGTAAAGCACCTTGGTCTGGCATTCAGTGTAGAAAAATGATATATTCATTAAAGTTTCTTGTTTGTAAAATACAAAATCAAAATCAGGGACACAAGGAGTTTGAGCTACTGCACAAGCACTGAACATAAAGAAGAAACTAATTCTGGAAAGACATGACAATCTGTCGCAGAACCATCTCTCACACACCTACAGGACTAATTTGGACATGCTAGTTAACCTAACCTGTACATCTTTGGGATATAACGGGGAAACTAGCTTTCCTATAATAAATATCCACACAGTCACAGGGAGAACATGCAAACAGAAAAATAAACTGGGTGTAGGATTTGGATCCATGAAACAGTAATGCTAACCACCACATGCATTGTAAGCTTGTAAAATCTAATTTAAACCAGGAGATTGTCTGATGAAAATGATAGGATGCCACAACACTGAAGATAGAATTGAACTACTCCTTTATGACTGGGAGGATTACATACTGGAAAGAAGGGGTAATGAAATGAGGCAGCATTGCCTTCAAGACACACTGAGTGTCACTTTCTGTAAGAAGCACAAGCTTGAGGCTTCTTTCCTCAATTGAGCACTGCTACTGAAAACAGAATATGGTCCTGTATAGTAAGTTTTTACTGTGAAAGGTTACACCTGTACCTAGAAAATGCTATATACATGCTTCCAGTTACACAGGAGCTCATTTGGGGATATAAATGTTTGGCCAGGTAACTGTAATGCCTTTAAAAGTACATTGAGAAATGTGAACCTGGAATCCTGGACTCTGCTCAACATCATCTCTGTCTAGGAGGGTGTCAACACTCCATTGTTACAGCTGTCACAGACATATCGGAAGTTAAGGCCACTTCCTTATAAGGAATAAAGAAGATGGCCTGTTGCTGCTTTCTGTCTTGTGTGCTGATCTCACTGCTCCTGCGACAGGCAGACTTTCTAAGAACTTCTATAAAAGGAAGCGGGAAGCCACAGGATGCCTGATAAAAGCACACATCTCAGTCTGTGCAGCTCATCAAGTGCCAAAACTGTCTCATCCAAAAAAGTGTTCCAAATTTCCAATTTGATGGGCAGAGTGGCGCAGACCTTCTCACCATGGAGTACAGAATAGAAATTCAAAAGACATAGAAAAGAATTATTAACTTTCACTCAGAGGGGTATGGAGAGCAGAAATATAGGCCTTATCACTGTGGGATGCAGAGAAAAAATAAGGGTCCTCACCCTGGTATACTAAAAAAATGCAGTGGCTCCTAATTCATTTTCCAATTTTGGCATGTGCATTGAAAGATGACCCCCATAGGCCTGGTGTGCATTCGGGATTTCAAGTATTTACATGTGGAAAGCACCTACATGTAGTGGAACCAATTTCCATTGTACCCTCTCCTGCCTTGAAATATATCAGCCTGCTAGAACATACTGTATGTCAAATGGAAGATAAAGAAGTAAGAAAAAGGTTAAGTAGTGATGCTCAATTTAGCTTGAAAAAGAATTGTTACTTTTTTTAAATAAATCCATGATTATTACATTCTCAAACCTGATTAATCCAATTCAGGGGTTATTTACCTACTCCAGCTCCAAAAACCAGTGCTGGGCAGAACCCCAGTTTACTGCCGGGCAATCAGAATCACCTTTAGGATGTGGGAGCAAAACATTGCAGCACGCAGAAAAAAAGCCCATAGAAACACAAGGAGAATGTGTGAAATCCACAGGGACAAATAACCAAGGGCGGGATTCAAACCTAGAACACTGGATTTCTGAGGTAGCAACACTAAGTTCTACACCACCATGCCACCTAAATTCAATCTGCTGACCAATAGTCAATTAAGGTGTGGAGGCTATTCACTTTCAGAGATGTATTACAGAGGAAAGTAACAGGACAGTGCTCAGTCTGTTTCTTTGTCACAATGTCTAAAACTAGAATTCTTTCCTTTTGTCACTAGGAGTTTTTCTAAATTTAGAAATTATCCTGAATGGTTTGGTAGATTGACAATGTTAAATTGGCCCTGGGGGATTGTAGTGTCTGTGTGTGAGTGTGTTGCCCTTTGATAGACTGGTGACATGTCCAGGGATTGTTCCTGCCTTAAGCCCTATGCTTACTGGGATAAGCATTGGCCAGTCTCCTGTCCTGAAAAGTCCTGCAATCCTTTAATATCACCTGTCATGTATGATTCGACGTTTTGAGACTCATTTGAAATACACAGCATGCACACAACATTTGCCTATCAGTTGCTAACAGCCAGTTATCAAACACATTACTATGAGTTGCTGGTTAAAAACACATTCACACTTGGAAACCCTGAGCAGAAGCCTTAATAAAATGAAAAATAATGTTCACAACTGTTTTCTCTTTTAAGGCTACAAGAAGAAATTCACCAAAAGGAAGATGCTGAGAACAACCTAGCAGCATTTAGAGCGGTGAGTTCTTGACTTACCTCATCAAGTGGGGCTTTGGGGTTAGGGTTGTGGATAGACTTGAATTTTTCAACCTGTAGAAGGCCAACAAAGTCCTCATTTATTGCTATGATAGCTGAAGGTAATTTAAGGCACTCTTCAAATATATCTTTCAGATGACCCAATTGGGCTGCATTTCCTGGAACAGATTCCTTTTGAGCTCAGATTTCTTTGTGACCAAGTCTGAATGAGTTCCATTTCCTATGACACAATTTATATTGGCTCACATTTCTGCTTTTAACTTTTTGTGGGTGCAGTTTTCTGGACCAAAGACCTGCCTCAGTTTGAGACTCTAAGACAAACACAGACTGGAGTTTGTTTCCTGCATTCCAAATGTTCAGGAAGGAGGGAGGTGCTAATGAAGCCATTACATAATACTGACATTTCAACTACCAAAAAACATTCATCCACACATTTTCAGAATGCATTTTTAGCCTTTACAGGGTTGAAGTGAGCTGAAGCCATCCCTAGCTTCATGGAGCACAAGGCAGGAACCAAACACAGACAGGAAGCCAGTCCACTAATGCACACACTTACATTCAGACTCACCAGTTATCATTATATTCAAGTCTTTTGAATCTGGGCATAAATTGGAGCTTTGACAAAATGCCCATTGAACACAGGAAAAGCAGGCAAACTGTACACAGATGGATCCCTTAAGCTGTGTGATAACATTGCTGTTCATTACAACACCGTGCTCACCACAGAGGAATATAAAAACAGAGGACTGTGATGAGAATAAAACTTTACTCCAGACCTTTTTTCTGTAATATGTAAATTATGATGCCAAGGTTCTCTGAGTTTAGATTTATTTTTTAAACTATTTGGTTCCTGTGTTCTATGGTTGATTCTTGCCTTAGTTGTAATGCAATCAGAATATGCCTTGGACTGCCATGATCCTGAATTGGATAAAGCAAATTTTACATTATATTACTTTGGTCTGATTTTTGGAAATAATTTCTACCTGTAGTTTGCTTCATGTGATAGAGTCAGGAGTTCACATTTCTCTTAGAGGGCATGGCAGAATGTGTAGGGTTGCTTCCTTACAACTTTAAGACTTTCATTTGAGTCACCACTGAGATGCCCTCCATCTCTAGTCTGCATGTTCTCCCTGTGTTGCTGTGGCTCTTCAATTGAGTGGCAATTCTAAACTGTCCCACTGTGACTGTGAGAGTGTGAGTGGGTGTGCTCTGTGAAGGAATGATCTCCCCATGCTGGGTTCATTCCTGCCTTGCACCAATTGCTGCCTGAACCAGCATTTGGCAACCTAGTAATGAATAAATCAGTTTCAGAATAATGGCATTCTTTTTTTTTTTTTTTAAAACATACTGCGTTTGTAGTAAACATTATTACAGTGTCTTTTACAGTTATGGATTTATAGCCCAATTTTAAACAAATGCACAACAGACAGGACAAGTAAGTTACTAATGGTCACAAAGTGAGTAAGGGATGGAAACTGAAACTGGTACTGTTAAAATTCAATACATTAGCCATTAGATTGTAAAAGATGGATAGATGAATTCGCGCAAAATGAACGAGATCTAGCTCATCTGAACTGATATTAGTGTAAAGATATCCTGCTGGGTTAATCTAAATTTAATAGCACGTTATATAGTTTTGAGCTGAGCAGTCTAGGCAATCGCTTACAGTATATAAAAGTGTTCATAAAGCCTTTAACGGTGTTTTCTGATTGACAGGATGTGGACGCCGCCACATTGGCCCGTATTGACCTGGAGAGGCGGATCGAGTCCCTTCAGGAGGAGATTGCCTTCTTGAAGAAGATCCACGAAGAGGTGGGTATGTGGCTGAGTCAGCGTCAGGACCGGGAAACCTTCGCGCACTGTTTTTAAAGGAGACGACAGGCCGATTCTATCAATATGGCCCTTAGTAGTTACATGAGTTTGCCTTTGACTTGTTACAGGAGGAGATTCGTCTTGCTCCACTCCAATTCAAAGCTGCCGTTTTGATTACTTTGTTGTTGTAAGCCACTATCGAGACAATCTGAAACAAAACGAAGCATATTTCTAAACTTTGACAACGGATAATACAACGCTTTATTTTACAGCTTATTGCTAATTTTGGATCATTAACTGCCCTTCCACCTACACTAGGCATCCGGAGCATGCGGGGCTGAGAAGGGTACAGGTGAGGGAGGCGTGGTGGACTGCGACAGGAAAGACATTATCTCGGTCTAATCTGTTCAGTGCTTTCCTATTATAAGCAGCAGCTTTAAAGGAGGTATCATTTGTACAGGTAGAAACGTAACGACGAAGCTATGGTTACTTACCTACAGTACGTGTGAGGCAGGAAAGCAGCGATTGCGAGTGTTTGTTTGTTTTATTTTATGTGTGTTTACTTGACGCCTTTCCAGGCAAAGCACGTTTTCTTCCACCGTCTTTCATGTTCGTCCACGTGTAGTTTTAATTGCCCTTCGACTGCTGTCCCGTTAAGTTTTAATTTCATTTTGGCACACGAACGTACTGCATGCCATATAACCAACGCAAGTGTTTAAAAATGGCGCCAAAACGCTTTTCTACGTTATGAGCGTCGCCTACGTGACGTCACTATGACTTATCTAAGTCGTACCCATCGGTGTTGGGTTCAACGTTCATGTCTCTATTGCCCAGTAGCAACGAGAAACACGTTTCATTTCCTTTATTCCACAAACCGTCTGTGCAATTTAACGACTATTCTGGTGTCACCTTCGTACAAGCGACGTTCATCTTACCTAAAGACGCCTTGACGTGGCTAGGGTGATGTCGGGACCGCTTATTCGTTTCAATTCATGTTGTTACACGGATCACAAGACAAGTCGAAGCATAGATATGGGCACTATACGTTAACGTAGCAGGGGGGCAAAGTCTTTTATCAGCAGAACTGTAAAGACAAATATTGTAACAACCCGAAGGTAAGGAAGACTGCTGACGAGACACCAGTAATTGCTTTATTATTTGTTATGATGTGGATGTTAAACTACAGCCTTGATCTCCCGTTGAATGGCCACGGAAGACGACACCGCCAGGGATGAAAAGGGCTTTGAGCGTCATGTGCAGTCCAGCATAGTCTCTTGGGTGGGGGTTTTAGGGGTTCGGGGTCTGCCAGGTAGCTGTCTTGGTCCCTTTTTATGTCACTCATCGGTCACAGCATTACCCCCTTCCTCAGCTGCTGAACAGATCTCACATGTGTGGTTTCCTGGGAGGTCCGACGTCACACTGCCCGATACCTCATAAGCTTTCGTCCTGGAGGGTAAAACAAAATCTTTGGACCGGGTTGGCGGCCGTGTGTGTCGCTTTGGCTTCTGCAGAAATGGTGCTTATAGGATGCGCCGGGTCGTTATAGTATGTACTTTCTGTAAAACCGTTTTATAATGCACTGTCGTGAGTTTGCCTGTTATTGTGATTCTTATTTTCAGTTTTTAGTAACGTGACACGGCCATGTACTGTATTTCCATAACTTGTGCATCATGTAACTAAACTACAAATAACACATTCCTTACAGTTCTGGCTTATAATGGGAAAAGCACAAGTGTGTATATCAGCTTCAGACATCCAGTGGTAGTGAAAACCAAGGTAGCCACGAAATCATGTGTGTTTGTTAAAAACGGATTATCTTGGTCCCCCAGATCCTGGTGTTAAAGCAACAGTGGTACTTTTGAGTGGATTACTGGCCATTGCCATACCTGAACGGAGGGTCTAACTGTGACTAGAAGCATTAGTCATATTCATCCACTTTGTTTTATATACCATGCAGGAAATCCGGGAGCTGCAGGCTCAGCTTCAGGTGACCCATGTCCAGGTTGAGATGGACACATCCAAACCAGATTTAACTGCAGCTCTCCGGGACATTCGTGCCCAGTATGAGAACATCGCCGCCAAGAACATCCAGGAGGCAGAAGAGTGGTACAAATCAAAGGTATTGGAGTGTTTGTAATAAAGATCCTCTCCCAGTGTCACATGACCGTACAGAGACTTCAGGACACATGTCACTAACCTGGATATTATTCTTACCTCAGGTGACAGACCTTACACAAGCAGCCTCTAAAAACAATGATGCTCTGCGCCAGGCCAAGCAAGAGATGATGGAGTACCGTCACCAGATTCAGTCATACACCTGTGAGATCGATGCCCTGAAGGGCACTGTAAGTCATGTCAATTTTTAAATCGATCAGGCATTGTTTTGGACAGCAATTTTCATAACAACAGTAAATAGCTTACAAAGCAATTTATACTACAAGGTGAACACAATGTAATCGGACACATACAGTATAATGATATAAAAGTAGCCTAATTCCAGGTAGAGCACCCATGAGAGTTTGAGGGTGCAATTGGGACTTCTCTACAGTGTGTTTATCAGGCTTTGTAGCACCTATGTGCACCCTGTGTGTCTGACTGCTTCCTCCTGAAGGGTGGTCTGAAAATGTATCTAATTATCAATTCCCTCAATGCACAGTTGTAATTTTTTATGACAATCATATGTTATTAAGCTTTTTTTTCCTATTCTAATGTATCCAAAATATTTTATTTTATTGACAACTAGACCTGCCCTAGAACAAGTGAATTAAGTTATTGAAAATGCACAGAGGTAAGCTTTAGTTGGGCTTGGGACTGCCTAACTGAAAAAACAGGCAAGCAAACATTGTTGGTGTCTCTAGTAAAATGGAGTGATAGTCTTCCATAAATACCATTTGTTCCTGTCTATACTTGAAGGCTTCAGAAAGGCTGATGTCGGGTAGCTTTCAGTTCTTTGATCTCCAGGATGTTCTGTATGTACACAGTGGTCAACAAAGCAGGTCAAGAAATAAAGATAGCATGGATGTCTGCAGAGTCCTGGGGGCTGGGAGCAGGACTTGAATCATCATGTTCATAGGGTCCATGTTTTACAATGAAATTATTACTTGCATGTTCTAATCAATATACATGTTGCCACTGTCCTGCACCAGTAAAAGTACCTTATTTTATACTGAGCCTGTTGCAATATAGTAGCTCTCATGCCAGTTCAGGCCTAGCATTTCCTAAAAGATATGATAAAAGGAGATCTGGAATGTTTTTGTTACCCCTAAATATGTTGTCTACTTTCTTTGACAGAATGATTCCTTGATGCGTCAGATGAGAGACCTTGAGGAACGCTTTGGTGCTGAGGCAGGTGGTTACCAGGACACCATTAGTCGTCTGGAGGCAGAGATTGCCAACATGAAAGATGAAATGGCCCGTCACCTGCGTGAATACCAGGACCTCCTCAATGTGAAGATGGCACTAGATGTGGAGATCGCCACCTACAGGAAACTGCTAGAAGGAGAGGAGAACAGGTTAGAATTACAGTCTAGAGAAGTCATCCCAGAAAAAAAAAATGCTACAACTCCATTTCTGTTTCATATAATGCCTTTAATGTTTTTACTGGTTAGACTTTATTTTATATAATGCCTCTCCTGTTTCTGTAGACATCATTTAATGTAGTCTTTCTTTTCTGTGTTTTTATATGTGAATGACAATAAGCTATAGTTTTATAGCAAATTTCATGCCATGTGAAAGAATTTGATATGAGCTGTACAATATGGATTAAACATTTACATGACTTGTCTCAGCTTGGCTGGTGGTGCAACTTGAACTTGTGGCTTGGGGGTTTAAGGTGCATTTTGTTAGTTTTCACACTGCTTTGCATAAAGGCAGAGGTTTTCATGAATGTTTGTCTTTTTGTTTCTTCCAGGATTACTGTTCCTGTGCAGCCATTCGCCAGCCTGACTTTCAGAGGTCAGTTATACCATCAGAAGAGTGCCTCCTTGAATGTTAGGGCTCTTCATGTGTAATTGGTAACTTTGATGAGATGCTGGGTGTGGTCTCAATTCCATGCAATGCTTAATGTGATGCTCACAGTAGCTTTTGCTTTTTACTGAAACCATTCTCTTGGTTGGAGACTGCCTGGTAGATTTTGCTTAACTTTAGCACCATTATTAAGGGCTGTACTCTAGACCATGTACATTAAAAATGGCCCATCATCCTTTTTTTGATCCCATATGGACCAAGCCAATAAGACCTAAACCTAACACCTTTTTCCTGCACAAAACATTACTTCAGACCTTGCAAATGTTGTTGTTTTTCAATAGTCTGAAATGGGTAATTATTTATTAGTAGCCCCTATTGCTTTTTCATTTTAATTGATCACATTGATGTAGAAAATAGTATCACAAAATGAGGCCAGAGTAGTACTGTAGTATTCTGTACCACAAGACAAGAAAAACAAAACATAACTTGGTGGATTTCATATTGAAAATTAATATTTTAGTCAAGTACTAAATGTACATCCTGGAGATAAGCAGTCTGATTAAGTTTAGTTGTAAGTCACATTAGGCTTTGATTAAGAGACAGGTTGTAACAGCTGTGGCCACCCAAGGTCAATAATAGGAAAGTTTAAGCATGGGTTAAAATGTTAGACATTCATTTGAAAATTCAAAAATACTGTTGCTAGATTTTCAAGACTTAGGCAGGGCCTTATGCCAGGCGATTGTTTTCCTAAAATGTCGGATAGTGAAATATTAACCATCCCCTGTCTCCAGCCCCTGGCTGTCCTTAAGAGCACACACAGTCCTGCCACAATCCATCTCCTAGGGTGACCCCTGCCTTGAGTTTTTTAGTATTGCACTTCTTCACCAGAAAAGAGCACATAGTTGATTGTATTCATCCAGCTTTTATTAAAATTGAGATCACTAATGCAGTTTGGTGTGGCAGCAGTCTCTTCACAGTGAGCCACTTGTAGGGGGTCTATCCTCTGGAATTTTATATCAAGTTATGCTACATCAGATTGTGCACGGTCACCATTTAACTGGGCTCACTTTTTGAGTTTGAAGTCGGCACATAAAGTGAAAAAGACAATTTACCAATAATGGTGTGATGAAGAGTCTGTTTAAATATCCCTGTTACTCAAAATGCATTTTCCCATAAAGTCTTCATCACAGAATCAAATTGGTTAAATTATTTAAAAACAAAACTTAATGAGTAACTCCTTGTTCATTTCTATGGGGTAGCAAGTCCTGGCTGGTTATCTCCATTGACCACATGTATCCTGGAAATTCAAACCAAGGCAACAACATAGGGTATGGTCAGTGAAAAATTAACAAAACCTAAGGCTAGGATACTTTGTCTAACATGCTGGGTGATACATCGTGTCTAGTGTGCTTCAGACTCCACAGCTGCTGGAGGGGCTTTAAATACTTGTGCTAGAGTGAACTTTCTATTCACTTTTTCTCTCCTATTCAACATTAAACACAGGCCAGAACTTGAGAATCATTCTGGCATTTGAAAGGCATCATTATTGGGTAGCAGTAGTTTTTGCTCAATTCTACTGTTGTAAATTCTGCATGCTGACCTTGTGTCACTTTACTTTCTGTATATGAATAGAGACCAGTCCTGAGCAGCATCAACGTGCATCTGAGGTCCACACCAAGAAGACAGTCCTCATCAAGACCATCGAGACCCGCGATGGGGAGGTCAGTGAGTGTTCAAGTAGAAATATCCCAGTACTGTCCTCATTTTGGTGACCACTGCATTTTTTCAAGTATACTTCTGCTAATCTATAAGAGAGCCCTTCATATAAATTAGTTTTTGCAGACTTGGTTAAATTTGATCATTTTCTCACCTATCAGAGCAGATGTATCATAATCATTGTTATACTGAAACTTATTATTTTTTATTTTTACTGAATTGGCCTTTACTGCCACCTGCTGGAGCAACTACGTTATTGTATGACCCTTGCCCACACAATGTTTTACTGGCCAACAAATCTGTTGAATTATTGTATCCCTATATTGAAGAAATAGTATTTTAACTTTTTTTTCAAATTAGGCATGTAAAGAGTAATACACATACATTCAGAGAGAAGTAATTTTAGATTTCATTTAATTTATTTGCTCTATTCATTTCTTTATGTTTTGAACCTGATTTCAGTGGGGAGTCATTTCAGGAACCAAGTCTGGATGCAACAACCAGAACATTATAGAGCACACTCAGCCACACTCCTTGCAACTGGGCTTATAAACTCAACATGCACATCTCTGGGATGTGCACTCGGTAATTAGGCTGGGAATCTGACCCAGCACCCTGGTGTTTTTTAACCAGAAGTAGAGACCACTGTCTCACGCAAAAATCTATTTATTGATTAAAAGCAGTAGTCTGACAGATATGATTTCGACAGTACAATGGTGCATTGGTTATCAGGACTGCCTCAAAGTTCTAGGGACTGTTTCTGTGGCAGTTGCACATTCTCTCCGTATTTGAGTAAGTTCTCCTCCCACATCCCAGAGATGTGTGTGCTAAGTTATTTGTTGATTCTAATTTAGCTTGCCATAAATTATACTCCTCTTGAACAGATTGGCATTAAGTCAAGCTGCCTGAATTGCAACAGCTGCTTCCAAATATTACTTTTGGGAATTAAGAGATGTTTTTGGAAAGTGATAATAATTCATTTATAAGAAGCAATTAAAAATAAAGCAAGTTCCAAAAATATTTAGGCACATGCTAGGTGGGATATGCTGCAGCAGACCTCTGCGACCCTGTTTAGGACTAAGCATGTTAGAAAACGACCAACTGATTTGGGGACTTTTGGAAGTTGGTGCATTTTTTTTATTTTTATTTATTTAATTAATCAAAAACACTTTTTTATTAAACATTTTTTAAATTCTGAGTTAATTTAAACAATAAGTGATATACAGTATAATTTAATTGCATGTATTAGCAGATTACATAAAAAAATTAACAGAATCTGTGGTGGGCTGGCACCTGCCTGGGGTTTGTTTCCTGCCTTGCGCCCATTGTTGGCTGGGATTGGCTCCAGCAGACCGTGTAGTTAGGATATAGAGGGTTGGATAATGGATGGAATTAACAGAATTTTTATGGTATTGTGTGTTAAAAGTTGATCCCAATTATGCTTGTCGTAGCAGAAAGAGCTTTCATAGACATCAATTTGCAACTCAAATGATGTAAAAACTGCTTTGATTGATGTCCTGTTGTTAGTTGTGCAGGGTCTATGGCTAACTGTAGTTCATATTTATTAAATATACAATTTTTTAAACAAATACTCGATGGACAGTTAAAATCTATGTCTCCGCCATTTCAATAACCCATACTGTGGATTTAGTTTGCTGTCAGAAGTGCCTATTGATGGTGAGTTTGAGAAATGTGAACAGTTTGTACAGCATGATCTATTTTAAACATCTTAATGAAAACTGAACTTTCTTGACAAATTTTCTTGAAGGATAAGTCCATTAAATTTCAACAGATCGGTCAGCTTGGAGCCAAGTTGTTTAATGCAGAAAGACACAGATGACAATGACAATAGGTACTTTCATGTTTTATGCGAAGACCCGTATAATAAAGTATCATCTAAAAATACATTATTATCTTACCTCATCTACAGGTAGCTCTTGCCTTGCAACCAATTCTACATACTGTAGACTCTGGTACCCTTTATATATTGGAGCATGTGGGCTTAGAAAATGAACACATGAAAAATTAAAATTCATTAAAACATGATCTGCAGAAGCAATAATCAAAAAATGTGTGGGTCGCCAAGACTGGCTTAACTGCTTGTAAACACTGAATATTGGAAATTGAAAGTTTTTTGTGTCCAAGATGCTATCTTGAGATTTTATTTTAATCAAGTGGCGTCCAACCTCAAAATCTGGAGCTTCTTCCCATCAGAGACCCATTAGATCTTCACAAGGTGTGATGTCTCCATTCCAATAGCTCCTTTATTAAAGTTTAAGGCTTCACTAGGAGACTGAATTTGATAATCAGATTAAGGGTTTTTTTTTCACTATTGGTAGTGGGGTCATAGAAGGCCTCAGTCCAGTGTTTTGTGCACGGTGGGGCACCTTCTCTTATTAATTTCATTTCTTCCTTCTTTTTCTATCACTTCTTTCACTTCTCTTTCCATTCCCTCCTCTTTAACCTGCCGTGGGCTTCTTTCACCACACTTTTCTTTTATTACACCTCCTTATGTTTCTCACCACCCCCGCTGCCTTTTGTTCTTTGATGCTCTGCCCTGTTTTATATTCAGCTCCCACCCTTTGTGTTTTTTTATATGAAGCATTAACTCCAAATCATTTTTGTCCTTTTTTCTTTTACTTGTAGGCTCTATGAACTTAGTTTGTCTCCAGTTATTTCTTACTCCCGTCTGGCTTATTCAGCACATATTCCAATTCTCTGCCTTCTTTTACTGCTCTTTTTGACTGTAACTATAGTCTGCTTCCTTACCCCTGCTCATGTTCTCAAATTGCCTCATTATCATATTTCTTTTTTTTAGTTACTCTCCTGATTGTTACTCTAACCATCCATTTTTTGTTTCTATTTCTCCCTTATATACTAAATGAATTTTTTGTATTTGTTTCAAAGCAGGATGTGCTTTAATTGAGCCTGAGGCTACTGGCCAGCGTAAGTGAGATAGTGCAATCCTGCACTTTATTTGCTGCTTATTTTGGATGAGTGCTGACAAGTGAGGCTGGGTTGGCCTCAGCACTGCCTACTGACTTGGGCTGACTTGGTCACATCAACACTGCTTATAGGCTGTAGGGCCTTTGCAAGTTCACATAACCTCATTCTTGCGCCCTACACTTGGTTTTGTTCTTATACCGCTCACTGCAGCCTGCAGAACTGTGCACATCACTTAATTGCTGGTTGTGAGTTTAGATTTCAGTTGCACTAAACTCTTTATGAAAAGTTTCTGCAGTTCACTAGCAATGACCACATTTTTTTTTATTTATTTATTTATAGGACACCCACCTGCTAGCTTTGAACTGATGCATGAAATGTGTTTCTTCTTTCAGGTTGTGAGTGAGTCCACTCAGCACCAACAAGATGCAGTTTAAGTCAAATGTGGTGAAACAAAGACATAGAGCACTGAACAAAGTAAAGTCCTCACACGCACACGCAACATGCATAAAGACAGAAATGGAAACATGGAAGAGGAATGTATAAGATAATGGCCAAAACCGCTGGAGAGAAGGGGGCTGGTTAGTGGAAGTGTACCATGGATCACAAGAAGGAGATCTGTAGCATTCTTTTTATGCAACCAATAATGAGCAATAAACCTATTCTTCACAGATGTAATGTGTTTTTATGTGTTTCAATGAGACAAACTCATCTAATTGCTTTGGTGCTTGGGTTCTGACTGTGCCACCATTATCATGGCTGCTGGGACAGTTGCAAACAAACTGCTGTCTTGCCTGCTGAGAATAATGCAACAATGTCATGTAAACGCGGGCATTCTGAAGGAGATTTTAAACACTAGTTTTTCCAAAGAGTGAGTCTATTGCTATATCATTGTAGACTCTTAACCCTTTCAGGGAAAGCACTTAATTTATTCATGATATATGCACAACTGTCAAGGCTCTGTATCTTTTCATTCACCTGTTTTCATGATCATGAATCCATTTATTAAAGGAGCAAACTGTAGAAGTCACAGTTAGCCATTTAACCATCCACTGAATTATGTATGCAACATCATTCAATGCATTAATAGCTGAAAGGATGAAGGCTAAATAACCAGCATAGGGATTACAGCAGTACTCAAACAAAGATAGATGCCATTCTACTACAAAGAACCTTCATCTGATTAACTATCCATTCAGAAATGTTGTTTCATGCCAAGCTGCATATGATGTGGAAAATATTGATAGTTACCTGCTTCCAGGACCTAATTAGAATTTACTTTTTTGGGTGTGTTTTATTGTGTTTTTCAACAACACTGGTCTGGGCTAGGAAACGGAACTGTGTATATGTATATATATATATATATATATATATATATATACATACACACACAGTTATATATATGTGTGTGTGTATATTGTGGAAGCTGGCCCTGACACAGACAGGCGGACACGCTGATGTCACCCAACACGTTTATTGACACTATCCATATTTACAAGGTGCACACAACAACCCCAAAGTCCCCAAAAGTCCTGGCCCCGACACAGTGCCTTCTGTTTCTTCAGGCCGCCTCCTTGCCTCCTCCTAAGACCTCGTCTTTCTCCTCCCGACTCCAGCCATTGTCTGAAGGGAGGCAGCCCCTTTTATAAGCACCCAGATGTGCTCCAGATGTGTTCCAGCAACCTCCCACCGACAAGCCCCAGTGTGGCGGAAGTGCTGGCTACATCCCTGGAAGCACTCCGGGTGTCCCTGCTCTTCATCCCCCCAGCACTTCCGGGTGTGGCGGAAGTGCTGAGGTCCAGGGTCTCCAAGGTATTGGGGCGCCCCCTGGCGGTGACCACGGGCCCCTACAGGGTGGAGCTTCAAAGCTCTGTACCTGTGGCCCCCAAAGGTACCAGGGTGTTCACCCCCACATGGTTTGGGGAAGGCATAAGCCCTCCTCCGGTCCTCCTGGGCATCCCGGCCGGGTCGCCACCCCAGCCATCTCTGAAAATCTATATTAATAAAAGGCAAAGCCCTCACTGACTGACTCACTCATCACTAATTCTCCAACTTCCCGTGTAGGTAGAAGGCTGACATTTGGCAGGCTCATTCCTTACAGCTTATTACAAAAGTTAAGCAGGTTTCATTTCAAAATTCTATGCGTAACGGTCATAACTGAATCCTACTTACGTACATATACTGTATACGGCCATAGCCTGCAGCTCGGTCGCTGTGTGAGGCAGAGTTGCGTCCCCCATCACCACGCCTCCCACGTAATTGGCTGCCTGCCCATATAAGGCAGCAATCCAATAGATACGCTGCCGCTAAATATTCGCAGGCAAATCAAAAAGTTAATACCGGGAATGCCTGTTAAACATCTTAGATGCATGAGTGGCGATTTGGGGGGGTGAGATGTCTATCGAGGTGATCACTGTAATATTTATATGTGATTGAAATGTATTATTATTAGGCATGGTTTAGGCACCTATGTCATCAGGAAGGCACCAGAAAAAGGGACCTCAAGGTTACTATTAAGGAAGTTAATTTAGAGCACGGATGCTGTGAATGTAAGAACTGTAGTAAATAAAGTTCCCCTGTATACTTTAAAAGAAAGTCTCACCATCATTTCATTTTTCACAATTTGTGAAAACAAGACATGGTGTCAGAATAGAGGACAGTCATGGATTTTGTTGGGCTTCCCTCGCCACGAACTGACTGGGATTCTCTTAACCTGCCAGGAGAATGGAAAAAGTTCCGACAGCACGTGGAGCTGATGTTTTCTGGCCCGCTAAAAGGCAAAGACGAGAGTGAGAAATGCAGCTACCTGCTCCTGTGGACTGGGGAAAAAAGAAGAGACATTTTTAACACATTCACTCTCACCCAGGACGAAGCCAAGGTAATGAAAACTTATTATTAACCATTTTGAGTCGTTTGTCATGCCTAGGACAAATACGATATTTGCGAGATACAAGTTTAATGAGAAGACGCAGGGTATAAACAAGACTTTTGATCACTTTGTAACGGAGTTAAAATTGCTGGTGAAGGACTGTGCTTATGCAAACGAAGATGAAATGGTCAGGGATTGACTAGTGTTTGGCACAAACTCAGCGAAAGTGCGAGAGAAACTTTTAAGTGCCCGGTCTGAGCTAACATTAAATAAAGCCGTGGACATTGCAAGATCGCACGAGATAGCACAAGCACAGCTGAGAACCTTCGATGCATGTACTCTGAACGGCTCACGTGAACTGACTGTGAACGCAGTACGCAGAGAACAAGCAAGAGCTCCAAAGAGCGCTGAACAAAAACGCATTACACAATTGAGAAGGCAGCAAAAGAATATGAAACGAGTGATGCATACAAGCATATTCATAAGTGCAGCTACTGCGGAAACAAAGCACATGGTGGAAAAAGTCAATGTCCAGCTAAAGGAAGACAGTGTAAAAAATGTGGTAAATTGAACCACTTCGCTAAAATTTGCAGGACTGGGAAAGGTAAACCTGTGCATGCAGTGTGTGATGTCTCAGATAAAGAGGAAGGACGAGTTGTTTATTGATGCAGTAAGAAAGGAACAACCCTCTGAAGCTGAACAAGCCTTTGTAGACATATCAATAGGAAAGCAAGGTGTAAAGCTTAAGTTTAAATTAAGTTCATAGACACGCTGCCGCTAAATATTCACAGGGAAATCCACAACTTAATACCGGGAATGCCTGTTAAACATCTTAGATTCACGAGTACCGATTTGGGTAGTGATCACTTCGATGAATGAAACCTGTTACCTTTACAACGGTTGACAAACACGGAATGTAATTTGAACACAACACATCCTCCAAATACGAACCTGATTGAAAGAAATAATGATAATCAAATCCTTGATGACAGCAACACACGCATTGACAATCATGTTACTTTATTTTTAAAATGTTTCCTTTTCTTTTTCATAACTTCTTCAACCCACTACTTCTCCGCTGTGATGCGTGGGTATTTTGCTAGTATATATATATACTGCATGAATAAACTGAAAAGTTTCTTAGTGATTGTCTCTGTGACACTGGTTTAACATGGAAGTAAGAATTTCATGGTACTTTATACCCACACACACACACCAGTAGTTGCACTATTATAATACATTACAGACCTTACCTTCATGATAATACCAGCAGACAAAAAACTGCAGGGTGCAGTGGTGACATCTCACAAATTAACAGGAAAAGGTATTTACCTCTGGAATAGAGTTGACCATAAGGATATTGCACTTAAAGATAAGGGATAGCAAATGGAAATGGGAGGGAAATGATAGAAATTAAAAGATGATAGGACATGTCCAAGTTGAATAAAAATTAAGTAGTAATCAATATGGTTACATCGAGTTATGAGATAGCAAGTAGACCTTATGGAGGCTGAAAAACAGATACAATATGACCTCAAAGGTGTGCCTGACAGCAACAAAGGGACCCAGAGTGAGACGTTTACAGACCCCATACTCTTGTGTTAAATCAAACATTACAAAGAAAAGTAGTCACAAATGACAAAGAGCACCTTTTAGAGAAAGACTTGAAATAAATTATTTTAATTCACATTTAGTAAAACAATATTATACACTAGATCAAATTTGGCACAGTCAAAACCCAAATATACAACAAGAAACAAATTGAAAAATACAATTTGCTGCATCTTTTATCTGCATTTCCCCTTACACTAGTATGTGTAGGGGGACCTTCTGCACTCACCTCTGTACATCAATGCAGAACAATGCCACAGTTAGAAAAGCTATAAAAAGAAGCCTTAGAAAAAAAACACAAATATCCAATGACAAAAGCTGCACCTTGCATCCTGTCACAATCCCACTTAGTAAGTTTTTAAAGTTTGTGTCTTGCAGAATACAAGCACTGGCTCAGTCTGGTCGAGGAGAAACCCGACCTTGTGTGCTGGAACGTTCAGTCACCACCTCATCAACTAACTGACCTCGGGCCAAAGTCTCACTCATTCAGATCATCCAGTGGGGCTTCTCCTGGAAGGCTTCTAGCACTTGCCCCCTTTGCTCTACATCTTAAGTTCTTCTCCATCACAAGGTGTGAGAAAGGATCAGGTCATTACAAAAGCTGCTCCTGGTGGGAGGCAATCTGGTGGGATAAACCTAACCTATTGGACTGTTAGCCTTATCCTGACCTGCCCCTTATTTGTGCCTTATATACCTGTTTGTGTTTTAAGTTCTACAGTATTCATCCTGAGCACAGACGGCTATGAGGGAGGAGTGGTGAAGCTGGAATTACATTATGAAAGGGAAGCCAGTCTATCAGGCAGTTTAAAAACTGTAGTTCTGCATGAACTGCAGTGTCAGGTCATGTCACTTCTGCATAGAACATGACAGTTGACTGGCCCTCTGAGAAAATTACATGGTATTTATAAAGAAGTAAAAAAACGTTTGTTCTAAAGAGCCCAGGCACAAATATTAAATGTTAAACTTTAAGAACATGTTTTTGTTTTCCTGAAGGCAATACAAGCCACACAAAGTTCAAAATAAAGCTAGAAGTCCATTGAAAATACAGGAACCTACTAGCTATAAAAAAGCAGCATTCATTGTGGCCCACAATGCCAAATGATATGCCCCATGGCTTCATACCCTGATTTCAAATAAATTACTTAAATAATATTCAAAATAATTTTCCCTCCCTTATAAGGCAGAGACTCACAAACATAACAACCTCCAATAAAAAAGTATGGGTAATGCTGCATGCAAAAAAGGATCCAAATAGTCTTGGAAATGACCATGTTCAGATCAGAAAGGATGTTTTGTATTTCTGAACTCATTTCATCCATTGTGGGGACATGGGGTAATTAAAGATGGTCTAAGCCATTTGCTACTTTTGTTCTGGTCAAACTGCTGTTCTCCTGGCTTTTGGCAAATTCCAATGATCAACTTAAGAGGTGATGACACCTCTTAGATGAAAATTCTAGAAATATTTGACATTACTCAACAATTAACAGTTTAGTTGGAATCAATTCTATTAAGGATGGAAAGGGGGAACTGCACAGAAGTCAGCCTTAACAGAGGCCATCGTTGATAAGACAACAATTTCTCTACATGTGGCTAATCATTTCAGAGACAAGAGCTCCTAAATTACTCTCTCTCACTCTTCAGTTCATCTGTACAGCACTTTGACCATCCTCAGCTATCAATGAACACATTTGTGTGAGGCTTAACTACTTGCTTTGTATGCTCAATCTTGACTCAAGCTTCATGATAACAGAAGGAGGTCTGATGACTTGTTAGAACACTGACTCACTAATACAATTCACAGTGGAGCTTCTATGATGAACAGGCCAAGTTAGACACTTAATCAGTTGTGTTACTTGAAAAACTGAAGACTCTGCTCTACCAAAGATAATACTGTCACTCATTTTTTTCTCACATTGTTTATTAACTGCAGTTTAGGGTTTTGGGTTGGGGCTAAGGCCTACCCTGGCAATATCGTTTACAAGGTAGAACCAGGGCCAGATGGGGTAAGTGCACTCATACAGAGTCAGTTTAATATTCACAATCCACCCATCTTGAGGTCTTTTGGTTGTAATAAGAACGTGAAGTACCTTTTCATATACAGAATATAGATCTCATTTATAAAACTAATGTTACTAGCAGTGTACAAAGCTACAGTTTATAAACAAGAAAAACAGTTACTGTACTGGGGAATACAGCTGTTCCCAGATGATAGCCCATACCTCTGCCAATCTGACTACAGCATAGTTCCTCATAACAATGCTCTGTATATTCAGAAAATTGAATCTGGATTCCACATGTTTTCACGATGATACTCTTTGTTGCTTGTTATTATGAGTGATTGCCCACTAGCATCTCTCATGAATGTTTATGCTGAGTAAAAAAAATTCTAAATCAAACTCATGTCCAGTGGAAAGGTGAGACTGAGAACCAACTCCTTTCCTTTCCTACTGTTCCATAAACTATATAAGCTGAATTTCCTACAACTGCGAAACCTTGTAACATAATACCCAAACTGATTCCTAGCACAGGTTGTGTACCCTACAGTATAGTGAAAGTGAGACATAAGCATGGATGTGTTCCACGCAGCTGACTTTGTGCTCTGACTGCACTCAAACCAGACCGCGTGTAATTCAGCTAAATGACAAATGCCAAAATCATCATCTCTGAACAGAAATCAGATCTGGAATGATCTTTCTTAAGGATTTGATTAAGCCACAGCTGTTCTGAAGCACAGGAAGGAGAGGGTAGAGAATACTGATTGATAGACATACCAGCTTGTGATGGCCTTACAGAAAGGGTATCTTGCTCAGGGACTCTCTTGTAATGACATGTTCATAAATATGCTGAAGGCCTTAATAAAGAGAAGGCTTTGTGACAAGAAATGCAAAGGTCTAGATGGAGACAAACCATTACAAAAACACAAAGAAGCCAGCTGTGCCACTGGAGTGATGTGCACAACCCATGCATATGCTTTCACATGCAAGAAAACAATTAGGTTTTGAATGGCACAGGAAAACAGGTTTAAACTTAACATCCAGAATACAGTTTGTGGGAAAAAAAGGAAGCCAAAAAACACATCTGGGTTGAATTAATCAGAAATAGATTAAAAATTAAGAAAAAAATAATTATTACCAAAGACAATGTGCCTATAGGAAGCAGCACTCATCAGATAAAACAAAGTGAACATCTGTATAAATACAGGGCATTAATATTTCAAGCAACATTACAATAACAACTGCTACTCAACAATAGCATGATTAAAAAAACAACAAAACAAATAACAACCGTTAGCACCAATCTCTTCCCTGTCCTGATGACCAGCCTGCTCAGTTCCTGTGGACTAGGAATTGCCTGGCACAGGATAGTCAACAATCAAAAACCTTAAATGAGGAGGCGCTGTTTTAAGAATATACCTTTGATGACACCATTAGAATCCATCTTCTGAAACCACTACAGGATCTTGGTGTACAAAACTGTCTGTCCATTTATTGAACTGACTTAATCCAATTGTAGGGATGTGGCCTGGCCCTATTCTATCAGCATCTGCATTAAGTTGGAAACTAACCTGGATGGGTTGACATATAAATACTCCCTCACTCCAGGACAAAGCAGTCTGCAAGCCATGTCTCTGGGATGTGGGCAAAGACTGACCTTCGACTGTAAAAACACATTCCAACATAAAGAAAATGTGCAAATTCCACACAGACAATGCCTGGCAAATAATTAGAACCCAGCCTTTTGGAGATCTGTGACAATGTATTGCTAACCACTCGGTCAACAGAAAACAAAATAGCTTTTTTAAAAAGTCATCAGCTACACGGAGAATAGTTTCATATGGATGCATGCTACAGCAGCAATAGCCCACTCTCGTGGAATGGACAGTCAGCATTACCACCTCATCTGATCTGTCTGATCCCTTCTGAATCCCAAAGCTAGAATATAAATTCTAGAAGATACTTTGTGAGGCTTACATATGAAAACAAAGGTCTGATGTGACTTTCAAAGATATTTGCATGCAGTAATTAAAAATCTGGTATAGCACGGAGGAAAAAATAGTCTGTTTCAGTGGAGGGGTCAAAGTATGGAAGAAAAAAATCAATAATGCTGGTGGACAACCTACCCTTCCCTTCTCTTACTAGCTTTGTGCCATTCAGGGTCATAGAAACCTATGAAGCTTGTCTTGGAAGCACTGTATGCAAGGCAGAAAACAAACATGAATGAGGAGCCCATCCATTATGGTGCCTACTCAGCCACAAAAACATACATATATATTTTTATTTGTTCTTTATTTTGTCTTATACAATTTCTTGTATTAGGAGTTTGTTAGTTTTCACATACCCCTTGGGGTCAGAGCGCAGGGTCAGCTATTGTACAGCGCCCCTGGAGCAATCTGAAGGTTAAGGGCCTTTCTCAAGGGCCCGGCAGAGTAGGATCTCTTTTGGCAGTGACTCGAACCGGCAACCTTCGGGATACCAGTGCAGATCCATAACCTCAGAGCTACCACTCATATTCACTCAAAAGGAAACAATTTAATTAAAGTTATGTGGAGGAAAATCTAGAACAGACACGGAAACATTAAAAACAACTAAAGCAAATCACAAAAAAAAAATACTGGAAAAGATGATGCAACAAAATTCAGTTAAACAGTCATTTGAGGACTCTGGGGGCTGCAGAATCCATACAAATTTAAGGGAGATGCATTGAAGAGAGAAACCAGCTAACACACAGAAAGTCATGGAAATCCAGAAGAAATTACTAAGACATGAAGGTGAAGAGAAGACCCTGAGGACTCGTAAGATTTATTTGGATGAAACATTGAGACTGCTTAAGTATTGACTAACCAAAAAGACTTGAATGACTGAGCAGTCAGTCTCTTTTTGTTTGAAACATATTGTATCTTCTCTATTTAAAAAAAGAACCTTGAAATCTTTTTCCTTTTATTTTAACATCCAAAAAATCTATAAATCACTTAAAGTGCTTTGTATGAATCATAAGAGTACTTCATAAGTAAGAAGAGCAAATCTAGGTTTTAAGAAAGTCCCCGTCTGGGACACTGTGCTTCAACAGAAATGCCTCTGTTGTAAGAAAAGTACCAGGCACCACTCCCTTTAAAGTTAGAACAATAATGTAAAATGGTACCCAGTCCTAAAATGTGGTCTGATTCCAAAAACCGTAACTGTGTTTATAGCAGTAAAATTCCTCTTCTGCCACAATGTCATACAGAACAACGGAAATGACGACATGTAGACTGCAGTCATTATTAATGGATACTCTGCATGCAGAAACACAGGAAGGGTTCTTCTCTAAAGTATTGAACAACCTCCCTTTCACCTTAACAAGTGTTAAGAGTTGTTTCCCTAAATATGAATCACTGTCTTTCCTATTATGCCTTAAAATAATCATAATATATTATGCCTTAAAATAATCATAATATAATGCCTTATAATCTCAGATGTGACATTTGAAATCAGCCGAATTTAATCGAAATGAGAAAGGCATGGGTAATGTGTGTCACAAAAGAGAAATGTTACTTTCTAAAAATATATGGCTTTGGTAGTGGCACACAGGGAATGGATAAGAAAAGTTAAACGTCAAACACTTTCAAGCATCCTGCTTCTAAATCTAACACTACTTTCATCATTCATTCACAAGATATCCTGTAACATAAGACATGGCTGCCCAGTTTCATTGCTGCTCCCTTTTAAAAGTGGGAAAAGTGTAAGCAAGCACTGCAGAACACTGAACTGCAAAGGAAGACTGAACAGAAATTCCTGAGCATGCCAGATGAAAATAAAACATGGTAGGTCCAAACTAAAGGAGAGGCCCAAATCATTTACCAGTTGGCTCATTCAATTCTTTGTAGAACAGTTAATACTGAAGGGGAAGTTGATATATAGGCTCATTATAACACTTAGACCCATGTTGAGACCCCATATCTATGGTATATATGTTCCTAGTACAAACTGATATATGGTGATCGGCTTAAACTGTGTGTGTGTGTGTGTTTGCACTGCGGTGGGCTGGTGCCCTGCCCGGGATTTGTTTCCTGCCTTGCGCCCTGTGATGGGTAGGATTTGCTACAGCAGACCCCCGTGACCCTGTGTTAGGATATAGTGGGTTGGACAATAACTGACTGACTGACTTAAACTGCCAGCTCACGCCGGACAGCTGCATCTGTGTTAGCAGATTTTTATTGTAAACTGCTTCATCCATTCTTGCGTTTACTCAAGTTACCTAATCTATTTTACAGCTGGTCCTGTCACCATTGTGTACATTGAAGACGTTACTGAACCATCCATCCATTTTCAAGCCATTTAATTTATTTCAGCATCCTGAATCCCACCCTGGCAACATGAGGTACAAGAAAGGATGTTTGCCAGTGGACATTAAATCAGTTCAGTAGCCTGAACCTAAGGCATGCTTTCTATTTACATTTTGAAATACGTAACAGAATATCAAGATGTGAATTACACTATCATTATAAAGTGACAACATGGTTGTGTTCATTTCTAGCAGAATGCTTCCTAAACACCAACAATGAAAGATGAAGCTTCCTCCTTCTTCCTGAGTATGAGACAGGACAGATAAAATGATACCACTATCATCTCCTGGTCAGAAAGCGGCCTTTTTGACATGTATAAAACATATGTAATGGTGACACATAGAAAATCAATTTGATTTTAGCAGTATTTGTTACTTTGAAACTGAGTAGCCTACAGGAAAAATGAAAACAACAGACATAATAATAGCTAGGTGTAGTGATGTAGGTGCTAATAAGTGCTGTAATGAACCTACATTTCAAGAAAAGTGTACTTCCCCTTTAATTAATCTAAATACAACTTTTGCCTTTCAGAACAAATGTCACAATGTTTCTTTTTAGGAACAGTATTTAAGGAAAAATTAGGGGTAAGAGGTGGTTAACACATTTTGAAATTGACTTGAAATATATATTCATACTTCAGGGCTTCCTTTTTCTCACAGATTTATAGAGACAAGCAGAAGAGGGCACTGCCACAAGGATCTAAAAAAAGAACCAGGGAGGAAAAAGTAGCTACAACACAATCAGCAGCTTGTCTTGATACTCTGGCACCGCCACTTCACTGAATGAAATATGTCACACACTACAACAGGTAAGTCCACACACACAGGGTAGGGAAAATTTGGTGGATTTCATCAGATCTCCAGAAGAAAATCCACCACTGCAGTTTGATCAGTCAATATTATGCACTTGTTACAAAGGGACTTGTTCCAGTAAAAGGAGCAAATAATGCTATGGCTTGAAAAAAACTCAGACAAAAAAAGATGGAAGGCTGCACTCATCTTCTGTTCTGCAAAACTAGGGTACTTCCTTCTTACAAACTGCCAGATCCTACTCACAGTGCAATATGGAACATAGTCAGGACCAAAAATTGGCTCCAACTGGTCCAAACTGGCTCAAGTAATGATGTCCTCAATTCCTTCAGCATCTCTCTGCATCAGTGCAAAGCCAGTGTAGCGGTGCATAAGGCCACCCATTTCTAGGAAAGCACTTCTCCATATATTTGGTGCTAACCCACTCTCATTCTGCTTTAAGGGATGCTGCAGTCAACCCTGTGTGACTCTGCTTTGGAGGATATGTTTCCAGGATGGCAGCCCTTCATTGGTCCAATGTCTCATCTGAAGTGCTCTGACATAATTTTGCTCCAGATGATCTGCTTTCAGGCAATACGCACTCAGATTCCTCTTGTTTTACTTTGTTGATGGCAGTGTGAGGCAGCTGACTCCTTATAAGATGTATGATGGCAACTCAATGTACTACTTTAATTCTGCATTAATGACACAATGTCCAGAGAAATAATATTCCATTTGCATATTTCACTTCTCCATACATGGATCTATCTGCCAGTAAACAGTCCTCAAATAATCCAGTCCAATGAAGACAGATCCAAATGTAATTTGTTTCTGTAAACATGCATGTAAAAAAGGATCTGTACAAGGATTAAGCATCACTCTGTATCAGCACACTTCACAATGGCACCTGGTGCCCACAAACATAGGTCATGAAAGCCTTGCTTCACTGTTTGTCTGAAGGTGAACTTCTAAAGGTAAAAAAAAGATTCAAACTGCAACATTGAGTGAGCTTCCAGAAAACCCAGAGTCCCACCACATGTGTAAACGTGCATTTTAAGAGTTCAGGCCTCTCTCGGAAATGTTTGTCGAGATCAGGGCCCAGCTCTGGGAATCCTGAGTGAGAGAGAAGGCCCCCTGGCATCAGCTTTCTCATGAGTCTGAATGCCAGTAGAGCAGGATACAAAGACAAACCCCCACAGGGCATTAGACACGGACAGCAGGTCCAGCAGCAGCAGTTAAAGGCACCGTCGAGCCGCAGTCATAGTCCAGGTCCACAATGGTGCGGGTGCCACTAACAAGTGAGTTCCCAGTCTGTCGTTCCCGGAAACTTTGAATGTAACTCTGCAGATTAGAGAAAAAGAAAAAGAGAGACAAGGAAACAGCAGGCTGTAATGTAATGCATCTAGATAAAAAAACTGTGAAATAAATTGTTTTTACTAATAGTTAATAATATATGGAAATTAAAATTCATAATCTGGGATCAGAAAGAAACGGCTGAGCTTCCTGAGAGAATTCAGTTTATATACAACCTTAGCCAGTAAAGCCACCAGATGTATACCTTGAGGGGTTAGTAAGAATCACGGCGGAAATCTTCATGGCCAAGTGTGCAACTTGTTCAAGCTATAATTTGACACAAAGAGAGCAGGGGCTGAGCGGGTGGGAGACAAGTATGTCTTCTGCTGCCACATGCTACACAAGCATAAGTACTGCAGTCATTAAACCCAGTAAGCTTGCCTGTCTGTACCGGATGTGGAGAAAACAAACCCTTAAAAAAATCCATGTTGATATTTTGTCTGAAAATGTTTTTCACCCACTTTTGCATATTTGTGTTTCAGTTTTGACGCAGACTTAGATAACAGATGACCAGGAAGTGCAAACCTTTCTTCACAATTCAAGTCGAGTAATTAATCAGCCTCTTTCTCTCTTTAAGGCTGCCTTCCATCCGCTCACCCTCCAGCTCCAGGTCAACGACATAGGAATCTGAGGAAACTGAAGTATAAACTTTGCATTCGACGCACAGTCATGCACTTCTGCTTTCTCAATCTTTGTACCACATACAGTCCACTCCCTCCCGGCATCTCAAATGTTCCTCCCTCTCCTCCCACAATACGGTAAGGGTAGGCAGCATACCAGTTTGTCCTCCCTCTATCCAACCCACACTCCAGGCTCGGCGCCCCTGATGCCATGTCCAACGGCCTAAGTTCCCTGTCCCAGGTCCTTTAAAATAACACGCTGCTCAAGTTGCCCGCTGGCTGTGATGCTTACCAAGTGGTCCAGATTGCGAGAGCCAGGCTTAGTTGCCAAGCAAGCAGGTAAATGCACCATTGCAGGAAACTGGATCTGCTACAACGATGGGGAGAGGGGAGAATTAAAAGCTACAAGGTAAGGCATTGGTGTTTCATTTTCAGATATACACACACACACACATACACTCTTAACAATCCCAGGCTGCCCCCTCCCTACCCTCTAACCCTGCCAAATTGATAGTTGCACTTCTTTAATGAAAGAAAATGACCTATAGGAAAGAAAAACAGTTAACGTATAAACAAAGAGGACTGCTTTGCTAGCAGCCCAAACACAGCTTGCAACTCTCTCACAATTTATTTTCTTAGAGATGTCTGCCTCACATAAATAAAACATTTTTTAAAGGAAAAACTGAGTTTCAAGGAACCATTTACCTATAAGGCAATATGGTAGTCAAATGAGCATTTAGGATAGTAAATTCAGTCAAAGAATGAAGTAAAGTTTGTTTGATATTCTTGGAACACATCAACGTCTGATTGAAAAAGCATCAGTCAAACAATAATAATAAAGGTGACTGCTACCATATAAAGATGGAAATTTTCACAATGGGTTGAGGGAAGAACTAAGTCCTAGCTATGGGAGTTTAGGCTCATACTGTACCGAAGACAGAAGTGAATTTCGCCCAACATTTCAAATTCTGCAAATGTTGTCCTGGACCTTTTTCTATAACACCCATAACCTGAATACTGTTTTTCTGTTTTTTGTAGTTAGTTTATATTACAATCAAACAATCAGAAAAAAGCCCACTCCACCATCCAATCTTAGCATAGAATGTGTTTTCATTAATCTCTACTACATTTCTATCAGCCAAGTACAGCTTCTGCCTTCTGTACTACTTCCACAATCGTCAATTTTGAGGGAATATACAATTGGGTCAGAATTTGAAGGCTGGCTCAAGAATGAGTAGCAAATCACAATAATATATCACTAAAACCCTCAGATACAGCATATCAGTAAAATATCTCAACAAAAAACTACTTTAAAGAGTTATGATTAAGGGGTTTGGACACAATGCATTTAGAGGCAATGACTAAAAAAACTGTAACAACAAATGGGAGCTGGATCATATTTTGACCGAACTAAGCATACATTGAGGTGAAATATGGTCTTAAAATGCATCTGGAACTCTAACCTAAGAATGTAGCAGCTCAATGGAGGGCTACTTATCACCTTCAATGCAATTCTTTATTTGCCTTCTCAAATTGTTGTTAAATGTACATGGATAGGGGCGGATAATGAGATTTATGGCCAGAGTCCGTCTGTATGGATTGCATTCCTGGAGAGGTTCTTCATTATTACAGTATTTTTAGAGCAAAGATAGCTGCTTAAGTCCAGAAAATAATTTCACTGCTCTAGCCATGGAAAATGCTTAAGGTTTCCCATGAACCCTGTTCTGTCCATCAAGATTTCTTAGATCACCAACAGACTTCTGCCCTGCCCAGATTGATCTATCCAATTAAGGCCAGCCATGCCTTGACATGTTCCTCATTTGAAATGGTGTAAGTGGGCTCTGCTATCCAGAAACACCTGCTAAATCCAAAAAAAAAGGAAAAAGTGTAGACTTCATTAACTTCAAAAATGAAATATTTTAAATGAACCTGCCCACATTTACCATACATTCAAACCTCCTCAATTCTAAAACTCACTGTCCTCTGTAATGGACAGTAATTTATATCAGTTACAGCCATGGACTTCAAAGGGTTTCTTCCATTTTTTAAATTTCAAATTATGGTCACAAGGAGAACAAAAAACTGATTTCCAGTGACCTACAAAAAACTTCAGATTCATACATTGACAAAGCTTTTTGCCCTTGTCCCATTCATAAATAAATCACAACGGCACCTTGCACATTTTACTTCATAGTCAGTTTTATGTTTGCCTTACATTATATTCTAGTCAAGAATAAAAATCCATCCATCCATTATCCAACCCACTATATCCTAACTACAGGGTCACGGGGGTCTGCTGGAGCCAATCCCAGCCAACACAGGGTGCAAGGCAGGAAACAAACCCCGGGCAGGGTGCCAGCCCACCGCAGAGAATAAAAATCAAAAACATAATTTCACTCCTATGATCAAGCCACATGTTCCATCTTTAGTGGTCAAAAAACTTATGTTGTAAAAGAAGCCTGCCATACAATTCTAAATTCAAAGTAATAATAAGGACAGTAAGACAGTGAAGAATCGGACTCACGGGGGAAAGAACGTCTCCATCAAATCGTCGGATGGGGTTAGGCTTCCGCCGGTAGACTGGTTCCTGGTGGACTGATTTCTGCTGGTGTTGGTGGTGCTGCTTCTTCTTTTTGCGGTCTTTGCGTTCTTCCTTCTGCCGGATTCTCATGAGCTGCACTCTGCGTTGTTGTCGGCTAATAATCACTGAAGGGGAGAAAATAGAGGAGAGAATAGAGAAGCATGGTTAGGTCTGACAGGAAAGAGGTTTTAGAAACCGTGTGATAAATGCAGAATGAAGGAATGTCAAGGAAAAAGGGGAATAGAGGACATGTACAGGATAGAAGTGCAGGATGAATGAGTAGGAAGATGTGAAAATGGAGGAGACAGTAAAGAAGAACAGAGACAAAGAAGAGTAAGCAGGCAGAGAACACCAGAGATAGACAAGGGCAGAAAAAAATGCAAAGAAAGTAAGAGAGGAAACCATTATAAAAGAATTTGAAAGATGTGGGCAAAGAGTAGGAGGATTAACACTAGAATTACCACAGCCTACGAAAAAACTCGCTTCTTAAATCCCTTCACACCTCTCCGCCAGCGCCCTTTGTCTTCTAAATGTGCTGATAAAGAGAAGCTTGGAGCAGCCGGCTATTCCATCCCCCCACCAATTTAGAACGTGCACAAACTTCTCTCAGCTCATGCCTTGATTGAGTATCTGGGAGTGAAGTGGAGTTTTAGAGTGGAAATAATAGATCGTTGTTTGGAACACACGCATTTCATGTCTGTTCCGTTTCTACAATAATCTGTGTCAACACATTGTTAAAACAGAAACGTTTTTATATTCTAGTAGTAGATGACAAAATGTAGGCATAAACTATATAGTGTATGAAGCCTGAAGTCCAAATAGCAAAGAAACATTTTCACAAGAATAACACAATTGCGCTTTTATTCAAAAATATAACTGCAGAAACAAAAAGCCGCCTTAACATGCGACATTGACAGCAGTTTATTGTAACTGCCTCCGTGGTTCAATAGAATCAGCCTCCGCTTGGGAATCAAGAGGTCATGAGTTTGATCCTGCGCCCCTCCGTTTTGAGAAGTAAACTGCTCTTAGTCTTACTGTTTTAGAATAAAAGCATACATTTGATTTCAGTCTGTAACAGCCGGTGCAATTTATGATCCTTGTAAAGGTTAGCTTTTTTTTTTTTTTATTCACTTTTCATTCTCTCAGTCGCGTTCAGAATTAATCCATACAACCCCATCTGACACGGCTCTTTTCACTAAAGACGCACTATAGCTCTGCAGTGTACCACGATGCATACTAACGCCCCCCCCCACCGGGTTCTGGCAAACAGACGCTGGCGAAGCTGCCTTCTTCGTATCTCACCGTCACTTGCTTTTCTTTTTTCAGTTTTATTGAGTGTTCCTGCCAGTCCCCGCATGTTGCTGTATGCTGTTTCTTTTGTACTCCAGGACATGCAGAGGAAAGAATGGTAAAGAGCAGTAACTTCGGCGCTATATGCAATCATCAGACACTCCCCATCTGCCCGTGTTGTTCAAACACAGGAACATATATTGGTGTAAAAGTATAACAAAAGTGCACTTTTATTCAAGTGCACTTTTTCCATCGCCTTTTCCTGTAAGAAGCAATGTACACACTTCTCTCTATGCTGTGGTTTCTATTACACTCTAGACATGAAATGCGTGTGTTCCAAATAACGATCTATTATTTCCACTCTAAAACTCCATTTCACTCCCAGATACTCAATCAAGCTGAAGTTCGTGCACGTTCTAAATTGGTGGGGGGATGGAATAGCCCGCTGCTCCAAGCTTCTCTTTTTCAGCACATTTAGAAGACAAAGGACGCTGGCGGAGAGGTTTGAAGGAACTTAAGAAGCAGTTTAAGGTAGGACGGAATTACGAGTTTTTTCGTAGGCTCTGGTAATTCTAGTGTTAAGAGAAAGAAAAGAGCAAAAGTTGCAGAAAAAACAAGTGAAAACCAATTCATTAACAGATCTATTCAGATAAGGTGAAGAAAAAAATGGATGCATGAGAGCAAAATGGGAGTTAAACCATAATTATTTAGCTGTACTATACTGTATGTAGGTTCCATTCTGTTGAGCAGTGGAGAAAGACACTTAGTAAGCAGCATGCAGTCAAAATTCTATTTATAGTAAATCTATAATGTTTCTTTGATCATTTGATCCTGGCAACTTAGTATCATATCATTCATTGTTTTTTCTATTCAAGCGCAAGTTGGGAAGAGTCAAGCGTGGTTAGGGGAAGCAACATTGTCCATCAATGGTAATAGTAGAAAACCACCAGGCATTATTATATAAATAGAAACACTATGACAGACAGATGCAGTTTATTTCTAACAATAAACTAAACAAATATTTATTGTTGTGAAGGAAAAGTTGTGTAAGTAAACCCTATTCAGCGGGAATCAGACTGCTTCAGCCATGCCTGTTTTTGGTACTCTTCTTTGACTTTGACATCAGATGACTCCATGACTTGCATATTTACAGGTCCTTCCTAGATTCGTCTTCATCAACCAGGTCTACTAGGACTGTTTCATTTCTTCAGAACCTAGCTTCACAGTGACATTACACTTTTCTTCTCTATCTCTATCTCTGGTCCTGTTCTTCCTATATACATCAGACTTCCAATATGATTCAGAGTCCTGCCACATGCAAAAGTTCGTTGATAACACTGCTATTGTGGCCTGCATCAGGAGTGGGTAGGAGGAGGAGTACAGGAAGCTAATCAAAGACTTTGTTAAATGGTTCGACTCAAACCACTTACACCTGAACACCAGTAAGACCAAAGAACTGGTGGTGGATTTTAGGAGGCCCAGGCCCTCATGGACCCCCGTGATCATCAGAGGTGACTGTGTGCAGAGGGTACAGACCTATAAATACCTGGGAGTGCAGCTGGATGACAAATTGGACTGGACTGCCAATACTGATGCTCTGTATAAGAAAGGTCAGAGCCGACTATACTGTACTTTCTTAGAAGGTTGGCGTCCTTCAACATCTGCAATAAGATGCTGCAGATGTTTTACCAGACGGTTGTGGTGAGTGCCCTCTTCTATGCGGTGGTGTGCTGGGGAGGCAGCATAAAGATGAAGGACATCTCACGCCTGGACAAACTTGTTAAGAAGGCAGGCTCTATTGTAGGAGTAAAGTTGGACAGTTTAACATCTGTAGCAGAGCGACGGGCATTAAGCAAACTCCTGTCAATCATGAAGAATCCACTGCATCCACTGAACAGTGTCATCTCCAGGCAGAGGAGTAGCTTCAGTGACAGACTTGCTCCACTGACAGACTGAGGAGATCGTTCCTCCCCCACACTATGCGACTCTTTAATTACACCCGGGGGAGTAAATGCTAATATTACTCAAATTTATTGTCTGCTTTTACATGCATTTTTATTACTATTTAATTTTTTTTTTTTTTTTTGTATCAGTATACTGCTGCTGGATTATGTGAATTTCCCCTTGGGATTAATAAAGTATCTATCTATCTATCTATCTATCTATCTATCTATCTATCTATCTATCTATCTATCTATCTATCTATCTATCTATCTATCTATCTATCTATCTATCTATCTATCTATCTATCTATCTATCTATCTATCTATCCGAATAGGATTTTGTGACTTCCTTGTCAACCTGCCAAACTGGAAGCTGACAAAAACGAACATGTACCAGTTATACTAGGACTTGGGTGCTTCCTCATTTTACAAATACTAAATGGACTATACCATTACCCATTCACTAATTTGATACAAAAAGCAGGAAAAGTGCTTAAGTAGCTTTTTATATATATGAATGTATATGAAGAATTTTCATTTTTAATTTTCACATATTTCTACTTAATGTCATGATAGTTTGTGACAGGTGTGAGCAGGCTGTCATTACGTTTGCACACTGGCAGTGTTTTTATGACCAGGAGTCCAACTTGGTAACACAGAAACTTACAGTATGTGAAAAAGGGTTCTTTTCTTTTATCAGTCCCTTTACTATCAAACTTATCCTATTCAGGTTCAAAGGATACCAGAGCCTATCTGGAGAGTATTGGGAGCAAGACAGAGACTTATCCTGGATAGAGAGTAAGCTCACAAACTCATTCTCAAACAGAACCAATTGAGAGATGCCAATGAACTTAACATACATGTCTTTGGGATATGGGAAAAAAAACAAAGTACCTGAAAAAAACTAATGCACACACAGGGAGAACATGCAAATTCCACACAGACAATGATCAAACTAGAAATTATTTTGGAGCTGTAAAGAAGCAATGCTAACTTATATACTGCTATGCCACCTCCATTTTATTTTAATAGCATTGAATCTGAAAGCAAATCACAGAGCACACTCATCTAGCCACTGTCCCACTATGTTTATTGTGTGATGCTATTATATTACAGAAATGTCTGAGAACATTGCCTTATCTTACTTTTAAATGAAGAACTGTCAAAGAACATTGGTATGACTCATACGCTTCCTTTTTTTAGCAGAAGCAATTAAGTACATCAGGACTTTTCAGTTCACACTCCTACATAAAGAAATGTAGAGGTACGTATATGTACTATTTGATTACATGTTTGCTAAATGTCTGAGTGCTTGATACCTTTGACTGTGTCCACATAATTAAAAGGCTTTTAAGATACTATTACATGAAAAAATAACTGAGGGTGCTGCGCTTGGACATACAGAACATACTGCACATGTACCCTTCTTTATATTCAGGTATCAAACTACAAAAAATATACTACTAAATTATAGATTGCACCTTTTAACAATTGTGACCCTGGTTATTAAGTTTCCCTTTTTAGCTCAGTGTAAATTGATGACAGGTCCTGACCAGCAGGGCTACCAGGAGTCATATGTGACCCTGACAAGGACAAATGAAACACTTGTGGAGGAAGCATAATAGGTTTACTATAGAGACAGTGAGAACCCTGAATGTAACCACTCCCAGGTTAAACAAAAACAGAAAGATGCTGGAGGACACTGACAAGCTGAGTAGAATTTCCAAGAGTATGATAGATGGCTGCAGGTAGCCTCGATAGGTTGTGTGTATTTTACTGGTACCTGTTACAGTGGACAAGCAACCTGGGGAATATTTGAGTTCCAGGATTGCAGGAACACCTGGCACTACTAGAAGGACTGATATGAGGAAGATTCTAGGAGTTATAGAGGTTAGTTAGACCTGTCCCAGAAATATATTCATGGTTGTTTCTAGCAGTAGTTTCTGGCCATAGCTTAAATTTTCTGGTCTGGTCAGTCAGTAATTGAGTTTAGATGAGATTGCTCAGAAGAGCTGGGCCAGTTGGAGAAGGAGTGGCCATAGATGATTGCAAGAGGTACAAGAATTACTGGAGAAGAATGTTGAAGCAAGCACTGTGGTATGATGTGGGTCAGCTACCCCATCAAATAAGACAGGTGAACAATCCTAGTTAGGCTCATAAGGGTATACTATTTGTTATATTCCCTTTTTTGTTCTTTCTGTTATTCCTTTTAGTTTGTATTTACTCTTATAGAAACAACTCTGACTTTACTTTTGCACCTTTTCAGAGATAGTTCAAGAGTGATCCCTATGGTACATACCAGTTATTAGCTAGTGCAAGTTCTTCATTTTACAACACCTTCATGAAATTAGGCTGTGTAGATAATTAATTACCAAAAATATCTCTGAACAGAATCCAAAAGACACATCTCTACATATACAGAATCCAACATCTGTCTGTCTGTCTCTATGTCTGTACGCTTTTCACGAGAGAACTACTTAATGGATTTGGATTGTTTTTTTTTTCATAATTTGCTTGAACATTCTGGTTGATTTTGAGACATCTCTCATTGTGCTATGTATCATAGTTCACGTGTGGTACCAATTTATTTGCGAGAATCCGAGAGACACACAGTGGGCCGAGGGGTGGGGGGCAGGCCCACTCATGCGCCAGCCTTGGGGCATTCCTTACCTCTGCTTAGCTAGTGAACAAGAGAACTACTTAACGGATTTAGATCTGATTTTCTTTTATAATTTGCTCGGACATTCTGGTTGATTTTGCGACTTCTCTCATCGCACTAAGAATCATAGTTCACTTGCAGGAGTGATATATTTGCGCTAATCTAAGACAGAGGTTGCGGGCCGATGGGAAGGGGAATCCCTCCTCACTCACATGCCAGCCTGCGTTTGAGCCTCTCTACCTCTGCATTTTACATTGTACCTTGCCTCTGCTTAGAAATCAATACCTGTTTGTTTATTGATCTTTAAAGTTTGTCCTGTTTCACTACTATGCTGGCGGAGCCTTGGGGGATGGCTAGTAAACAATAAAATCATGTACAAAATGTTTCAAAATGAAACTGACATCAACATTAAAACACAGTAGTGCACTCCTGGATCATTGCTGCCTAGTTTGCATCACCTATTTTTGATTTACTCAGATTTTTTAGATAGAAACTAACCTTGGTCATTATTTTAGTCTCACCATTTATGTTACTCAGACATGTCCATTTTCTAGAAGGTCAGGTCAGTTCAGGTTGGGAAGCATGTACTGGTAGAGTGCGATGCCCCAACCACCACCTGACAAAACAACTCGAAATCCTGGTTGGCAACCCCCCAGGCAGACACACAGTCCAGTCCCACCCTCCAGAAATGACCCTCTATCTGCCGCAGCCAGGTGTTACGTGGGTGTCCCTTTGGCCTGGTCCAGCCATTTGGGTCCGCAAAAATGAGGATCCTGCGAGCTGGATCACCCTCTGGGAATCATGCCACATGGCCGTAGTGCTGTAACTGACACTCCCTAATAATGCAGGTAATGTGCCTCATTTGGGACTCCATGAGCAACTGCTCATTTGACACAAATTCAAACCAGCGGTACCCAAGGATTCTCCGAAAAGACACAGCACCGAATTATTTCAGTCTTTGTCTCAGGACACTAGGTAGCGTCCATGTCTCACCTCCATATAGCAAGACAGGAAGCACAAGGACTCTAAAGACTTGGACTTTCGTCCTTTTACATAGATATTGGGAGCGCCACACACCCCTTTCCAGCGACCTCATGACGCCCCATGATGTCCCAATCCGTCTACTGATTTCATAGGTAGAGTGACCAGACATGATTGCCTCTGAGTCGAACACACGAAGATTGACAAAGGCTCCAAAGAAACTCTGCCGATAGCACAACAATAAAAATATCTATGCATATTAATCAACTATATTACTGAGTAAAAAAACAAAAGAAATGCATATAAAAGAAAAATTAACAACTGTTTGTGAATGTAGTTTCATAGAATTGACAAAAATGTAAGGTTACCAAGTATGAAGTAAGTTGAATATCTTTATTGTTTGTATTTACAGATAAAGGGTTCAAACAAACTGACAAAAGACCTTTTTATGGCATACAACAGTTTGTTCTAGTTTTTTTTTCAAAAGATGGTGTGTTGTGCAAATGTTATAGTGAATGATCTTCAGATGTGTTTTTATCATACAATGTGTTGACATTTTCCGCTCATGAGCACACAGACATTTGTCAAACATGTGGGCATCATGAGTTTCTTATAGGGACTGATTTAATTGTACACTGTGGGGGACTGGAGAGAGGGTCTTGCTTTATACAGTAAAAGTAACTTCAGTTCCCATTCCCAGGACAGAGGAAGTCTCATCCGAAGACATCCAATGTCATTTTGTCTCTTTCCAGTCTCCATCCTTTCTGCTCCAGCCACATTAAAAGGAGTTGACAAGATGTCACAATTTGACCGACAGCAATAGTGAAAGGCACATCACCATCATTACAATACTGTTTACCTGAGATATTTTGTGTCTCCATTGCTTATCCTTCGTCTTATGCTGAAATTAAAAGGGATTTTCCTGTGTTGGGACTCTTTTCCATGTCTTTTTCTCCATTTTTTTACATTTATTTTTTTTTTATTTCTTTATCACCATTGTTTATTGACAGCTAATTAGTCTCTAAGTTTATGTGCCACATGGTCTTTGAATTGCCATTCTGTGCTTTAGCTCTGGCAGTCAATTAAGATTGACATATTTGTGTACTATCTGGGAATTGAACAGAAACTTACCACATGTTAACAGTAATACTTGGACTATTTGGGAAGTCAGAAATTTTGATAAGCAGATGCATTATTAAAAAAAACAAAAAGTTTGGCCATGGTTGACCTGGCAATATATTATATACTGTATATAGATGATCCAAGATAACTTATTTTTGTCATATTTTTCTCAGAATGAAACACAAATTGGATTAATTCTCAACATCATCCTTATGTAGCACTTGCATAATGTTATCATCTTACCACTGTCACGCTTACTTATAGCAAATACATGCATTTCTGCAATATTTTAGTCAAAGAAATGACCCTGAACTTGACTAAGTGGATTTGACAGTGAGTACATAAAGGTTAATTTTCATTACTTAATATATCAAGTAAAATTCAATCATAAATCATAAACACTTGCTCCTTCCTTCCTCCTGGATGTCTAACAGCTTCAGAACTTGACATAATGTTATTTTAGAAAAATTAAGTGAATGGAATTGATAACCTTAGTTACAGAAGTAGCCCATTCTTGTAAGAATGATTTTAATGGGTGCTATACAGTGCTGAGTTCCAGTCTACCTATGCACCTAACTGATTTTCCTGTCATCAGCAAGAGTCAACTCAGATCATAATAAGGGTTCATTCTTAGATAAACCCCTATTCAGCATCAGTAGACATTTTGTAGATTGTGTAGAATATAAGCCTACTATAGGAATATTACCCACAACAGTACCATGTTTGGCACTATTGCTGCATAACTTCATCTTGTCACTGCCTATGTAGAGTTGGCACATTCCCTCTGTGTCTGTGTGGGTATTATTATTAACACATGTGCATCAAATTAATTGACATTTCCAAACTGACTCTTATGTGAGTGACAGCAAAGGACTGGAACCCCATCCAAGCCTGATTCCTGTGTTGCCCCTGTCATATGTGTGGGTGTGATGGGCATGCTGAGGAAAGCAACTCAGAAAAGCTTCTCTAAGTCTTCCTCCAACCTGCCAGTAACAGGGAGATGGCATCAATATAGAGCAGCAAGTGACAGTGGCACGGGAATTTCTCATTTCATTTTAGTTTCTGCCCCTAGCCAGATGAATTATACAGGGACATTAAACGTGAATTAAAAACTCTTTATACATCTTTTGTTTTCTGATATTTATACATATGGTGCTACTGCCACCATGAATTAGATAAAGTGGGTTTTGACAATGAATGGATGGATGGAAATATAGATATTATTCTATGCAGATGATTGTTTTAGAGTGACACCGTGATGCTGTGGTAACAATACTACATCACAAGAAAAAGACCAAGGTTCAAGTCCTGGGTGCTCCTTTTGTGGCATTTCCATGTTCTCCCCATGTCCATGTAGGCTTTCTCTGGGTGCACTGGATTCTTCCTACTGTTTCAAAGGTAAGCAGTGTGGTCTTTGGCCGGCTTGTCATCCCGGCCAATACCCCCAGGCCGCCAGATGGAGCCCTCCCTGCAGTATGGTGGTGCCCTGAAGACCAGCAGGGAGTCATGGACTTTGTAGTTTTTATCCTCAGCCCTGCTGGATACTACAGGGGCTTCAAGAGGGAGCTGCAGGGAGGACCGAAAACTTCTTTGTGCCCTATAACCTGGAAGTGCGTCAAAGGAAGAGCGACATGCTTCCGGGGTGAAGAAGAAGGACTTGTACCTGACCCAGAAGTGATATTGAATCACATGGACTGGGGATTGGGAACACTTCCGGGTCAGGGAGAATAAAAGGACTATGGGAGCTCCCAGACAGCGAGCTGAGCTGGGTTGAAGGGTGGCAACGCGTCTGGGAGTCGGAGGATTGGTTTATTGTGTATTGATTAGTGATTGTATGAGTATAGTGGAGGAGAGGGTGCTTTGTGCGATTATTGGACTTTTACCTGGTGTCTGGAGTCTTGGACAGGGGTTCAAGGGAGCGATACAGCCCTAATCTGTCACAGTGGATTGATGATACTAAATTGGCCCCTGATAAACATGTGTTTGTATTCACCCTGATATATATGTTCAACTTGCAATGAGCTGGGTACCTTGTTTGGGAATTATTCTTGCCTTATGCCTGATGCTTGCTGGAATAGGTTCCTGTTACCCTGCTCAGAATAAGTAGGTTTGGAAAATGGTGGACATGTTTATAATTTCTGAGTTAAAGGTGTGGAAAAAATAATGTAAACACTTATCTGATCTAATAAAGAGTATGGCCACCTCTGGAACAGGTTCAGATATTTTCTGGCATTCTGTCATACAAGTCCTTTACGAAGAAAAGCTTCTAGGTCGTTGAGGGATGAAGGAGGTTCCAATCTACTTCACAGTCTGTGCTTTAGAATGTCCCTTAAAAATTCAAGGAAGTTTAGATCTTTAATTGTGGAGGCCATGGAAGGTGTTTAAGTTCATCCTGTTGTTCATGAAACCTCTCTTGAATTAATTTAGTGTATGATCAAGCAGGGCAATCATCAAATGTTACAATTTCTACAAGATGGGTGCTCAAACCATTACAGATTCACCACCTTGCTTAACAGTGAGTAAACAATAACTTTTTGTTTTCTCCAAAAGTAGACTTATTTGGAAAAGGAAATAGGGTGATTGACGACACCATATTACTTTTTTAATTGTTCAGGGTCCCAGTTCTATGGATCTTATAGCTGGTCAGACATTTTTGTGTGTTGGCTTTGAAAACTAGTGCATCGCAGATGGCAGTCGTGCAATACATTCCATCTTTGTCAATCTCATTAGATACAATTTTTGTTGAGACTGTGTCAAGGAAGTAATTTCCGAGGCTGTAATTTTGTGGCATTTAGTAATTGTCTTGTGAACTGTCCCATCTATCCCTGACACCATGCTTTAGTTTGAGAGCTCTTTCTCCTTGACTATGTAGTTAGTCTTACACAGTTATTATTTTTAAGAGTGTTCACCTTGACACATAAAATAATTTTGCACATTTTTTGACTGTTACTTGCCGCATGTTGTTTCAAACACTCAAATTTCAAAGTGCTTATTGTTGGACTTCTTTTATAGCTGACAAATACGGCTAGCTGGCAATCAGCTAAGCATGACTCAACTCTGCAGCTGCATTTCTAACTGTGATTTACTTGCTTCAAAGTTATACTCCTTTTAATATGGTGTTTTCATTATTTCATCCACATTTAGTAATTTTACATGGCTAAAGGCATTTGCATCTTTTCTTTTACATTGTTTTGTACCGATGGAAGGGGCAGCTACTAAAGCAGGGACTGAAAACGTACGATACATGACAAAAGTGTCACGCAAGACCACTGAGTCAGACATGCCATACTATTTTATTGGATTATTACTGAAATTTAAAAGTGACTCACAACAACTCTCAAAAAGCATTAATCCACAATCTCTAAAAATGTCAACTGTAATGTTATTATTATAAAAAGAAAATGTTTGCTTCTGAGAAAATGAAAACTGGAGTAGGACTCCTGAATGACAATGATATGAGATGAAAGGTAAATGTTTGAAATGAAAACAATTACATTTCTAATGTCCATTCATTAAAAAGGCTTACTTGGCAGAGTTTGGAGTGAAAATGCAGGAAATTCACACTTAGGATCTCAATATTTTGTTTGTGTCTGAATGCAAGGAAATAAAAAAGCTCAGTCATCTGTCATTGCCTAAGAAATACAAAATAGACTCAAACATGGGGAAAACAGGTGCAAATAATAATAATGATGAGTGGAGCTGTGGGTAATAATAGGAGACGCCATACTGACAAAACATTCTGAAGAAACAATGAAGATGTAATGATGGTACCAGCTTCTGAATCTGGCATTTAGGGTGCCTTTCTTTTCTAATGTTTTATTACATTTAAAGTGGATTAGTTTTAATTTGCTTGTTTTCCTGAATGCTGCATAGTATGAACATACCCCCATCTAATTTTCTGCATATTGTTTGAATTTGTCAGTTTCCAACCCGCTATATCCTAACTACAGGGTCACGGAGGTCTGCTGGAGCCAATCCCAGGGAGCAAGGCAGGAAATAAACCCTAGGCAGGGCACCAGCACACACACACACACACATACTAGAGACAATTTAGGATCGGCAATGTTCCTAACCTGCATGTCTTTGGAGCATCCGGAAGAAACCCACGCAGACATGGGCAGAACATGCAGACTCCACACAGGGAGGACCTGGGAAGTGAACCCAGGTCTCCTAACTGTGAGGCAGCAGCGCTACCCACTGCACCACCATGCCGCCCCTGTTTGAATTTGCTTACTGCAATATAATATACAGCGGAAAATCTGAGAGAGAAAACATACTGCATCTTAATGGCATGAAAATGCTATTGCTACACTAGTGATCTTAACCAAATTAAAGGCAGAGGTCTGAATACTCTGATTAACAAACAAGCCTAATTTAGGCCCATTCAAGACAGTATAAATCAGCTTGACAGTATCAAGATTCAAATCAAAAACAAATTGCTAAAAACCTCTGGGAGAGAGTTGTTGATAACTATACATTTACAAAGTGATATAAAATTTTATCTAAGGCTCTAGACCTCCCACTAAATACAGTACAGGTAAAGCCATAATGTACAAATACTGTACGTTCAATCAAATTAAGAGTGGCTAACCTGCCAAAATATTTCCAAGGATTAGTATAAAATTGTCCATGAAGACAGAAAGACAGATTATTACTAATTAGTATTATTAATTATATCTAACTGCAGTGTTTAGTGGTTAGTAATATAAAACGATCCCCATCTGCAGTTTAATGGTCTATACCTGAATCCTTTATGGGTTTAAAGGTTATTATTGTCACTAATAACTGCTTCAGAATGAAGGGAATTAAATGCAGGGTTTTGAATGGGACTATTCAAAGTCTAGAGCAATTGTGATGATACAGCAACAAAGGACATTCTTGCTCAAAAAGCCACAAATGTCTCTGAGCTGAAGCTGTTATACAAGCAGGAGCAGATCAAAACACCTGTTGGAAACATCTGACTGAATTGCTGCTCAAGGTGGCATAGTCAGTTACTGAGATAAGACTGGATCATCATACACAACATGCACATTATACACCATATCATTCTTTAATAAATAAATGAAGCAAGTGTTACAATATGGTATTATAAACTGTATTCACTTATGGTCCCTTTAAAATGATGCTGTGATAATGTTAACACTTCTCCACGGTATTGTTGATACCACAGAAGGTAACAAATCTCTTGTGGTATTTATACCAAGGCCTATTTAAGGGTTAATGGCTAATGCGGTGGCCAGTCAAAATGACAATGTTTGCATAAGCTAAAAAACGGCTGCCTAATTATTAAACTGACAATAAAACCACAGGCTATCAATCTTTACCTGTTGGAAGACACAAATTGTTTCTTTTTCCCAGACCAGTGAACATGCACGCTGCCGAGTCCACTGAACCTTTTGCTGACTATAATAACTTTCACTTTTACCTTTTGCAGTAACAGAATTTGTTTTTGCCTGTTTTCCTTAGCCTTCTCTGAACGATGTATCACTAAGGTGTAATTTCAGTTACTTTTTGTGCGATACTATATGATGTAGGGCTTTTCTGTAGGATTGAATTCTCTTTAGAGCATATGAGTAAAATAAAAAGGGTCTAAGATCATAACCAGTGGAGTATGATTTAAGGCAATCTAACAATGTAATAGACAATCCAAAAGACTTAACATATACAAAAAAGCAGTCCTGTATGTGTGTTAATCAAGCATCACGGAATTACTCCAAGGAATTGCACTAAAAGTCTGACAAGTATAAGAATTTATCCTACCCTAGAGTAGAACATAAGAAGTAGTTATAAAACATCCTACACCTACTCCCAGCCTAGGAGTAGGAGTTCACATTTGAGAATGAATGATTTCATGATTTTATGTCACCCCGTGCAGCAAAATGCATTTCATGATGACATTTTGTAGTTTTCTGATATTAATGCTAAGGCTCCACCACAATCATAATAGTATGTGAGTGATTGCCGGCCGTGTATCTCGGCCAACACCCCGAAACCGCCAGATGGAGCCATCCCTGCAACATGCAAGGGCCCCGAATTCCAGCAGGACATCATGGAATTTGGAGTTTTTCACCACAGCCTTGCTGGATACCATGGGGGCCACCGGAGGACGCTGCAGGGAGGCCCAGGGCCTTATACTTTCCTTATAGCCCGGAAGTAATTCACGATTGCAGAAACGGAAGAAATGATATACTTCCGGGCTGAAGAAAAAGAGAAAATTACCCGACCCGGAAGTGTTGGATAATCACATGGACTGAGGGCTCAGAAACACTTTCGGGTCAAGGAATATAAAGGACTGTGGGAGATCCCAGACAGAGGAGTTGAGTTGGGAGGCAGGGTGGCTAAGCGTCTGTGTGTATTGGAGAATTGTGGAGAGGAGCATGCTTTGTGCACTTTATTACTATAATAAATCCTATTATTGGACTTTTATCTGGTGTCTGACATGATGTCTGAGGGTACAAGGGTGCGAGAAAACCCTAATCTGTCACAAGTAATAATAATAATAAGTCTGAATCATAATAAGCATCCCTAATTTGGGGTGTTCAAAAGAAATTCATGAGGTAGCAGGACACAATGAACAAGAATAGTAGTATCAAAAATTAGAAATTTTACAAGTTATGCTTCAATTTAAATGATTAAAGTCTAAATAATCTTGATTGTAGTACAAATTTGTCATTTTTCACTCTCTGATAGAGATCCATAGTGATTTAGATCCCTAGTAAAAGATTCAAAATTAAAACTAGCATCATATTCATAATCACAGACCTTGAAATAGTCTAAAACTATACCCCACATGCTTATGTTTGAAATGTGTCATTTGTAACCTTTTAAGGGGTCTCTTAGCAGGCTAGGACCACGGATACAGAGTCAAATATCAAAATATGTATCAAATATTATCAAATTCATGGCCAACAACCTTGAAATTGCATACAAATGCACTCCGAACCCCTATATTACCCCATTCTGTCAATTTCCCCTGGGGGATTAAGAAAATACCTACCTACCTACCTACCTATCTAATTTGAAATTCTGTGAAAAGGAATACTTTGATCTGTTGTATGCCAAAAATGGGGGTGAACTCATTGGTTGGGTTGACAATAATGGTCTCTCAATGACTGCAATTATTTCTTCATAAAATGAGCTATAACCAGCTATGTACTGTAAATATTCTCCTAGTTTTTGGGGCATCTGTTTACAGTTTTACATCAAGTAGTACTTTGATTGATATTTTTAAATCAATTTTCAGAAACCTATCAAACAGTTCTACCTGGACCTTTACAATTTTTTATCAAATGGTAATCAAGTGGTTCTGGGTACGACGTTAAACTGCATTGTGCCCTGCAAGTGGTCCTCCTACTTGCTGGGAAAACTTGGGGGTTGGTAGCAGGATTGGTACTCTAGCCACCAGTAAAAATGGCAGACAGGATTTGTTTCTGTTCTCTGTGGAAGCAGCTCTGCTCACATTATGAAGGGGATGGTCAAAAATGCCACAGAGCCAATGGGGTTAGGACTGTTGAGGATCAGAGCTAGTGTGGTAGTAAGCACTCAGGTCCCAATTTGAGGCAGGCCATCTGGGTAGGTGCATGGAACATCTTGTCTCTCTGGTATGATAATCATCATCCTCTGCTGTTGGAGGAGCTTTTTAAACACTGAATTTCAGGGCAGCACTCTCTGAGGTGCCCAGACCTGAAAATGGCCAGATCTCTGTAGGTGGGTGCACCTTTAATTGGTCTGGTCACTCTGATGGCTGTCATACACATGGAGTAGCTGTTGTTGCTGTGGCAGATCGGCTCCTTCCAATGGTGTCCGATGTCACTCCTTTCAACAAGTGTATTATGAGACTCAGATTAAGGCACTATCTGGGTGCCTTGTCTGTTGCCTCAGTGTATGGCCCAACCACAGTGACAGTTGCCTCGGTGAGAGACACTTTATTAGCAACTTCGCTTGGTGGTTGATGGGTGCCCACAAGGTGACACTCTTCTGGTTATGGGTGACTTCAATGCAACCACTGGCACTGACAGGGCTGGCTATGAGGATTGTGTTGGTTCCAATGGGTCTGGCGACCGTGGTGAAAGTGGCTCTATGTTCCCTGACTTTGAAAAAAGGCAGGGACTGCTGATCCCTGAATCCTGGTTCCAGTGCCCTGAGTTGCATCGTTGGACTTGGTACTCCAATACAGGTGGTATGGTAAAAGAAGATTGATCAGATCCTCGTGGACAGATGCTGGAGGCTCCTACAGAACTGCAGTGTTCACAGAATTGCCCAGTTTGTAAATTCTGACCCAGATTTGTTGTTGCTACTCTGAAGATCCAGCTGTTTCTTATGAGTCTGCACGCAGTTTGTGTGAAGAACCTGCAGACTTAGGTGTGACAGCCAATCCTAATGTGATGTGAGAGAATTTCCATGACAAGACCCTGAAGGTTGCTGAGGGTTGTGCTGGTGTTCCCATAAGGAGGTATTTCATTTCATAGGGCACCCTGGATATCATCGAGAGGAGTCGCAGTGCATGGCTTCATGACAACTCCAATTCATACCAGGAACTGAGAAGGCCAACTTCCAAGGCTCTGAGGGTCAGATAAGGAAGCGTTTGTTAGAGGAATCTCTGAGCAATGACACAGAATCGGTGGTCTAGTGACCCATGGCTTGCTTACAGAGGAATCGAAACATAATGCACATCCAGATCTGTTTCTCGAAGAATCGCAGTCAGGGCGGGTGATGGAACAGTACTTACAGATAGTGCTGCAGTTGTGACCCGCTGGGCTGGCTACTTTGAGCAGCTGTTTAACTCTTCTAGGGCGGATGTAGACTTTTGTCATCACAAGGGGCAGAGGGTGATAAATACTGTAAATGTTGATAAAACTCACAGTTATGTTATAGGTGGTCCCTTTTTTCTAGGACTCATTGACTTGACATCAAATCTCTGCATGTGCATGAGTAGTGTAGAGTAAACAATGTCTAGAACTTATTTATTTGTCATAAATAACAATTTTATGTTGAATTATGTGTGAAACCATTACTCTGTGTGCTTTTTAGAAAACTGAGTTTTGTAGAAAAAAATTCACCTCTAGGACAAAATGAAAAGAAAAATAATCAGCCCTAAAAGTGATAAAGCTGATCCTCCGGCTAGGATGTTGGACATTTCTGGCTCCACAGTTCTTGATGCTGATCCTCCAATTAGCTGTGAACCACTCAATCTCACTAAAATGTGGTGAACCAGCTGAAAGTAGGGAAAGCTGCAGGGATATGTGGTATCCGGGATGAACATCTCCAGGCTGGTTGTAAGGCTGTCCTCCTCACATTTCAAGCAATCTTTGCTTCCATTTGGGAGACGGGCATCATCCCAACTGACTGGAAAACTGGACTTGTTATTCCAATCTAGAAAGGGAAGGGTGATTGCCTAGATTACGGCAACTACATGGGGATAACACTGTTCTCAGTGCCAGGTAAGGCCCTCGCTAGGGTCAGTCTCAGAAGGATCCATGATCACTTTCTCATCTACCAGCGACTGCAGCAGTCTGGTTTTAGGCCTATGAAGTCTACTATCGACCACATACTGGGACTGTGGGTTCTCATTGAGGGCAAATGAGAATATCAACAGAGTTTCTTTGAAGCATTTGTCAATTATCACAAAGAATTCAACTCAGTTGATCAAGCTGCCCTGTGGAACATTCTGAAACTTCACGGGATCACCCCAAAGTTGTTGGATATCATGGCCAGCCTGTACACTGGTACTGTGAGTGCTGTGCAGAGTGGAGGCAAAACCTATGCATTTTTCCCAGTTCACTCTGGGGTTCATTAGGTTATGTTCTTGCTGCTACTCTGTTCAATGCTCATATGGACTGGATGTTAGGCAAGGTCATGGGTGTAGTATATTGTAAGTCTGGACTTTCGGGGATTCCGCAGTAATTAGGGAATAAAGCTGTGTAACGTGTACTCTGGGAACGATCTTAGTAAAGGACCTGTTAGTTTACTACTTTGAACATGTCTCTGTCTTCTTCCTTTTATTAATACAATATTATTGCCCATAGATATAACACTGGTGACGAGTAAGGGATGAACTTAAAAGTGCACCTCTATTGCTACACAACGTGTAAAGTAAGTTTTTTCTTTCTTTCCGCCGGAGAGGAAAGTGAAAAGCTGCAACCTTTTTTTTTTTTTTTCTATTTTTGTGGTAAAGTTCCTTTGCCATTCACTGAGGATAAGCACAAGGGATAAAATGGTAATGATAACGGGACATTTCGGGCCATTTGATGACTCAGTTGAGCAATGGGGAGCTTATACGGAGCAATTTCAGTTTTTTGTGAAAGCCAACACCATTGACGATGACTTGAAAGTGCCGACATTTCTTAGTGTTATCGGGGCAAAGACATTTAGTCTACTGAGAAGTTTGGTACAGCCAGGAAAACCCGGTGACAAGTTATTTAATGATATTGTAAGGATCCTGGAATCACATTTTTCACCAAAGCCATTATTAATAGCTGAAAGATTTAGGTTTCACAAATGGAACCAGGAAGAAGGCAAGTCTATTGCTCAATATGTAGCGGTGCTCAAGAAACTAACAGAACATTGTGAATTTGGTGCTAATTTGGATGACGCCTTATGTGACAGGCTAGTGTGCGGATTAAGAAGTGAGGGCATTCAGAAGCGGTTACTCACTGAGGCCAACCTCACATTGCAGAAAGCGATTGAGATATCAGTGTCTAAGGAGCTGGCTGCTAAAGAAGCACAGCAGTTAGGGGCAGCTGCTAGAGTACACAGAGTTCAACGAGACCCAAGCAAACAAAAAGGGTGCACCAAACAGTGTTATAGAAGTGGAAAGATGGATCACCGGCCAGCGAATTGCTGGGCAAAAGAACTCATATGGCATAGCTGTAAAAAAAAAAAAGGACATGTGTAGCGTGCATGTAAAGCAAAGAGAAAGGAAAGCACAGACTGGGGGGAAACTGGGAAAGATAAAAAGGCATCCTGTTCTTGTAAAAAGAAAAATTTGCAAGTGGTATAGGAAGAAAATAAAACTGACAGTGAGGCTGATTCTGACGCCGAGCTACTAATTAAAACACTGAATAAAAAAAGAGGCTCAGCAGCATATACTATTACTGCCATGCTGGAAGGGCACCCTGTGAAAATGGAGGTGGATACTAGAGCAGCTGTCTCCTTAATATAAGAGAAACTGTTTAAGAAAAAATTAAATCACCTCCAACTGAAACACCCTAAGATCATAATAAAGTCATACACTGGGGAGAGTGTGCCCATGTTGGGTAAAACAAAGGTGCAGGTTGATCTAAATGGGCAAAGAAACAATTTGCCCATATATATAGTAAAAGGGGATTATCCAGCTCTGATGGACAGATCATGCCTTGAAAAAGTACAGTTGGATTGGACCAAGGTGAATGCTGTGTTCTGTTTCATGTTGATATTCCTGTTTCTAATAGCAAATGTTGTTTATTATGGTAGCTGCATTTACAATTTAAAGGGGGGAGGAATATGTAGTATATTGTAAGTATGGACTTTTGGGGATTCCGTAGTAATAAGGGATTATGGGTATCGCAGAGCTATTAGGAAGTAGAGATTAATAATAAAACTGTGTAACGCGTACTCTGGGATCAATCTTAGTAAGGGACCTGTTAGTTTACTACTTTGAACCTGTCTCCGTCTTCTTCCTTTTATTAGTACAATATATATATAGATATAATATAATATAATTATTATATAATATAATATAGATATAACAGTGGGGTCCACCAGCTGTGGGACATCTGCTGGTGAAGAAAGATGCACTTATCTTTGCTGACGATGCTGTGATCTTCATGGAGTCAATGGAGGCTCTGATAGGGCTTCTCAAGAGACTGAGTGAGGAATCTGAGTGTCTGGGCTTGCAAGTGTCCTGGATAAAGACCAAGATCCAGGCCTTAAATGACCTCTTGGGCACAGCCATCAGCAATGTGTCTGTCTGCAGACAAAATGTCAACCTTGTCGAGTGGTTTACTTACCTTAGCAGCAACATTCATGTCTCTGGTGACTCTTTCTATGAAGTCAGTAGATGAACTGTGAAAGCATGGGGGTCATGAGGTCACTGGAAAGGGTTGTGTGGCGTTCCTGATATTTCTGAAAAAGGAAGAACGTCCAAGTCTTTAGAGTCCTGGTGCTTCCTGTTTTGCTAAATGGTTGCGAGACATGGACGCTACCCGGTGACCTGAGATGAAGACTGGACTCCTTTGGTACTGTATCTCTTCAGATAATCCTTGGGTACAGCTGGTTTGACTTTGTGTTGCTGTTGCTCAATGAGTCCCGGATGATGCACACTACACTCTGCATTGTGAGGGAGAGTCAGTTACGGCACTATGGCTATATGGTTCGATTCACTATGGGTGATCCGGCTAGCAGTATCCTTCCTCATTGTTAAGGTTCCAAGCGACTGGAACAGGCAAAGGGAACACCCACGTAATGCTTGGCTGCCAAAGATAGATGGTCATTTTCAGAAGGTGGGACTGGACTGAGCTGTTTCAACATGTGATGGGCGCAGCAACACGCTGTACCAGTGCATGCTCCATAACCTGACCTGACCTGTAATCAAGCAATTCTACAAAAGACAGCATTGCCCATTTCATTTTCGCTAATCTTAAAATATGAACTCCTTATGATCATCTGTACAACTTAAAGACTGAAATACTATACTAACCAGTGTAGAAAAAAATATTAAACATATATTAGGCATAATTTTGAAAGATGACTCACCCTCTGTATGTGAATATCCCTCTGCAGTCACTTTCCATTGTACCAGAACTCCAAGAATAGTGAGCATTGGCCATACACCAAGAATGACCCAGCTAAACCAACAGAGAGGTTTTGGCGGTGCCACCTTGATTCTGTCATATACATACTTGACGAGTAAGAAGAGCTCAATGAAGTAGTCCACTGTGACTGTGATGATGGCACTGCCAAAAACCGCTGTGGAAAGAGTGGTGAAGCAACGTTGCCACTGCAAGGTAAGTACAGCAAACAACATGCCTGTTCCCAGCAGCAAACCAAGTGGAATCCAAACTGTAGTAGGGTGGTAGAACTGCTCCATGACAACCAGCGTCACCACAGCCACCAGGAGTCCCAAGAGTAGCCCCACCATAAAGAGGCCAACACTTCTAACCAGCATTGTGACGAGGCCACATAAAATTCCAATGCCCAGGCCAATGCCTACACTGGCTTCTACGCTGAGCTGTGTGTCCAGAACCCGCTCCTTGTAGCAGAGCATGAAGATGATGATGGAGCCGAACATCAGACCAGTCAGAAACATCACTGCCTTGAAGCAGCGGTAACCTAAAACAGGAAAAAAGAAAGATAGAAAGAGAGGGTGAGATGGAACAAGAAGCAAAGTGAGCCACAGCAAATGCCATGTGGATGAATGTGTCTAAAGATCACATGTGATGCATTATGACACAACACTTTTAATTCAGGATTGAATTGTCAGGTTGCATATGCTACATTTAAGCCACGGTTCCCCTGCAGTTTGTGTTTAAATTCCTTTTTTTACATCCTTTCCGTTCATGTTTTATCCTTTAAAATATTTTTGTTTATGTTATTTATGTTTATTATTTGTATACAGGTCATGTGAAAAGACAATTTTCCACTTGGGGATTAATACCGTGTACCAAATACCAACCACCAAAAAAATGTTGTATTTGTTGTCAGTTGTGATTACTATTTAGTATTTGCATGTAAGAGTATGTTCTGCCTTGTTTCTTGTGTTTTCTGGGTGTTTTTTCAAGAAGCGTGGCCACCTGTCAATCTCTGTTGGGGGACTGCTGCCAGCCCTATGAAGGCTCATGTGAATTACAGTTCCCCTGCAGTACACTGTAAGAAGCACTTGGTGGTTGGTGAGTTCTCTTCTTTATGTTTAGTGTTATTCTCTGGCTTTACTGGCTTTTTTTTGGCCACTATATTAGAAGCTTGGCTGCTTTTTGGTTCACCTCCTCTGGGCAGGCTAGTGGGATTCAGGCTTGCTTCCCTGGATATATTTGAAGGTATTACACTTCTTTGGCAAATTCGAGTGATGAGTGAATCACAACAGTACAACATGTCTGGTACACATAACTGTTTTTTAAACTCTTCTTGGGCCACTCACTGGGCCTCTAAGATCTGATTGGAGCTAATCAGTGGAGATCAGTCAATCTGACTCCACATCTGATATTATCATACACTTCCCAGAATAATTTCATAACACTGTACAAGTATATGGATGGCCCAAGCACTCAAGGGATGCAGCTGCTTCATTTAACCACTGTTCTCAACATAGGATGCATCTTGTCATTATGATACATTATGCCCACCCACACAGGGAACAGATTAAAGAAGGGATGAATCAACATTGCCTGCTGGTCTACACTGTAAATCATCATAGGAAACCAGTTGAATTCAACCCAGTATCAGAGAACATGGGCAATCTGAGATTCAGAGCTTGCGTGTCTTTTGTTGCATATTCTGGACATGTTCAATCCACACAGTGTAAAGAATGTGACAGAGTTTGATCTGTGGACCAAGAAATTATTTCTCTTCAGTTGTGCAAAATATCACAGTACTCACCAAAAAAACAGTAGATAATCCCAAAGAGGCAGCACATGGAACACACAACTGAGGGTACAATCTCATAGCGCCGCTCAATCTCCTGCTCACAACTCAGGATGCGTTCTGGGTTGCCATCTGGACGCAGCAGATTGAAGTGCAGGGTTTGTGGTGTGGATGTCATGGTGCTGAAATAGGAAAGTAAAGATCAGGGCACACCTCCCATGCACAGGGGGAAACCTGCCAACAGAAAAGATGGATGTTAACATTGCCAGATACAAGCAGACAGGGGGCCAGAACACCAACCATTAACAATCATCAGAATACGATAAGGAGCTTGGCTTATGTTAGTAAAACCACTGAGCGCTGGTACGTGAATACTGCATATGTGTTTCACCCCGCTGACCTTTCATGAAAAAGACAAAGACAGAATCAGTGTGCCCAGGAAATCTTTGAAACTTGATGTTCTTTGTGACTAACTAAGAAACATCAGAATTAGAACACCTTCCCACAGATCTGTAACCATGTCCACTGCAAGGAACTTGCACTGCTGATTAAAATGCAGCATACTTCAGAACTGTGGACAAGCTAGGGATTCCCGAGATCTTAATAAAGATATAGTTTTACACCATCTGTTACTGCATTCTGCTCTGAGGGGGATGCTTCCTGGTAAGAGTCTTAGATGTGCTGCAGGAGACAATCAAATGCTTTGAAACAGTAAGTCAGTGAGGTGGAAGAAGCTAGTTTGCTCACTTGGTCTTTCTGTGAGGCTCCACTCATAATAGTCTTAAACCTATAGGCAATCTGCTCCTATGCACACCATGAGGTCAGCTTTTGATTGCAAGCAAATTCAAGGAGCTTTCGAAAAAAAAAAACACAAACACGCACATGTTGTTGAACGTGTACAATGTCATTAAAAAGCACCTTCATATAAATTTAGGGCAATACTTGTTTAACATGAGGGGAAATTGAGACTAAATGGAGTTCAATTAGAAATAGAGGCTGTAGCCCAGTAAAAAATAAAAAAAATAGGAGTCAGTCCACAGTGAGCAATACCATCACAGGAACATCTAACTAGAAATAGAGACTGTACCGGGTAAAAACTAAAAAAAATAGGGGTCAGCCCATGGTGAGCAATACCATCACAGGAACATCTAACAAGGCAGCCCACCCCATACTAGGTGACTCAAGGCACCTCATCTGCACCAGGTTCTGGATGACTGCTACCACCAACATTAAAGGATCGTGAGAGCGCCCTATACAGATACAAATACTAGGCGACAGACAGATCTGGAGCTCTTGGGGTGACCAGTGTAAGAAGGCAGCAGTCATCATTTGCGTCACAGGAATGTTCTTATCTCGCTACTCTTAGCTCAAAGACAAACAAGATAAAAGCAGAAATGTTTCATTCAGGATGGGTATTGCTGACTGTCACAAAGAAAGTATAGTGTTTTCTGTGGGGAAGTGTATAAGAGAAAGGATATAAAAACTGCCCAGCTTAAATCGTGCATTTGCCTGCACTACTTGCAATACAGTGCAATACCCTGTTTTCACAATCAGATGCCTCATACCACAGATGTAAGGGGGGGCATGAGATCCTCTGCCTACCACATCCCACTATAGACTATTTATAAGCTCTAGTCTAGTTTCAGCTTCATTTCTTGCAAATCACAAGGCCATGTTTTAATTTTCAGTGAAAGGATGCAGAATGAAAACACAATTATTCAATATGGGGGGGAGGGGCAGGCAGCAATAAGGTGGATTTCACTTTTCCAACAGCAGAACTGTAGTCATGTTAATGACATTTTCTAAGCATGCTCCTCCTCTCAGCTCTTCTCTGTTACCATGGACACCATAAGGGATGCTCTGAGCACAAGCTTCAGTGGGTTGGGTCCTGTTAGAAAACACTGATCCTCTCCTAGCAACAGCTGTACAGCCAATCAAAGACTGGCGTCACTCAAAGCTGTGTGGCACAACAAGTGCACCGTTAACCCTTGACTATTCCAAGTAAGCCATATAACTGTCAGAGCAGTTGAGCTGGGTCCCATAATTAGCAATGTTCCACAAGTCTCATCTGAAATGTCAGAACTAACAATAAAAGTCCAAACCCTGTCTTTGTAAAAGCAGCTGTTAGCAAGCGTGGGTGCAAGAGACTCAAAGACAAACACTGGGCTATGCCACTCCAGCATTGAATTTCAGTCTGAGTGCTAAATACGGGAAAAGCTAATTAGATAGACATGAACAAACAATTTGCACCACAACTAAAAAAACACTGGCGCTGTTCCACTGTGCTTGCGATAGCCAGAGTCCACATGGCTTCTCACAGCTGGAGGCATGTTGGTCAGAGAAGGAACCCAGCAGGGCATCCAACTGGAGCTCTCAGAACCAGAGATAGAGGCACACAAACTCCAGAGAGGTAGCCTGCAGACACCATAATTACAGACATAGAGAGAACAGTCCAGGTAAGGCACAGTGTACAACCAGCCAGGATGGCTTATCCAAGAAAATACCTGTCCAACACAGAAAGCAGTTGAATCGTTAACAGAGTGCTGTTCTTGAATGGCAAGATTTAAGGGTGCAGGGTAAACAGCTAATTGGGAAATCTCGGATTAAAGACAGTTCACTTTCTATTACCCCAGTGCTTTCAGAAAGAATTCAATAAAGGAACTATATATACAAAATATAGAGCAGTCATGGAAATTATGTTTTTGCCATATCAATGGAAAACATTATAACTGAAGGAACCATACATGGAGACCTAGAGACAGAGTTCACAGCAGAAGAAACAAAAGACAAAAATACTTTAGACATCAGCGACATTAGAAAAAGAAAAAAAAAGGAAGATTAGACAAAGAGTAAGGATATATTCCAGGGCTATATGTGGTACAATTCCTTATATGAGACTTCAAAGGATTTCTGAATGTTTGTTACACTCAAAAATATCCTGTGGCAAATTATTTGACAAAGCAGATAATTTATGTTAGCAGTGCAGCCCCTTATTATGTAATAATCATATTTACAATACAAATTCTGATCCTAATCAAATGTCACAAGGAGTAGAATTGTAGTGCAAACCCTCATGATGCACATTAAATGCTTCTTCTCATGAGGGTAACTGATAATGGGATAAGATTGTTGCAATATGAAACGGCAGTACATACACTCTTGTGCCCTGAACAGTGATGTAAGTGCTGCTTTGGTTTACACTCCACTTACTTATGCAATTATTGTGGTCACTTCATTAAACTGTAAAAAACACTATCTGCGGGTAACAGATGTGTTTAACTCTGAAATTGTAGTTAGAGTGATACATGATAAAGGCATGGTGCTTTGTTCTGCTGCAGCAAGATAGCAGCCTTCAGAGCCATCACCTATCCTGGACTTGATTTCACTTCCATTACCAATACTGTTCAGTTCACCTTAGATATTTGCTCTGGGTATGGGTAAAATGTACTGATATCAATCATCATGACTATTTTAGGAGAGAGTGTCCATAGTGCTACTGCAATTTAAACAATCCTGCATTATAAAACGCTCAGCAATGTGTTCACCGTCAGGTTCACAGTTCATCAAGAGTGCAGGTGATTACTATATCGGATAAAGGACATGCAGTCAGTTATAAACCCAGAGCACAAGCAGATGAAAGGCTCCATTCTTGAGTCCACAAAAGAAGCTCTCACCAGAAGAGAGGCTTAAATCCACACCAGTTGTCTGTCCCAAACTTTCTCAATACCGTGCTTCTGTTCCAGTATATTAGGGAAAACAGTTAAACCGATGGCAGAGATAATGAATTAAGAGCAGTAAAAGAGCTTAAGTGCTTGTGGCAGGTTTGACACTGCCAGGGAAAAGTACACAGTGTATCCAACAGCACAGCCAGGAAAAAAAGGCAGCCACATGTTAATGTCATCTAGTTCCAGTTTTAAATACAGAAGTGACAAGATGCAAAACAGTATCTTATGTGGTCCCATCCCAGAAAGCCAAAGTTATCAGCAGATCGTTTAATGTTTTTCTTCATGGAGAACTCTTTGCTTCCATCAGATGGCTTCAGGAAATGAGGGTGTTTAGGGACTGGACATATTAATAGCTTCAGCCAGAACCCTGCAAGAAGCAGCAAGCAGCCACTTGAGGGAAAGCGGCTTGGGTTAGACTGTGAAATCTGTATGTGTAACTTAATGTTGTTAGCCATTTTTCTTTGGCTACCTTATGAATTTAGTGTTCTGGGTACAAATTTTATGTTTGGATGACATCTCTGTGTTCTCCCCCTGTCTGTATGAGTACTCCATTTTTTCTCTCACATCCAAATAGAGACAGAAGGGGGTTAACAGAGAATGTGAAATTGGACCCTGTATGAATGGGTCCTGCAAGGACTGTTGCCTTGCCCAGGGTTGTTTCTTGCCTTGTGTTCAGGTTAGACTCGGGTCCCCATGTGATCCTGAATTGGATTAAACAGGTCTGAGAATGCTATGTTATGTGTTAAATATCACAAAAAGAAATGGCCAACAATATGGATGTCGTATATTTTAATAGCCTCAGAGTTTCGAAACTTAAACGCAGAATAATTCTTGGTGTACAAACACCCCTGCATCTGGCATTTGTATTTTATTTTACTGAACTCAAAAGAGCCATAAATAATGTATCACAAAGTCATCTAAGACTTTGAAGTAGGAGGCAATAAAAAAGAGAGAACTAAAAAAGTAACTGAAGGCTGGTCTATAATGCAAGGCAGCAAAATAAATCTGTAAAACTAAAAATGTATAAAAATGAAAAACACTGTAGACACATGAAACATCCCAACTGCTTAAATGATGTCTATCCTGGTTGGTCTGCAGAAGGTAAAATATGGTCAGTAGGAGACCTCTTTACTCAAGCAGGCCCTTGTCCACCTTTCACTGTGTTTAAGCTGGCTCTTTTAGCACAGGATAACTAGGACACATGTTATTCTACTGCAAAAATTGTTGCGTTATTAAGTTTGGTTGAGAATTTTTCACCCTAATTTTTGATATCCATCCAGCCTTCATCAAGCACCTTCCTTTAGACGCCTGCTTCAGTTAAGATATCCTTTCATTAACATAAAAAAACACCACCTTTTCTGGAGTTTTGAGGAGTTGGGACTTATCCTAGGAACATTAGCTTCAAGTCAAAAGAAACAGCTCTGAGTAAGATACCAGTCCATCAAAGGAGATACCCAAAATGACTCACAGGGAAGAAAGCAAAACACATGTAAAACAATCACAGGGAAAGCACACAAACTACACACAGACTGTGACTGGGCTAAGATTTAATGCCAACTCCCCGGAGCTTTGAGGTAGCAGCACTACTCACTGTGTCACCATGCTGCTCTAGGTCAGATATATTTATCTTCATAAATGCCCTTTATCCGCATCTGTGCCATGGCCAGGGAAGCAAAGATTAAAAACTGCATTGATGGGTGAAGAATGGATATCTTTACATTCAAATATCCAAAATCTAGCCAGAAAGAACTGATGCTATCATGAGGGTGAGTAGCCAACTTCTAGTGAGCCACTCGGCAAGCTCCCAAGTCAATTCATGCAAGTCAGAAAAACCAATAAAGACAGATTAGAGAGCCAGGTCACTTCAACACAAACTGTGCACAAAATACTGATCACACACTAATTACCATAAGCAGATAATGGGCTCAGCAGATTAAGCTGCTCCCGTAGCAAGCAAAATCACACACTGACCCACTGGAGACATGGCAGCGATTTAACAAGTTAAGCAAAAAAAGAGACAAAGAGAGAATTTCCTGTTCAGAATAGAAAAACACATAAATGGCACTGGAACGATTTTCACGGAGACAATACAGACACATTGTGAATCACCTTCTTAAGCCGAAAATCTTATTCTGGCCATGATCTTCCTGGCCAAAGCAGCAGGGTTGTCTTGGAAACTAGAAAGCAAGAGCTTTCTGTTTAGTGAAGGCTCTGAACACAGTACTGTTTAACCAAGCACAATGCTGCTGTGATTCTGGCAGCTCTCCTGGTTTTAATGGAAGCCACAAAGGAGAGTAGGCAGCCAATCTTGCATGACTCTGTCTATCCATCTAGCAATTTAAACAAGCTGGCAATGCAGATTCCGGCAGAAACTGGTCTAAATCCGTAAGAAATGGCCTCACCATAGGTCAACTCCATGTAGGCCTTGTGTTTGTGTTCTGCTAGGAAGCTTGCCTAGCCAATGAAATTCCTTTTGATGTAAAATAATATTTTGCCAAGCAGTTTACAGCATTCATAATAAAAGACAAGATTAATGACAGACTAATGAAAAAATCTCCATCCATTTCAGCTGTGTTACCCTTTCAGAGTGGTTGTCAGATCTTATGTCAACATGAGCACGTGCAAAGCTGGAACCATCACATCAAGGGGCACATTAGTCTAGCACAGTGACATACACACTCAAATCAGAGAAAACTGCTTTGTCAAAAGCATGTCTTTAGACTATGGGAAAAATCCAGACAACACAGAGAAAACATGCACACTCTAAACTGAAGGTAGTCATCTTGTCCATTCATCCATCCCGCTATATCCTAACTACAGGGTCACGGGAGTCTGCTGGAGCCAATCCCAGCCAACGCAAGGTGCAAGGCAGGAAACAAATCCCAGGCAGGGCACCAGCGCACACACCAAGCACAATTTAGGATCGCCAATGCACCTAACCTGCATGTCTTTGGACTGTTGGCAGAAACCGCAGCACCCACGAAGACACATGCAAACTATACACAGGGAGGACCCGGGAAGTGAACCCAGGTCTCCTAACTGCGACGTAGCAGCGCTACTACTGTGCCACTGTGCCGTCCATTCATCTTGTCCATGAGCTTAAATCCATTCATTCATTTTTTAAGTCTACTCAATTACAGGATGTTATTGAACTAAAATCTATGCCAGGAGCATCAGGCTGAAGTAGTAGTATTTCTAAGCAGAAGTATTTCTTCTTAAATTTCATTCCTGCTTATGCATATATTATGCAGTCATGATGCAGACTTCAAATAAAGTGTAACTGAAATTTGTCACATTATATTAATGTTCTCTATGCATGGTTAAGTAATCTGAGTTATGAGGACAGACTGAAGAAGTTGGATCTTTTCAGTCTAAGCAAACACAAATTAAGAGGTGACATGATTGATGTTTTTAAAATTATGAAAGGAATCAAGTACAGAAGATGCAGTCTGCAACTTTATTGGAAAATATACTGTTGGACAAATGTTAGGACTTTTTCTTCACACAGAGAACCATATACACATGAACTAAATTAAAAGGTATTATGTTAAGAAAGAAGGACTTTAGGGACGTTCAAAGCTCAACTTGACAATTCGGTGGATATGCTTGGTTGAGTTTTTTCCCCATGTTGTAAAGTGCAAACAGTACTATAAATTCTGTACCTACAGTAAAGATATCCTATAGAAGCGATTATAATATTAAATGGACAGGAGCATCTAGAAAGCAGTCAGCACCAGTGACTAACATTGTCAATCAACTAGAAAACAAGATCACATTCTTGTAAAACTGTGACGGCCCTAAGAATGAGCAGAATTAATTGCGAGAGAGAGAAATGAAGGCAATGTGCATTTTTTAAAATAGATGAAAATTTCAAACCACATCCTAAAAAGAAGCATCTGAGGTTGATTCTTAACTGTAAAGTGACCCAGTGAGAGTAATGATGGGTCAATAAATATATTTGCAATATGAGAAATTCTGTCCAAGGTTGGTTTCTGCCTTGCACCTAGAACTGCTCGGATAGGTCTCAGCTCTCAAATGTCTCTGTACTGTAATAAACAGGTGTAGGAAATGGATAAATGAATGAAATTTAATCCCAACTTATCTTTGCGGGAAATGTATAGGACTAGAAATATAAACAGAAGTAGTCAGCACAGCTCATTGCACATCCCACGGTGTCTTGCTATGGAAATGCTTGTCTCTTATAACATGAGTGTGCACTGATTTAAGGATCTAGTTCAGTAACTGCAGTGAAGATGAGGGAGTGTCCCCCATTTGATCTTACTTGCTTTTGTAAGGAGTGGCACTGGGAAAGGGTGGTGCCTTTCAACCTCTACTTTTTGTTGGTTGTGGGGCAACAAACTGTATAGTAAAAACAGCATGGTCTCTGTATTCAGTAAATATAAAATGGCTACCGACTGAAAAAGATGAAATCAATTCCAAGTTACGACATCTACACCCTACATTAGAGGACTTGGGTAACCACAACATAATAAAGACTGACAGACATGTGTGGAAAGGAGGCCTTTCATTTTCAAAGAACTGTGGGTTATCTTTCTGGGATATGGATTACTTCCCTCATTACAAAGCTGTGTATGTCAGAATGAATAGGTGTGGATATTTGTCTTGAGGTGGATTGACATCTACGGACTGGGAATACAACCACTGAATATTCATTTGTGTATACTTTTTCTAGACTATCTCTGTAGACCACCTGAGAAATGTAGCATAAAACTGATTATTTCACTGAATTCTTCCTCCTCTACGCCCTCACACTGGAAAATATGGATTTTTGGTCACGGGGATCACAGTAAAAAGTGATCCATAATACAGTGAGTGAATGTATGAGTCACTTTTTCTTCTGTTGTGGGGGTGAAAATACACAAAACATTATGTGTTTCATGGAAATAACTCTGAGATGGTGGTGACAAAAAGTGTGCTAAACAGAAAAAAACTGAGAAAAGTATCATCCATAATTACAGCTAAAGACAGAAAATCTCGACTAGTAAGAATGTTCTGAGTACTACTGAGACCCTCCCAGGGGAATGCCAGCACAGATACCAAGAGACAGATCTTCCTTATTTTAAACTTTTAAAATGTCTGGCTCAGTGCCTAAATTTTACTTTTAATGACTGATGATTTTCTCTCCATGAAACAACAAATGATGAAGATGTGAGACAGATGTCAGAGTTTAAGAAAGAATGCTGCATGATCACATAATTGGAAACATGTCACACTAGGGACCACCTTGCTGGCTCTGTTAATGTAAAAAATACCACTTTAGAATGAGAGGAGACACTGTCGCTAATGATGTCTTCTCTTCCCTCCACTCTACTTTGGAGAAAAAGACCATCAATGAGGACTAGCCCCGCCAACCTAGCCCTGAGTCACCAAAAGGATGGCATTCATTTGGATCCAAGTTCACTATAAGACAGAGCCATGAACACCCATCAAAGAAAAGTCAGAGATAACAGCTAAGAAACATGTTTTCATTGTGCCTGCAGCATTGTGTTTGGCTTTAATCTCTCCATTATAATAAAATAATCTTGGGACGAGACGAGACTAATCCTGCAACGAGACGTGACTTTTTGATGAGACTTTTTGGGAGGAAATCCCATGAGAAGGAGACTTTCACCATGAGATTCTTTCAAGTCATGGCATACTGACAACCTTTGGAAGCAAGTCACGCAAGGCAGAGACTTTTACCATGAGATTCTTTCAAGTCATGCCCTACTTACAACTAATTTCAAACAAGACCACGGTCATCAGGTGCATTCCGGTACTTAACCTGGACAGACACCAATCCATTAAAGGGCTTACTTATAAACACACACACATTTACAAAGATCCAGATTAGAATCAACCATTCATCTAAATATGGTAGCGAGAAACGATGAAGTGAAACAAATTAACGCGGAAACTGTAGATCGGTTACACAGCAAATTGATTAAATGTGTATCAATAGACTATGCTGAAGCAGTTGGTGGTGATCACGCAGAAGATGAAAACATCAATTTACAACATCCCATAGAATATCTACAAGTGTTAACACCGTCCGGTCCTCCACCATTTATGTGTGAGTGATGGGCTATGCAATAGGACAAGATTAGTTGTATTCAAAATTGGTCGAACAATTCTAACATGTAAAATTTTAACAAGCAACAAAAAAGGTAGTACATTTTCCGCGAATAACATTAGACACAAAAAGAGATTTTGATATGCCATTCGTATTAAAACGTCTACAGTTTCCTGTAAGAATAGCTTTTACTATGACAATTAACAAATCACAGGGACAAACATTCTAAAAAGTCAGTTTATTTATTAGAGAAAAAGAAAAAGGGCAGTTATATGTTGCATAGTCACAATGTAAATCCAAACACGGAATCAAAATTCAATGCGGTTTGAAGAAAAGTTAATTCCAAATATTGTTTTAACTGAAGTTTAAAAGTAAAAGTGACAATAATGCATATGGAACAATGTAACCATGAAAATAACAATCTCTTTAAATTGTAAATTCAGTTAACCAAAACTGGGGGTTGGCAAGCAAATCGAGCAGGGGGCAGAGCCCCCTAGTTTATAAATATTTTAAAAAGAGTGATCCAGTAGGTCCTCCAAAGATCACTTTTTGTCACCCTTCATTTGTACATCAGTCACAATGTGCACAAAAATAAATGTATTTACTGACATTTAATTCTCAATAATAAAAAATAAATAACCAATACAATTAAAATCAGACTCTAAGCATCATAATATTAATGTCACACGAACCAGTAAGCACTAAACTCCTTAAAGCTGCTCTTATAAAAATACTGTTAAAATCAGGCTTGCCTACAAAACAATTTGTGAGATTATGTTTACATTTATATAACTTAAAGACTAGCTGATTAATGAAATTTAATGAGAATAGCCTTAGCATTTCCATTCATTTTCTCTGCCATTATTTGTTATTTCACATAAGTAATCAGAACTTTGCTATCACTTATGTTTATGGATTCATCTAGAATTAACCCTAGAACAGGTATAGCCTTAAATGCAGTAATTACAGTACATATAGTAAATGTACTCACAATCGTAGACTGTATATCAGCCTCTTCCATACATTTAAAAAATGGTTGTGTCTGTGCTTTCAGAGCATTTCATCACATATTTGCCATATCGACAGATACATCATTATGATCAAAAACCTAATGAGTGCTACACATTTAGTATTTACTAGTCTGTATTTTAGCAATAAAGCTGACTGTTTTGAGCAGCTGGACTAAATGCACGCCTTTGTGAGACTGAGCTGTCACTAATGCATTAGATTTAGCATTGTGAATGAGTCAAAATGTACTGCCTGACATTTACTTATGATGTTACCCATCGCCTGGGTAACAGGGACTCCTCCAATTCATGTTTTAATCTGTGAAGAAGTCAATAATCTTCTAATTTCTACAGGGACTATGAAGATGGTACTAAAAGATTGGAAAATTAAAGACATAAAAGTACTACTAAGATTAAAAAGGCTGAAATCAAATAAATCGCATAGACCAGGAAACAGTCATCCTAGGGTCCTTATGGAAGTTAGTGATTACATAAATAAACCCTTAATGTGAATGTTTTAGAAATTACTGCACACTTGGGAAATTCTTTAAGACTGGATGCTTGGCAAACATTATCATATTATATAAAAAGGGATAATCCAAGTAACTGCAGGCCACTTAGTTTAACATGTATCCTGGGAAAATTAATTGAATTATTAAAGAAAATACTAAGCAACACCTATCATGTACAGATGAATAAGTGAACAGTCAATATTGACTTTAAATGGGGGAGATCATGTTTAACTATTACTGTATGCCAGGGATCTATGAGGAAGCAACATACACATTTGATCAATGGAGACAAACCTATTATTTATCTTAATTTTCAGAAACCTCTAGGTAAGGTATATTATGTGAGACTTGTGTTCAAACTGAAACAAGTGGGAGCTCAAGGCACAGTGTGTAGGTGATTTTAAATGTGGAGTTGTTCAGGGATTTATAATAGGGCTGCGGCGCTTTATAATGTTTATACATGATCTAGATAAAAATTTAAGTGACGCTAATGCTAAGGGAAGAGCAGATATGCTAGAGTAAATAGAAACATTACAGACTGATATATAAATTAATGCATGGTACATATGTATGTAATATGTCAAAATAATATATATGCCATCCATCCATCCATCCTCTTCCGCTTATCCGAGATCGGGTCGCAGGGGCAGCAGCTTGAGCAGAGATACCCAGACTTTCCTCTCCCCAGCCACTTCTTGTAGCTCTTCTGGGGGAATCCCGAGGAGTTCCCAGGCCAGCCGAGAGATATAGTCCCTCCAGCCAGTGTGTCCTGGGTCTTCCCCGGGGCCTCCTCCCAGTTAGATGTGCCTGGAACACCTCGCCAGGGAGGCGTCCAGGAGGCATCCTGATCAGATGACCGAGCCACCTCATCTGACTCCTCTCGATGCGAAGGAGCAGCCGCTCTACTCTGAGCCCCTCCCGGATGACTGAGCTTCTCATCCTATCTTTAAGGGAAAGCCCAGACACTCTGCGGAGGAAACTCATTTCAGCCGCTTGTATTCACGATCTCGTTCTTTCGGTCACTACCCATAGCTCATGACCATAGGTGAGGGTAGGAACGTAGATCGACTGGTAATTTGAGAGCTTTGCCTTACGGCCCAGCTCCTTTTTCACCACGACAGACCAATGCAGAGCCCGCATCACTGCGGGCGCCGCACCAATCCACCTGTCAATCTCACGCTCCATTCTTCCCTCACTCGTGAACAAGACCCCGAGATACTTGAACTCCTGAGCTTGGGACAGGATCTCACCCCCAACCCTGCTAAGGGTGTAGAGCTGGTCCACTGTTCCGTGACCAGGATGAAAACCACACTGTTTCTCCTGAATCCGAGGTTCGATTATCTGACGGACCCTCCTCTCCAGGACCCCCGAATAGACTTTTCCAGGGAGGCTGAGGAGTGTGATCCCTCTGTAGTTGAAACACACCCTCCGGTCCCTCTTCTTAAAGAGGGGGACCACCACCCCAGTCTGCCAATCCAGAGGCACTGTCCCTGATGTCCATGCGATGTTGCAGAGGCGTGTCAACCAAGACAGCCCTACAACATCCAGAGCCTTGAGGAACTCCGGGTGTATATCATCCACCCCCAGGGGCCTGCCACCAAGGAGTTTTTTTACCACCTCGGTAACCTCAGTCCCAGAGATGGAGGAGCCAACCTCCGAGTCCCCAGGCTCTGCTTCCTCATTGGAAGGCATTTTAATGGGATTGAGGAGGTCTTCAAAGTACTCCCCCCACCGACCCACAACGTCCAGAGTTGAGGTTAGCAGCGCACCATCCCCACCATATACAGTGTTGACACTGCACTGCTTCCCCCTCCTGAGACACCAGATGGTGGACCAGAATCTCCTTGAAGCCGTCCAAAAGTTGTTCTCCATGGTCTCCCCAAACTCCTCCCACGCCCGAGTTTTTGCCTTAGCAACCACATTAGCCGCATTCCGCTTGGCCTGCCAGTATCTATCAGCTGCTTCCAGAGTTCCACAGGACAAAAGGGTCCTGTAACGACTCCTTCTTCAGCTTGATGGCATCCCTCACCGTCGGTGTTCACCAACGGGTTCGGGGATTGCCGCCACGACAGGCACCAGCCACCTTACGGCCACAGCTCCAGTCAGCCGCCTCAACAATAGAGGCACGGAACATATATATGTATATTAATATATATAAATAATATATATGATTATTCTATAAAGGGTTTCAACCTAAGACTGCACCTTATGAGAAAGACATAGGAATTATGGTGAACTTGTTACTTTCTACAGACATATAGCATACAGAGGGAATTAACTGGATGTTGGTTTACATAGCATATTGTGCTGTGTGCAAATTTAGGGAGGTAATCCCTAAACAATTAAACACACTAGTAAAAACTTAATCTGCAATACTGTGTGTACAGTAGCTGTGCGCTAGGTGTGGTACAGATAATTCACAGAAGAGCAACTAGGCTTATTCTAGGACTGTGAGAAACAAAAGAGATGAGGAAAACTGAGGGAATTAGATAGTCTTGACATTAAAACATTATAGAACTGTGCAAGATGATGAAAGGAGTTAGTATGGAGGATACCCACTTTTACTTCAAAATTAGCTTTTTTGCTGGGACGCAGTGGCATAGACAGAAGCTGGTTAAATATAATTATTTTTTCATGCAGATGACCATAAGTTACTGCATTTAGGGTAGTTGGGATTGACCATCTATGTCAACCTGATAGGCCTGCTCTCGTCAAAATTGTTATTTTCTAAAAATGCATTTGTCTTAATCCTGCCTATAAACACAAAAATTAATTTTCCTTCATTCCACCTATCTTTCACTCCTCCTGTCTATGACTTATTATAGATAGATAGATAGATAGATAGATAGATAGATAGATAGATAGATAGATAGATAGATAGATACTTCATTTGTCTCTATGATAAAATTAGGACTTTACAGAACCTCAAGAAAATTATAAAAAAAAGGCACATTTAGATTTCCTATAACACTCCTTTGTACAAAACCCCTTCTTTCCTTTTGCCATCATCTGCCACTTATCTCTCTCCCTGGGGAGGTGACATGCTCTCACAAGAAGTGTTTCTCCCTCAGCTTCACTGCTGCCCTATTTCTCACTCCCAAAGTAACATATTTATCTGCAAGAAGCATCACAGTGTCATCAGAGCTGTCGGCATTGTGCTTGTGTTTTAAAGCACTATCATGACCTGTGACTTAAATGTCTGTCAAGTGCAGAAGTTTTGAAACAAAGATTTGTAAACTTTACTTTAGAACACGCGTATAGAATAGCACCTCATAACTACTGTATACTAGCCCTGCATACAAGTATAGCCACTTTGTTTGAAATATGCCTCCAATTTTATTTGTCAAAATTACAGAACCTTTACACTTAGAGGTGAAAGAAGGAATTCAGACACTCTGTTTCCTTATCAGGCGTGTTTATGAGTTTGAGTTTTTCATTAGTCAGTAATCTATCTCACTATCATTTTCTGTTCTCTCATTCTATGTAACTAGATGATTGAACAGATTGACTGATCATGTCATTGCACTGTAAAATCATGTTCAGATCAATGCATTGTTTTCAGTTTTGCACTTTAATTGAAAAGAAAAATGCTAGTAACTTTATAAAATGCTTTTTGTGTTAGTTTTTTTTTTAAGTTGAACTATAGGGGATTCTAAAATGAAATAAACAATTTTCACAATCTTATAGTGAAATTCTAAACCTACCAAGGACCGACCTTACCGTATTGAATCTTTATGTTCAACGCTTTATGATATCTAATGTTACTCATCAACTTGATGGTCCCTTTATCTCAGTGTCACCATTTTTCAAAAAGAACAGCATAACCTAAAAAAAATTTCTTTTGGAATGTGTCTGTTTGTGAAAAGCCTCTTAAGATCTCAAAGTCCAGCATTCTTCCTTTTCTCTGAGTAGAAAAAATTGCATTTTTTTTTTGTAATCAACTGCAATCCCCTAGCGCAGGAACCTTTGCTGTTGCAACTATTGTTTGATAAACATCATGTTATACACCACTTTATAAAGTAAAATTACTACACATTAAATTGCCTAGTCTATTGTAGGACAACTCCATTATAAGTGAGGCTAGGCCAGGTAATAGGGCCTAATGACTAAGACATACAGTGAGACTAAATCACATGGTTGTCGCTTCAATGCTTGTCTCTGACTCATTGTGTAGCCCTGAGCAAGTCTCTTACCCAGCTAGAAAAAAAATCATTTGTAAACAATAACCTGAAAAGGTGTCTTCAGATTCTGGATCACAATAGAAAAGTGTTATATACTGTACAATAAATATTGCTTTGTACAATCACAGTGAGTAGGGCTAAGCCAAGATATATTTGCAGTATCGGAGACTTGTCAAAATTACAAACATATTTGCTTTGTTTGTGGGTGACCTGCCTTTGGTTTATGTTTAAAAAAGAATTAATTCTTTAATAAAGCTTTATGCTTACCCAACCCCTTTCTAAAACTGGCAGGCATTGTTTGCAGTTTTCTTCACATCTCTTGAAGGGCACGGTACTCAGTACATTAATTATTCCCCACCCTAGTACAGGGTGTTAAGTTTTTTGTATTTCTGTGCTGCTTCTGAAGTGTACTTTTCAATAATAATCACTATGGTCATGTTTAGACTAGTGGTGGCACAAAGGCGCAGGAGTTAGTGCTGCTAATTCAATGCTCCAGAGTACTGAGTTTGGAACTTTGTGGTGTTTGCAAATCTTCACCATATCCATATGTTTCCTCTCACATCTGAAAGATGTGCAGATTAGGTTGACTGCCATTTCTAAATTATACTGTATAAGCGACTATCCGGTTGTGCCACTGGGACTACATATAAGAACTGGTCTCTGCCTTTAATTTGATGCTATAGAGGAAGGATTTGGCCTTCCACAGTGCTGCCCTGGAATATGAAAGAATGAATGAATAAGCACGTGAGTGTATCTGCTAATTGAACGGTGTCCCATTCAGGAATGGTTCCTTCCTTTTGTCCGATTCGGCCAGAATAGGCTCCACCCCCACCCTAAAAGGTAAATTAAAAAAATGACTTGTTGAATGAGTGTAAGGTGGCGCAGTGGTAGCGCTGCTGACACACAGTTAGAGGAGACACAGGTTCGCTTCCGGGGTCCTCCCTGCGTGGAGTTCGCATGTTCTCCCCGTGCCTGCGTGGGTTTCCTCCGGGTACTCCAGTTAACTCCCACAGTCCAAAGACATGCAGGTTAGGTGCATTGCCAATCCTAAATTGTCCCTAGTGTGTGCTTGGTGTGTGTGTGTGCCCTGAGGTGGGCTGGAGCCCTGCCCGAGGTTTGTTTCCTGCCTTGCACCCTGTGTTGGCTGGGATTGGCTCCAGCAGACCCCGATGACCCTGTATTTAGGATATAGCGGGTTGAATAATGGATGGATGAATGAGTGTAGGCTGTGTCCTATGACAAAATGGCATCCTGCCTGGATTAGTTCAGATCTTGTGCCAAATGCTGCTGGGATGGGCTTTGCCCAAAAAAGACCCTGAAATAGAATAAGCAAACTAAGAATATAAAGGGATGAGTATCTGAATTTGCAGGGAAGTCTAGAGCTCAAAGGCAGTGTCATCTTTTTAAAATAACAGTATTACCTAGAAGACAGGTCAGCATTAATCCTTATTTGTTAAGGCTTCCACGAAAGGGCCATCAGAGATACTACTACATAATTAACTGAGCAAAAGCTATTTGTGATACAAGGTTAATTCATGCATAATTACCACAGAATACCAAATGGAGAAAAAAGAAAGACAGCTATTTGTTCTGCCTGGTACTTCTCTGCAAATGTATTCATTTGTCAAAAGTTAATCAGTGTGTAGTCAAACCCAGTGTAAACTAATGAAGTCCATCAGGTCACACACGCATGACATCCATAATCCCTCAGAGCAACTTGTCACTGCATATGGCACAAAGGGCATGTCAATATTTCAATCAAATGGGGAAAAAAAGAAGCAAATACAGTGACTCTTCTTATCCACTCAATAAATGGTTGCAATTTACCAGAAATCAATTTCAGTCACTATACGTCTGCTAGTGATAACAGATAAAGCCCTTTTGCTGCTTTCAATTGATCTACGGGCCACACTACTGTCATCATATCATTAAGACAGTAGGTGAACGCCTCTGGAAACAACTAAGTAAGGGTGGATGCAAAGGCAAGGAATCATTAGAGTCCCTTCCTTAAAACAGATAAAATGGAAGCTTACATTTGTTAAGAGAATATTTTATTATTCGGTGAGGTGTCCTGTGCAGAGGATAAGGATTTAAACCCATATGGTCTCCTTTTCAAAGCTCGTTGCACACTCATCTGAAACCTGCGGCAAATCATTTAACTTAGACTTGTAAAGCAACATAACTAATTAGCAAAAATATTTGTGTTACAAAGAATTTCAAGCCGGCCATTATCATTAAAGGTGATTCGCTTTTAAAGTACCCATTTTTACATTTCATCCAACCTTGAAACCTGTTGAATCTTTAATACATGGTGTCTACAAAAAGCTATGTACACAATGCACTCTGTAATCTCTTTCATTGCTTTGCCAACCACTGCTCATGGTGATTTCTATAAAATGTATTGTATAAAATAAAGCTTTTTGTGCAGAGACAGGCAGAACAGTGACATCATGGTCAGTGCTGCCATCTCCCAGCTCCTGGAGACTGGACACAGTCTATATGCAGTTTTCATATTTCCCTATGCTTCTGAGGATATCCTCTTCGTACTCCAATATTCTCTCATGTTTTTCACTTGAATAACATTTCTAAATTGGCCGAGCATACAGTATGTGGGTGTGAATAAATATGTACAAGACCAGCATCTTAAGCAGGTTCAGTACCAGGGTAGTGTCCAGTGCTACTCTAATGCAGAGTCACAAAGCCTGCAGTCAGCCTGCATTACAGTAAAAGTTTCAGAAAATGGATGACTAAGATATATGCTAAATATTGACTACAGAGCAAACAATATTTAATTTTATAGAAAGAGTATCAAGTAATTTAAGAAATAAGGTGGATAGGAAACCATATTGTGCCTAGAAGGGAGATTTATGTTAGAAAAAACAAGAACAGCTGTAGACAAAGAGGAAAGGGCCTTTTGGGAATGGGCTGGAACTAAACAGTGAGAGAATCACATCCTTGCGGTACTTGCCTGCCATTTCTGCCATGGCCTCAGCAGGTATCAATGGCATTAGAAGCACAGTGCCTGAATATTTCATGATGTTGATGCTGCTAGAAAAGCGCCGTCTGCCTGTAAGAAAAGACCCCCGCGTGTGCAAAGCTGTGGCCCAGCTGCTGAAGAGGTGGATATGAATGCAAAACTCCTTCCCGAGTCTCTACTATGTGATCAGTACTAATCTGTACCCTTTCCCCAGATGAAGAATATAGAAACACAGAGCTAAATATAATCCCAACACTGTTTTCATCACTCTGGCATTGGCCTACCACAGTTTAACATAGAAGAAAATAGAAAGTCATCATAAACAATTGTTTGAAGAATTGAAGATTGGTCTAGGTGGCCCTGGAGACTCCTGTTACCCTCGCCTGTTGGGCAGGCTGCTAGCACTCAAGCATCTAGCACTGTTCTGCCTGTGATGAGCAGTCTGCCAACCACTACAGTGCCTTCGTGTACCTTAGTAATGGACCCTGTGCAATTCATAACATTAAAACATATTATTAAAATTAATTTTCAAGATACTTCTGCTATGTCATAGCCAGGGTCTCATTCCTGGCTCAGGCATCCTTTTATATTATTTTATTGTCTTTTGTTTATTATTTTATCATTTATGCTTCAGAGAATGTTTTGTCTTCTCCTTTTCTATATTTTATTATTCTTCACTGAGTATTTTTATGTTGATTTTTATGTATTATAAAAGTATAGTATTACAAGTTAGTTTATTCTATTTTTTATCTTCTATGTCCTCTTTATTTGACACCTAAGTGATGGACACTGAGTAATTCATAACATTAAAACATATTATTAACATTTATTTTCAAGATACTTCTGCTATGTCATAGCCAGGGTCTCATTCCTGGCTCAGGCATCCTTTTATATTATTTTATTGTCTTTTGTTTATTATTTTATCATTTATGCTTCAGAGAATGTTTTGTCTTCTCCTTTTCTATATTTTATTATTCTTCACTGAGTATTTTTATGTTGATTTTTATGTATTATAAAAGTATAGTATTACAAGTTAGTTTATTCTATGTTTTATCTTCTATGTCCTCTTTATTTGACACCTAAGGGGACAGGGCCCCCAAAGGATAAAGTTGGGGGACTGCCCCAGGTTAATATATTTTGTACTGCTCTGATGTACAAGATGCAGTAAGAAACTATTATAGTGACCAGAAGAGGAAATGTACATTGAAAAACACACCAATATTGAAACCAGGAATCACTCTTATGTTTCGTCTATACTTGAAAAGGAAACCAGAGAACATAGGCAAGAATGATAAGAATGATAAACTAAACAAACATGCTGAAATGCACAGTGTTGATCTTTAATCTTTTATCAGTGTTTCATCAATTGTCTTTAATCTTTAATCACTGCTGATCTTTACTCTTTGTTGTGTTGAAGACGCCATGCACCACGCACTCCTAGACAAACTGTACACTAAGATGGTGTCACACATGAGAAACAACAACATACAGAAACTCCGAATTGATAAAAACACGTGTTAGGTTGTGGTTCTCTGTTATTCAAAACCATATATAAAACCCAACCCTGCCAAAAAAAAAAAATGCAAAAAAGCCAAGAAAATTTTAAAAAGAAACCAAACCGTAACATTAGTAGGCCTCAGTGCTAGAACTTTGGCATTAGTAAACATTTTTGTTGCTCTGGCTCTATCTTGGATTTTAGATTACAACACCAATGAGTATTTTTTTTACTTTCTGGATTTTCATGTACTGGGATTTTGATTGCTGGATCATAGACTGGAACTGTTTGCCATTTATGTTAACTTTTGGATTTCTACTTGTTGAGGTTTTTTTGTTTTTTTTTTGATTTTTGCTTAAAAAATCTTTAAAGTACATTGTGTCATACGGTATCTCAACCATGGTTCCTGCTCTGGCTGGGATTTAAGTTTATGTTTAATGTCATGTTTGTTCAAATTTGATTATGTTAATGTTCATTCTTTATTTTTGGTTTCGTCTATGTTTATATGTAGCCTATGTTATGTACCATGAGTTTTAGGGCTGGTTTCCCAAGAGGCAGGGCCACCTGCCAATCACTGCCCTCTACCCTATAAACTGGTTCTTGGTGGTTCATTTAAAATTTACATGAGTTTTGCTGTGCTTTCTGCTTTTTCTGATTTCCTGTATTTTTGAACCTGTGCTCTATTTTTGACTTTGTCTTTAGATTCTGTATTGGAACTGTGTTTGCTGTGGAATACTTTGCTTTCTTAGGTAATTATTTTTGTTCTAAGGAGCTTTTTCTGCTACAGTGCATTTTGTTAAAAATAAATTCTTTAATTTATAAAGATTCTTCAAGGTCACTTTTTCTAGTCAGGTTTTGATAGTGCTCTCCCCTAAATGGCAATTTTTGAAAGTATTTATGTGACTTATGTGCTTTTGGGACTCCCAGTTCATGACACATTGGTTTCGCTACTTTGGCCAAGGGGTTTTCACAGTTTCCCTCCTCCTTTCAGAATTATAGTTAGCTTTTCAGCATCAGCTTCATTTCGTCCTGTGCAGAACATGAAACCTGCTTCTTGAGTTTGGTGCCAGGCTGTTTCTCGATTCTTGGTTCTTGTCTTGAGACCTCTTGAGGAGTAGTGTTTTGCTATACAATATAGCAAAGAAAAATAATGAGGTAGATTGCCAGATAGGCATAATCTCCTAAAAGCAAGGGTCAACGCCAGGAGATAAAGACCACATGCAAACAAAGCCAAAATTCAAAGAAAAAATCAGAGACAAAAGGAAGGCAAAACTCTTGTACCAGTTGCTCAACAATAACAAAGCTTCAAAATAATGAAGTGCAAGACGGTTTCATTTGGCCCATAAACTAAGAAAGAGAACGGTGGTTTGAGTATGACCTTTTAACTCTGACACTGTTAGCATCAGGGTCACGACCCCCATGACTCCACAACTAACTATGGCAGCAGTGTCCTACCAACTGTTACTCAATATACTGGTGCTCATCATAACAAAAATGGTTGAAGAAATGGGTCAAACAAATTGCAAAATCCATAACCAGACACTGTAACAAGAAATTAATGAAAGAAATGAATTCCTCACCTTCAAGAACCCCAAATGGATACTCTGAGAAGTTTAAAACCTTACTAATAATCAACCAGAAATTGAAACAAACAGCCACGATATTACACTTAGTTTTTGGAGACATTCCATCATTTAGAGTTTTGAGAGCCCTGCATCTCATAACACCCTACAAAATTTTGATTTTCACACTTACAGTGGGTCTAAATGGTTAATTAGAGTTCCTGGACACCCCGGTGTATTTTTAACTTTGTTTCAGAGCCACTAACAGCAGAGAATTAAAAAAAGAAATTTTGAAAATGAATGGACTGATGAAAAAAAATATGAATGCTCCATGCTTAAAAAGCCCTTGTGATGGTTTTATATCATGTAAAGGTTTGTTCTAAGTTTGGAAAGTAGGTAAGATACTATTTATTACATAAATGGAAATGGTAACTCGCTGTTATATATCTACTCTGTGTCCTCTTCTCCATATCTCTCACTATTTAAAAACAAAATAAAACACCAACTACAGTCATTCAGCTATTCTAGCGACTCAGAGACACATTTAACCCCATTCTGTGATACCATATTCCAAGCTAATTGGTCTCTTATATATTCAGTCAGTCCTTTAGTGCATCTTGGGATCACAAAACACCACTTTTCACAACACCAGAGATGCTTTATAAATAGCGGGCTGCAGTCTAGTAACTTGCTGGTCTATTTTGAATGGCTCACAGATTTTTTTCCTTCCACCTCATCCAGATGTCCGTACTCAAAGCCAGTCAGGCTTTCAAAAGCTCTCTTCCACAGAACTCAGTTTCATTAATTTCAATTTGGCAAGACACTCAGGAAAACACATTCAGCTATTGAATGTAGTATCAACTGTTGGGAAAAATCCATGTTTTCATTTTCATAGCTGACAGAATACATCAGATGTAAAAATGTCCAAATCCCTGTACTTAATTAAAAAAGAGAACGTTAAGATCTTGGGAGACAAACAATAACTGGTTATGGGGACAAAGCAAAATTAGGGAAGAGAAATTGCGAGACCTCTGCAGCTCTGACAGAAACTTGTGCTACCAGAGTTCTCCAGCTCAAAATCTTAGGAGTATGGAAAATTTTGAACAATGAGACTATTAATCTGTAATATGATGTACAGTAAGTCCCTATAGGAGCCAGGCTATAAAAAAGCAGACCATAAATACCGCACATGCAGTGTGACACATGCTAGCTGAGAAGTGTATTACTCCATTTATCACTGGTCTGTACATAACTCATAAACATGACCCTTTTTACAGGAGTACATTTCTGTAGAAGAGAAACTCAATTTGTGCCTAAGCCAAGTAATACATCAAGACTGGCTGAGTACGGCTATTGGCAGCAGAAATGCACTGCCCAGACCGCCGCTAACATTATGCATTGTATCCATACAGTCAGAGTAATGATCCTATAGACACACCGTCAACTTAAACACAAACCAAATCAGAGTCAACTTAAAAGTGAGCTAATTCAGATGCACCACTTGCTCTGATTAATGTAGTCCTTCTAAGGATACACAGAAAAAAACAATGTCCGTTCTTTATACAATACATGCAACCTAATTTAGGCTTGCAGGAGGCTGAAGCCAATTCCAGCAGTACAGGGCACCAAGGTAGGAAACGAGGCTGGATGGGGCACCTTTTCCTCACAGGGTGCAGTTACTCACATGCATATTTAATGTCAGGTTTTTCCAATTATCCCAACATGCAGATCATTAGGATACACAAGATAAAACCAGAGTACCAGAAAAAATATCCATATCGACAGGGAGAAAAAGCACATGGTTTCAAACGCAAGCAGAGGAACTCAAGCTGTGACCACCATGCCCTACAACGGAAAATGCACCCCAAGTGAACTCTACAATATTTCGGAGCTGTGGTTTTCATGTTTAGTCCAGGAGAACACCATGGTTGCTGTTTATTATTCCAACCAATTAACCTATCAGTGTGTCATTCTTTCTTTTAATTGATCTCATCTAGTTATTTGACTTACAAATATTTCTAAGAACTTCATTAATACTTGTAATCTTGTTTTCTTTTGCCATTTTTCTTTTTAATCTACCATTTTCTGTAGAGTTTGCACTTTTAGTTGTAACCAAATGCCGATGATATGAGGTGTGATCAAAAAGTAAGTTGAATGTTGATGCAGAGCACCATCCAAGAGCACCGCAAAACAATTCAATACAGGTTCTGATACGTCCATCCTAGAGCCTACCTAGTTTGAGATAAGTTTCAACTTGTTTAATACTGTCAGTTGTTTGTGAGCCACCATTGAGTTCAAGTGTGTTTTTCAAGTTTGTCGTTAATAATGTATATCAAGCAATGCATTTACATGAAATTTTGTTTCAAATTGCAAAAACCTCAGGAAGCCCATCAGATGTTAAAATGATGTCGCAGGTGGTTTGATCGATTTCGTAATGGATCTAACTCGGCTGAAGACGAAAAAAGATCAGGACGTCCTTCAACATCAATAACCAAGGAAAATGTTGAAACGGCTTCATTCTTCATTATGACAATGCTCCTTGTCACACATCCCTTCTAGTGCGACAATTTCTGTCGAATAAAAATATTATGCTGTGTCCACATCCACCTTTTTCGCCAGGATCTGGCACCATGTGACTTCTGGCTGTTCCCTAAGTTGAAAATGACCATGAAAGACAAACGATTTCAATCCATTGAGGACATCCAGGCAGCCATGACAGCCCAATTAAAGACACTCTCGAAAGAAAACTTCCAGAACTGCTTTGGGAGTGCTGGGATAAGTAATGCATTCGAAGTGGAGGAGAGTATTTTGAGGGTGACTAGTAGTTGTAAATCTTTTACTGCAATAAACATTTCTTTTTTTAAAACATCCATCCATTATCCAACCCGCTATATCCTAACTACAGGGCCACGGGGGTCTGTTGGAGCCAATCCCGGGTGCAAGGCAGGAAACAAACCTTGGGCTGGGCACCCTGGGCTGCACACACACCCACACACCAAGGACAATTTAGGATCACCAATGCACCTAACCTACATGTCTTTGGACTGTGGGAGTACCCGGAGGAAACCCACACAGACACAGGGAGAACATGCAAACTCCACGCAGGGAGGACCTGGGAAGTGAACCCGGGTCTCCTAACTGCGAGGTATCAGCACTACCTACTGCGCCACCGTGCCGCCCTTTTTAAAACATTCGCCATATTTTTTTTTCTCCTAAGCAATAAGGAGTGCAGACAAAGGTGTAAACAACATGGAATGTTAAAGAGGAACAACCATTTTACTGCCATTTTCATCTACCAGCTAATTAAGAAACATTTCTGACAAATGAACAGACAAGTGAATATGGCACTAAAGTAACTGCTCCCCTTTAGCACTGTCAGCATTTGGATACAACTAAGGGAGTAAATTGTATAGAAAAGCATGAATTAAAACAAAAATAGTAAAGGAAACTTCAATGTTAAATGTTCTGGCAAAAAATAGAAATATTTTAGAATTTCCTAGAATAATAATGAAAAGTACACCTTACTAAACAATGAGAATTAATTAACAGTAAGCATGATGCACTCGTTGAGAAACTGGTTAGGGTCCTCCAAGCAGTGAACTTCGGGACCACTATTTTAGAGAACGTGATACTTCCCGGCATCCCAAAATCCCATGGACAGTGATTGGATTAAAATCTTGTACCGTGAATGAGAACAAAGGCTTAGGGTTGCAGCCTGCAGAGAAAATCAATAGCAAAATGAATCTTACGTAATGACCGCTGCTATCACAGATGCCTTGTCCTGAAAATTACAAGTGCTCATCTACTGCCATTCTGGAGACACCATATTAAGGAAGCAAAGCACTCAAGCAACAACTCCATAAAAAGTATTGGAAGGCAGCTGAGAGATTTTCACTTGTCTGAACTTCATGAAATAAATATGATTTTTTGAACACACCATATAAGTCTCCTGATTGCTGCAGTGCTTTTGTGCGTGTTTAGCTAGCTAAAGATGAATGCAAATTTTGTACCAAGTGAATATAAATCAAACAAGAGGCTGGCTATGTAAGCCTTAATTTCACAGTACCATTAAAAAGCCATAAGTTTTCAAATTGGAATATTGGTTTTCCAGCATTAGATCTTGAAATTATATATACAGTACTTTAAGTTTGAGCTTGTTGCCCAGCCCTGTCAATGCACATGTGGAACTTGCCTGTTCTCCCAGTGCCCCCTTTGCTTTCTCCCAATCTAAACACATGCTAGTTAGTTAAATTGACAACTCTAAACTGGCATGTTGTGAGTGGGATGGTCTGAAGACCTAAATCAGACCTTGCACATCCAGGATAGGCTCTGGCCTGCCAAGATTCTGTAATAGAAAAATGGATGGATGGCTTCCTGAATGCAGTGTTTTATTGTAGTTGTGCACTGTGTGGTAATACTCAATGAACCGTGTCGTAAAATGAAAGATTGAGTGAGTGCAAGAGAAACACAAAGAGAAATCAATAAAGACACAGAAAATGACCAGCCAATCACTGGCATCAGTGGAAGAATCAAACGCTACAGAAGCATCATGGGACCAACAGAACACAACGCAATCAATATTTCACTAAAATGCTCTTTGGAATCGGAGTCAGTTTTAGGAAAGTGCTGGAGTTAATGTTATCTTTTTGCAGTTAACTCCTTAATCAGACATTACACTGCAAATACCAAGCAATTGTGACTACATGAAGTAAGAGCTGAGACAGAAAAACGGAAGCTCTACTTGTCAAGTTGGTTATTGAACACCACTGACTGTTAGGCCAGGCCTTTATTTACCATACACAGTGTCTTCTCTGCGCTTCACGTGAGCACAGCAATACAATCTACTGAGACGGAGTACACGTTAAATAAGACAGACACCTTTATGGCTCCATGGAGGGATGTTTATTCTGACAGATTCTGACATTCATAGGGCCTATAGTGCCACATGCACAGAATACAGTGAAATTGCAATATTCGAGCATCCATAAGCTTTAATAAATGCAAAATAAAAAATTATTGTTTAGCTGGTATCAATATCTCATAAAATGAACATTATTTTTTCAACTGCAATTAAAGCCAACACACATTTATGTGTTTGACTAAAATAACGTAGACAAATAAACATGAATACAGCCTTGTAATTGGCCATGCGTACTTCTCATTTGTGACATCCAAACATGGAGGTTAAACTGGAGCTTTACTAACAGAAAACAGTTGATTATATTTTTTTTTATTTAAGAAAATCAGCATATCCTCAATCTAAGCAGAAATTCTTTTTCTCAGTCTGTTGGTAGTTATACCAGCAGTGTAAAATTCAGCATTGAGATCATGCTGCCTGCTGCAAGTTTCAGCCATGTCTTTGCATTGTCTCTCTGCCACAAACGTGTGTCTTCATCAAGCAGAAATCTGAAGTTCTGGAGACCTAATAAATTCTAGTTGCAGATCTCCTGAGTTCTGCTCCATTTAGGACCCAATCAAGCTGAGAGCATCCTATGATGTATATCTTTGAATTATACACAAGTCATGTTATGAGATACGCCCAGCCATTTGTTTCTTACTCAACACACTTATTTTCAAGGCAAAACTTGTACCTCATTCTCATAAAACATCCTTACACTATTGTTAAGAATAGGGTTGTGGGAGGGATACCTGACTTATGAATAAAGACAACTATCTGGCAGTCACAGATCCGTAAACCACGTCACTTAAATGTGCAATCTGATTGGCTGTTCAGCTTAGCTCCTAGAGTTCGGTTGTGGAACGTTCCTTTTGAATCGGAGAAAGCTCTTTCTAAGGCATGCAGGTTATCCTACTTACACCAGCTGCTATTAGTTTGCTACCATTTGTTGGTCCGAAAGATTTCATTGGCCACTTGCTGGCCTTCTATGGCCTGTTTGTCTTAGTAAAGCCAATGTCACAATACGCCACTTCAAGTCGTGGGGTACATCAGATTTGCTGAGCGGAGTTGATCTCGTTGCTAAACCATGTCAATTTAAACAACTGGAAGTTGCTAGCCATGTCATATTTAGTGGTAGTGTGCCAACCTTCCAGCACAGTCTAGCTCCCTCCTTTTGTTGTGCTGCCTGACAGAACCGGTGCTGTACAAAGGGTTAACATATATGGCAGGTTTAGACATTGTCTTGGCCCTCTCTTAACTTTGTTCCATTCTGTTGTGGTACGTAAAACACAACACATCAGACAGACAAGCTTCTCTTCTCTTTGTGAGGTCCAAGAATGAACATTTCCTATTTCTTGCCATTGCATTATATGCCTTGTACTTCCAGGTGAACACTTAATAGTAGGAAGCTGTCATGCATGCAGAGCCCAGCCCTATGACTAAAGACAAAGTCAAACCTGAGTCGCTGACTAGTTGGAGTGTGCAGCTAAGAATATGTCAATGAAAGCTATGACTGAAAATCATTGGAAAAGTCATATAAGTCAGGTACTTTTGATATGTGTTGAGTTTATTGGGTCATTATTGTCACATGTACAGAGTACAGAGAAATTCCTCATTGCATGTTCGAATCAACATACAACATGTCACCACTCTCTGGCACCATGATTTGTGAGTATTACTTTTATTGGGTGTTTGAGCAAGGCCCTTTACCTGCAATTGCTCTGTCCTGGGTATGATGTTAACCGTCAACTTGTAGGGAAAATTTGGGGGTTGGTGGCAGGACTGGCACTTCAGCCACTGTAAAAAAAACCCACATGAACTAGTGTGCATGGCTGGGCTCAGCTCCTGATTTGGGATCCTGAGGTGATTTGTTGTGTGCAACACACTGTATCAGTGCATGCTCCTAACCTCTCTCTTCCTTATTTAAAAAATCTTAGGATATATTTGTTGCTAGCAGAAAGCCCCTAGTTTGGTAAACCTTTTAAGGCACCATATATGCTCTCTAATGTAGCTGCCCCATAAAAGTCCTATTTTCCACTTCCTACACATAAAAAACAAAGCCCACCAAAGTGGCCTGTTACTGGAATCTAGTCTTCTCTGGCCTAGGCCATATATTGGACATTGCCCCTTGATGACAGCCCTAAACTCCAGTATCTAACCCTCGTTTTTGATGTTTTACCTTGTTTATTTTTCCACTTTGTAACTGAAAAAAAAAACACAGTCAGGACACTTTATTGGGTGTTTATGTTGCTGCAGCGATTAACTAAGGTCTCATCTGGTGCAATTCCTACCTTGCCCTCTTCCATCACACAACTCTGTATTGAAGAAAGTAGGTTTTAGAAATGGAGTTATGAATATTACAAGTTTGAACATTTTGTGCAACATCTAAACATCTCGGGGATGTTAACTAAAACAGTCAGTCATTCAGTCACTTTCTAACCCGCTTAGTCCTGAACAGGGTTGCCAGGGTCTGCTGGAGCCTATCCCAGCTAGTATAGGTGCGCAAAGGCAGAAACAAACCCTGGAGAGGGTGCCAGTCCATCTCAGGGCACACACACACACACACTATGACCAATTTAGGACCGTCAGTTCACCTAACCTGCATGTCTTTGGACTGTGGGAGGAAACTGGAGCACCCAGGGAAAACCCACGCAGGCACAGGGAGAACATTTAAACTTCATAAATGGAGGACCAGGGAATTGACCCTGGGTTAACTAACAAAGTTAAAAGTGAAAAAATGTAGATGTCTGTGTAATCTGGCAGAACTAAAGCAGATTCTTCATTCCTTTCATTTTTAACCAGGGTACCAACGCCATTTCAAGCACTTTAATCTCTGACCAAAACCAATTAATTTTCAAGGGCTGCACATTAGTACGAGGACAAAGGTATGAATCTCAGTCCAGTCACTGTGTGTTCTCCTTGTTTACATGCAATTTCAAACAATTTCACATTTGACCAAAACAAATTCACTTTGGAGGGCAACAGAACAGCAACAAAAAGGCACGCATCTTGCCTCAGTCATTACCCCTATGGAGTTCTCTCCTTGTTTGCAATGGGATTTCTTCTTCCACACCTCAAAGACATGCACATTAGATGAGCAGATCCAGGTTGTCTCACTATGAGAGTGCGTGGGCTGTGTGAACAAGTGTCTAATTCAGGACTGGTTACTGTCTTGTGCATTGTGAAGATGGGATAGATTTCAGCACTGTGCTGGTGAATAAGTAGATCTAAAGATAGATAGATAGATAGATAGATAGATAGATAGATAGATAGATAGATAGATAGATAGATAGACAACTGCAACTGTCCGCTTTATAGTGAGCCTTTAATACTGACGACCATTGCTAAATGTTTTTGCAAAGAAATTTGTATTGCATTGCAGGATAAAAGAAAGAAAGAAAGAAAGAAAGAAAGAAAGAAAGAAAGAAAGAAAGAAAGAAAGAAAGAAAGAAAACTCGGACCTTTCTGAACCGACCCCACACTGAAGCGCCCTACATATCAATGACTCCACAATGCGAGTGGCCAGACTGTTACATGGTGTTCTACTGTCATCTCGGTTTGGTTCCTTTTGTTAGAGTGAGCTGTCCAGCTGCTGCTGCAGGCCGAATGATACGTTGAAGCCGTCATTCTGAAAACAATGGCACGCAAGCAGCGCCAACAAAAGAAACCAAAACAAAGGTGTGCCCTGTACGTGTGTGCGTGTCAGTGTGTAGGTGGGCCTGTCCTAAGGTCCACGCAGCTTCTCCGTACGATTGTCCACACATCACGCGGCGCGTCCCCGAACCGTCCACTCGCGCGCCTTTGTCTGAAATGTGCACGCGGCGCTCCTGTGACAGCTCGGCGCTACATCGCCCCTCCTCACTAAAGCCCCTCCAAGGTAACAAAGAACAAACAAAAGGTTGCGGCGGTCCCCTCTGCTCTCTCCTGAAGTCTCCGCGCCTGTCGTCGCCTCTTACCGTCACTAGAGCGTTGCATCTTCCCGGGAAGCCCCAGCCGCTGTCGTCGCTACCTGCCGCCTGGCAGTACACTGTCTACGCGGGCGGCCAGCAGCTCCCATCCTCCTCTTCGTATAGCAGCCCTTCCTCCGCAGTAAGCACCTGCCTGCCGAAGCGTTGCTGCTTCCAGGTCACGAGGTGCCACCAAGAACCCACAGGCAGCGACCGTTTCTACTGGCCTCTCCAGTACAGGCTTCCACAAGCCGCGGTGATGACCTCACCGGCTCAGCCGCAGCTAAACGCGAGCGCAGCAAGGGGGCGCCGCTTCCTCACGTGGATCGGCTGCCCGCGGACCTCCGGCGGGGGCTGTTGCCTGTCACGGGGACAGACAAATATGAGGTAAACAGTCATCTAGCAGTGACAGGACACGTAAGAAAGCAAGGATTCGAAGCATTAAAAAGCGATTGTGAATTTATACATCGTTAGTAAAAAAAAAAAACGCCTTAGCCGTGCGAAGCTAAAATATTAATTACATAATAATCATAATATCGTGGATGAATGGTGTAAACTATGCCGTCTCAGAAAAGCGTCTTGCAGGATAATCATGTTTCTGTGTTTTGATATTTTAATCTCTATTCCGCCTTTCCTAATATTCGGTGAGGTTCTTTAGAGCGCATATAATTATACAATAGAAAACAATGCAAAATAACAATTTACATTACATGAAAGTTTTTTTACCTATTCATTCATTTTCAAATTCACTTATTCTATTAAGGGTAAACAAAAGCAGGCGTAATGGTTTTGGGCTCAAATCATGCTGTTGTCGCTTTGTGACCCTGAGCAAATCACTTCACCTGCCTGCACTCCAAACGGAAAAACAATAGAAATGTAAAGAATTGTGTGTCGCGTGTTGTAAGTCGCCCTGGTTAAAGAAGTCAGCTAAGTAACAACAGCTGAATGCCATTTTAAAATTACTCTGTTTGCATTTCTTTCACATTTAGGGGCACGAAGTGTAAAATAATAAGTTCACTTTTTGAATGTCTTGTTTTGTTGCCCAAAGAGGCATTAATGCAGAATGTTTAATGCTGAATTTTATTTCAGAAAGTCTGGAGCAAGAGGTTTCTCTCGCTCCACCAATATGCTACATCCCTAACTGAAATCAATCATATTAGGAGTGATGGAAAAAGACAGAAAGAATAACAAGGTTTGCCATCAACACCAGGAAGATAGAAATGTTTACTTTTATTTGCATCTTCTTTTGTATGAATTAGTAAGCCCTGCTGATCTTCCAGCACTGAGGAGGTTACCACAAATCATTGCTACTATTTTAAGTGGTCTCCTAACCTCTCTCTCTCTCTCTCCCTCTCTCTCTCTATCTCTCTCTCTCTCTCTCTTTCTAATTTTGAACCTTTAAAATGCTTTGATTTCTTCTGAGCTAATGTTCCTGCTCTCTTGGCTGACAGAGGTGTTGAACAGATATAAATTCTTGTTTTCCATCAGCAAACAACAGTGAGATGGTTCACACATAGCCTCCCCAATTATTATGTGATCTTGTAAGACAGAGAATTATAAAGTACATCAACAGTGGGAAGTGGTTTAAATTGATGGTGAGTTGTAGAATAAGTTTGATATGCTTCAAGTCAAAGTGTTTTTGTCATAATAATACACATTCATTTGCCATGAAAAATAGAAACCACAAGATGCATACAAATTCTCCATTTAACACAATATCCAATTGTAAAATTGTGAAAAATAACCTCATCATCTCAAAACACTTTTCTTGTTCGAGTTTAGGCCAAGCAGGTCAGCCCAGACTTCCCCATCCCCAGCTGTAGATTCCAACTTTTCCTGATGAATTCTCAAGCCAGCCAAGAAATGTAATCTCTCCAGCATGTCCTTATCTCTGCCCAGTAGGAAAGGACAGCAGCAGCTTCAAAAAGGGCAACCTGAGGGGCAACCTTATGACATGCCCAAACCATCTTAACTGGCTCCTCTCAATCCACAGGAGTAGCGAATAAACTCAGAGGTTCTCCCAAATTGTGGAGTTTCTCATCCTATCATGGCCATGCAAAACAAAAAAATAATAATTTCTACAGCTTGTTCTTGCAATCACATTATTTCGGTCATTCCCTGTACCTGTTGACCACAGAGATATACTTTGTAGATCAAACAATAAAATTAAGAGTTGTGCTTTTAAATTCAGCTCCCACTTCACTACCATAAACCTGTATAGTGCCTGCAGAACATCTACCGCTGCTCCAGGCAGCAAAGAAGACAAAGAAGGCAAAGAAGACAACATCGCCTGCATAAAGTAGCAAAGCTACCCCTAGCCTCCCCAGCTAGACACCCTCACATCCTTGGCTGTGCCTTGATGTTCTTTCCATGAAAACCACAAACAGGAGCACTGGCAAGACAGGCTTTGAAAGGTCCAACTCACACAGGGCATGGATTTGACATAAGCCCTAGCGTTCAGACACAGCTCTCATTGTGTTAATATAAGGAGCAGATAGCATGCAAGTGGGGCCTTTGTAACTTCATATTTCTGCAGTCCCAAATACAACTCATGGTGCAGGACATGTTCATATGCTTTTTCTAAATCTACATAACACAGGTACAGTAGACTAGGTTATCATACTCCCATGTGCCCTCCAGCAACTTTACTAGGAAGAACTACTTTTCTACTGTTGTACTTCAAGACAGAATCCACATTGTTCCTCTTATATCTTCAGCTCAACCAGACTCTCCTAGCCAGCACCCTGGAAAAGGCCTTACTAGGGAGGCTGAGGAGTGTGATTGCTCTGTAGATGTAACACACCATCTGGTCACCTTTCCTAAATATGGGGACAACCAAACCAGTCTGCCAGATCAAGGGGACTTTACCTGCCTTCATTGCAACATTAAATAGACACATTAGCCACACTATCTCAAGTGTCTGCCGCTTTCAACATCTCTGGTCAGATTCATCCACCCCATTCACTATACCACAATGGAGACCTTGGACCACAAATTCAGCATCAGTGATGGGATTCCATCGCTGACTACTGTTAGGAGGGCATGTCCAATATTCCACCAGTGTTCCCTCCACTGCTCAACAATTAACCCATAACAGTTCAATATCTCTGTAGTTCTCCTTAACACAGTGTTGGAAAGGTCACACCTTCCCCTTCTGAGGCACTGAACACCGGAATAGTTTCAAGGCCATCCAATAGTCTTTCTCCATGACCTCTCCAGACCTCCTCATTCCCAACCATTTCCTTTTGCATTCACTTTTGCAGCAGTCTTTTTAGCTTGTTGTTACTCCTTAACCAAGTCAGTAGATCTCATTTCCTTGAAGGCTATCTTCTTCAGTCTGATAGTTTCCCCCACCCTTTGTGCCCACCATCAAGTCCTAGGGCTGCTGCCTTCAGATTTCCTGCCTTCCTTAAGACAACATCTTTTATCTTCCACTTCTGCCATCAAGGTCTTGAATAGGATTCATTCAGGCTCAAAACCCTTTACTGTAACATGGGAACATTTCTCTTGGAGGTAGGAGTCTAACTTGTCACAAAGAGAAGTCTCAGTCAGATTTTTCCAGGACACCATAACTGCTCGTCTAGGCTTCCCTAGTCTATCTGCCGATGATCATTTGACAGCTCTACCTCTCTCTTCACTTGATTGTCTAATGTGACACAACTACAAACTCCGTTATCAACTTTCGGCCTAAAGTGCCTGGTAACAGGTAAACTTTCGAGCCTTCTTGTGTTTGAATATGTTGTTTGTTATGGACAATCTATGACAAGCACAAAAATGCAATAAGAGCTCACCATTCTGGTTCATATATGGCAGACTCATCCTCCAAATCATGCCCCTCCAGGTATATCTGTCATTCCAAATGTGAGAATTAACATCACCCAATAAGACAACCAAGTCAGTGGGTGACACCCTTTCAAGCACTTTACTGATCTCATCTAAGAAAACAGAATACTCTGAACAGCTGTTTGGTGCATATGCACAGATAACAGTCAGAGGTTTCCTCTCTGTTACTCGTAGCCACATTGAGGCAACCCTCTTGTCCAATAGAGAAAACACCATTTGCGCAACCCTCAGCTGGGAACTTGTGAGCATCCTCACACCTTTCAGAGGCCTTTCTAATATCAGAACTCCAGAGTGGGAGACAGAGACCACCCTTGATCAAGAAGTTTGGTTCCTTTGCGTAGAGGTGATTCCAGCCATATTTAGCCAATACTGTTGCACCTCCTGGTCCAGCTCAGGCTCTTTCTAGATTAGACAGGTAATGTTTATTTAAGAGTTTTCTACAATAGACATTGCTCTGTGTTAGAAAAGTAATCGCTATCCTTAGACTCGGTAACTGGTTACACCACATTTAGCACCAACAGTTGCAGCCAGAAATCTACTGCATTTATGGGACAGTCCCTCGTAGAGATGTGGAGGAATTTTAATCCACATCATCTTAAAGAACTGTGTCAGCTTAATGGCATCTGTGGGATTTTGGGAATAAATTGTGCACTTCAGGGTCTTCATCAGCAGTTCAGTGGGGCTTTGATTAGGCTATTCAATAGAGCCCAGCTGCAAGCAAGACAGTCTGAAGCCACAGACATATTCAGCAACCTGAGACATTCTGAGGCCCAGAAGCTGATGCCCCTGTTAGCGACATCTCTTTTGTCTCCGCCTACTTTCCAGTGACCACACCGTATTTTGCCGGTGTACTGATGCATACATTACACGCCCCTCATGTTGATTTCAATTCCTTTTAGCTCTTGATCTCAAAACCAGTAGATTTGGTAGTTTTGAGGCCTGTGTATTCTACACTTCTAAACTATCGAGGTCTCTTAGTTCTGCATCTGAAATAAAACCACAGACTGTATATGTCTTTTGTTATTTGTTTTATATATATATATATATATATATATATATATATATATATATATATATATATATGTGTGTGTTATCAGAAGTCAATGCAAAAATAAAATGAATCAAATTTCTACGTAAAACAATACATTGCATTAAAAGTGTCCACTGAATCCAATTATTAAATTATTTAATTGCACAGTTATACAGGGTCATTTTCGGAGGGTCGGACTGGATCGTGTGTCTGCCTGAGGGGTTGCCAACCAGGATCAAGAGCTGTTTCATCATGTGGTGGGTGCAGCAACACACTGCAGTGCAAGCTCCCCAACTTGACTTGACTTGCCAGTTATACAAGAGGTGAAAATAAATATTGCCATGTCAATGTCAATTTATTTATATAGCACATTTAAAACAACATAGGAATGCTGTGGCCAAAGTGCTTTACAATAAAAGAAGAAAAAAAAAACATACAAATAACATAAATAGAAATAAAATAAATGAACATACGAGTAAATAAAATAAATAGAAGTCAGATTACATAATCACAATGAGGAAACCATAAGTATTACTGAAGGTCACGGAAAGCAAGTGAATAGAAATTAGTCTTTAATCTTGTTTTAAACAGTTCAATTGAAGATGACTCCTTTATGTAATGAGTTAAAGAGTTCCACAGGCGAGGAGCAGCAGCTGTAAAAGCCCTGTCCCCCTTAGTTTTACACTTAGTATGAGGGACAACAAGAGACAACTAACCAGAAGATCTAAGCACTCTAGATGGCTGGTGTAAAACACACAATTTCGGATAAATAGGCAGGAGCAAGCCCATGTAAAGATTTAAAAACTAGAAACAAGATTTTAAAATCATTTCGAAAACTAACAGGCAGCCAGTGTAAAGAAGCTAATATTGTCATGTTTCTCACAAGAATATAAACAGGTTTGAGGCCTCATAGTGTCTGAAGTGTTCAGATCTGTTGAAGGCTTCAAACTGTCCTGACTACACTGGATTCTTCTCAGGCTATTCCAAAAATCTGTCTTTAGTCTGTCCTTCTGATGTAGACTTGTATTGTGATGCAAAGTTTTGCATATAAATTGACTAATATTTTATATGTCTTTATTTGTAACTTAGACAAAGCAATGTAATATTAGTGTTATATTATTGATAATAACAGCATTGGTTTGATGGTTTAAGAACCCCTTTCCCCCTTTCAGGGTTGGGGGAAGTGCCTCACACCAGTTTGGCCAATATTTCTCTGCTAAAGTGTCTCTCTCAACCCCCACAGGAAAGTCAGGCTGCCTAACTGCCAAGCTTTACCTTAACACATTGTTTGGAGGACAGGTGTTAAAGTGTTCTATTCCCCCATTGGTCTGATGTACGGCTGTTTGGAACTGGCATGTGTCAGAAGCCTTTAAGTACCATGACGTCCTATTGACTCTAGGGGTTGGTCAGAAAACCTATAAATTTGCTTGCTCACCCTCTCTCTCTCTCACCAAACTGATGAAAGACCATCACACACCATAAATTGAAAAGGACAACACAATAAAGAGCACAGCTTGGCAGCCATATTGAGACAGGCATGCAGCCTGTTCTGAAGAAAGCTGACTACAAATGATGCCTTAACTAGAGACATTTTAAGTAACTAACAAGTCTGTGTGCCGTCTGAAACTACCCATCATCATTTATCAGGTTGTATGGCTGCCAATATTCAAATGCACTTTGCATATTGTTATTATTTATGAGCATTATCAATAATACATCATCTAGTTGTAACTTAACTCCTGCTTCTCTTTTACTACACCTAATTGCCTGAGGTTATAGATGTAGAAGGGAAGATGAGAAGTTATATGATACAGTACCTTATAAACAGTGGTAAGTCTGGGAGATTTGAGGCATTCTGCAAAGCCTAGATATTAATAATACAAAAGGGGAAAGTAGAGCAATATATTACTCTACCAAGACAAAACCATTTGTTTGTATGTTGCAGGTCATGCTGTTGTTGTAAGCTCCAGCTGTTCTTCATTTTCAGTTCGCACAAACATTGCTTGGCATTCTCTTGAAGAGCCCTTAGATACGGAGCAGAATTCATTACTGGACATCACGGAGGCCCCAAATCACCAAAGCTGCCCAAGTCGTGACACTACCACCACCACCAAACCTATCTTTCCTATAGTTGAATAGTTTTTCTTTAGATTTAAGGGGGCTCATGCTTAACTAAAGCATCTTCTGTTGACTCTTTGTTCCATAGTACAGTAGTCATGAACACTCAAGAATCAGTCAAACCCTCTTCAGTTAACTTCATCATGTGCAAGCAGTTTAGTGAAATGGTTAAGGCTTTGGGCTTCAAACCCTGAGGCTCTCGGTTCAAATGATACTGTGTGACCATGAGCAGCCTAACTTACCGGTCAGTGCTTCCACCGGAAAAAACAAATGAAATGCAACCAATTGTATCTCAGATGTTATAAGTTGCCTTGGTTTAAGGTGTCACCCAAGTGATCATACAACTGACGACTTGGTTTTGACAGTTAAGTGACCTTTATTTTGGCATGGCTTATTTTGAACTAAAGTGTTCAAACTGGGACCCAAAATATCCCTTCTGTTGGGTTGTGTCCACCATGGCAGAAATAGATCTTCCATAGCTGCAGGCTGCATATTTGATGACCTTGTACAGTACACCAAACAAACAAAAGCAGCACCCAGCATTGATTTAATTTATTTCAGACTCTTCTGTGCATAGTGCAGGATCTCACAAAAACATCTGATCAAAATAATAAAATACACAATAACGCAGACAATCTAGCTGTGTATGTATTTATTATCAGCCATTTACTGGGAAGAGCTACCTCATGCAAGGTTCCCAAATCATGTGTTGTTTAACAGCTGTGTTTTTGCTTTTAGGAGAATGTTTTTTCCAACAGACTTATTGTTTTTCTAGGTGGTCATGTTGTTATGATCTTGCTATATTTTGGAATTTTATTTCTTCTGGCTGTTTTGGGTGCCTGAGTGCTCCTCATTTTGCTCCAGTTGCCAGGATAATCCATCCATCCATTATCCAACCCGCTATATCCTAACTACAGGGTCACAGGGGTCTGCTGGAGCCAATCCCAGCCAACATAGGGCGCAATGCAGGAAACAAACCCCGGGCAGGGTGCCAGCCCACTGCAGGGCGCACACACACACACACTAGAGACAATTTAGGATCACCAATGTACCTAACCTGCATGTCTTTGGACTGTGGGAGGAAACCGGAGTACCCAGAGGAAACCCACACAGACACAGGGAGAACATGCAAACTCCACGCAGGGAGGACCCGGAAAGCGAACCCGGGTCTCCTGTAAGGCAGCAGTGCTACCACTGTGCCACTGCGCCGCCCCGCCAGAATAATGTTTCCTATTATTGGGTGGGTGATGTCGAGATTCGTCACCTTTCAGCAGCTGGTGGGTTTAAATAGTCACCCTTACTTCACTGTGTCTGAGATGTGGATAATGAAAACCTTTGTTAAAGCAATCGTGAATACTTCTTGTTTTCTGATTTGCTCTATTGGGCTCCTGAATTTCATTTTGTCCCTCTGACCTCAAGTTTCATTTTGCTCTTTGGCTTCATTGTATTGGCACTTATCAGTCTCCCAGTTTGGAATCTTTTCTGTTTCGCACCCCTCTCTTGGTTTGCCCATTAAAATTCTTGTTGGTTTACCAACACAGCAGATGTCACTTCTGCAAGTGTTGTTTGTTGTGCATAAGTGTACATGTGTGTGGTGTTAGTAGTGGAGCAGCATGCTTGCCATGTAAAAACATAACAGCAGACATATCTTCCCATAAAAGCAACCTAAAAACAGAGAAGTGGTCACATTTTTTGGTCTGTTCCACTGACACATTATGAGTGACATTCATTGGTAATCCTCTTATTTACTTTGCTGTATTTAGTCCCATAATTATTTTTTTCTCTCCTAACTTTGTTGATTTCCATGTGGGTTTTATACTTTTTTCAGCATTATGATGCTTTTTATGCTCATTAGGAGCTAGTTACTTGTGCTGGTGCTCACATCAGACCACATAAGATTAGGTGAGTGAAGCAAATCCTTGCTTTAGGATCTCTGTTTCTATCTTTAACATGTGTTAAAGTGAGTAAAACCAGTGCAATTCAGGTGGAAATATAGTGTTGATTGGAGATGATATGTGATTTTTTTCATTAGAACATCAGAAGAAGCTGGATGAGAATAGGCCATTTAACCCAACAAAGCTCTCCAATCCTATCCACGTAATTCATCCAAAATAATATAAAGTCAGTTCTGAAAGTCCCTAAAGTCCTACTGTCTACCACACTACTTGGTAACTTATTCAACTTCTCTATGGTTCTCTGTGTGAAGAAAAACCTAACATTTGTGCAAAATTTCCCCTTAAAAGGTTTGCAACTGTGTCCCTGTGTTCTTGATAGATAGATAGATAGATAGATAGATAGATAGATAGATAGATAGATAGATAGATAGATAGATAGATAGATAGGTACTTTATTAATGCCAAGGGGAAATTCAAATAATCCACCAGCAGTATACTGATAAAAAAACAATATTAAATTAAAGAGTAATAAAAATGCATGTAAAAACAGACAATAACTTTGAATAATATTAGCATTTACTTCCGTGGTGGAACTGAAGAGTCGCATAGTGTGGTGGAGGAACGATCTCATCAGTCTGTCAGTGGAGCAGGACAGTGACAAAAGTCTGTCACTGAAGCTACTCCTCTGCCTGGAGATGACACTGTTCAGTGGATGCAGTGGATTCTTCATGATTGACAGGAGTTTGCTTAGTGTCCGTCGCTCTGCTACAGATGTTAAATTGTCCAGCTTTATTCCTACAATAGAGCCTGCCTTCCTAACAAGTTTGTCCAGGCGTGAGACGTCCTTCTTCTTTATGCTGTCTCCCCAGCACACCACCGTGTAGAAGAAGGCATTTGCCACAACCATCTGGTAGAACATCTGCAGCATCTTACTGCAGATGTTGAAGGACGCCAACCCTCTAAGAAAGTATAGTCTGCTGTGACCTTTCTTACACAGAGCATCAGTATTGGCAGTCCAGTCCAATTTGTCATCCAGCTGCACTCCCAGGTATTTATAGGTCTGTACCCTCTGCACACAGTCACCTCTGATGATCACGGGTCCATGAGGGGCCTGGGCCTCCTAAAATCCACCACCACTTCCTTGGTCTTGCTGGTGTTCAGGCGTAAGTGGTTTGAGTCACACCATTTAACAAATTCTTTGATTAGCTTCCTGTACTCCTCTTCCTGCCCATTCCTGATGCAGCCCACGATAGCAGTGTCATCAGCGAACTTTTGCACGTGGCAGGACTCCGAATCATATTGGAAGTCTGATGTATATATGTTAAACAGGACCGGAGAAAGTACAGTCCCCTGCGGCACTCCTGTGTTGCTGACCACAATGTCAGACCTGCAGTTCCCAAGACGCACATACTGAGGTCTGTCTGTAAGATAGTCCATGATCCATGCCACCAGGTGTGAGTCTACTCCCATCTCAGTCAGCTTGTCCCTAAGAAGCAAACTCATTTTAAAATAACAGTCTCAATCCACTGTACTAGTTACCTTCATAGTTTTAAACACTTCAATCATGTCTACTCTTATCTTCTTTTGCTTAAACTGAAAAGGCTCAGCTCTTTTAATCTCTCCTCATAACGCTTCCCCTTAGCCCTGGAATCAGCCTTGTCGCTCTTCTCTGGACTTTTTCCAGTGCTGCTATGTCCTTTTTGTAGCCTGGAGACCAAAACTGCACACAGTACTCCAGATGAGGCCACACCAGTGCATTATAAAGCTTGAGCAGAACCTCCTTGGATTTGTTTTCCACACACAGTGCTATATAACCTAACGTTCTATTTGCCTTAATGGCTTCTGAAAGCTGTGGACAGTGTCAAGTCCGGTATGACTACTAAGTCTTTCTCATAAGGTGTATTTTCAATTTTTAGACCTCCTATTGTGTACTTAAACCTAACATTTATAATGTAATACTTTACGTTTACTTACATCACGTTTAATCTTCCAAAAAGCTCCCCAAGCCTGTATGCTGCCCAAGTCCCACTGTAATGATTCAATGGATCTACCTGGTTTGGTATCATCTTCAAACATAACCAGCTTGTTATTTATATTCCTATCCATACAAATATTAAAATAGTGGCAGCCGTAGCACTGACGCTTTGAGGGACACCACTCATAACATCACCCAATTCTGATCAAGTGTCTGCTTTGATGTGACACCTCAAAGCTCTAGAAACCCAAACTATTTCCAGACTAGTTAAAAAGTCTATCTAAACACCATCCTTGTGTTCACCTGAATGGTTTTTAGGTACACTGGTTTTCTCCCATATCCCAAAAATGTGTACCTGGGGTTGGCTGATATATTGTCTCTGTATGAGTGTGTATAGATGAGTTGGCATCCCATTCAGGGCGGATACCTGCTTAGTACCTAGTATTGTCATTTTTGGTTCCTGCTCAGTTCAAATCTGTACAAGACTAAATGGGTACAGAAAATTGCTATGAATTATAGTTTCTTCATCTTAAGAATATTGTGCTATGAATTGAGGGCGCTTTTAATATTGCTTTGACTATACAAATATGTTTCTTGGTATTATGGTGACATCACCTCACCACCATTTTGTGGGCCAATTTTGATTACAGATGCCACCATTTTGCATAGTTTTGGATGTTAAGTGCCATGTTACTTTTGTGTGACTTCTAACACGACAGTGCATGATGGGATCATTATGATGCTTTTTGAGAAAACATTGTGCATCCAAATTTTTTGTTACATGTGAAAAACATTTTTGCAGTGATTATTTAGTTCAAACTAATTTAGGGAGTCAGTACGTTTGTGTGTTTTTCGACTAAGCTTTATGGTTGACATTTTGGTTTTGGCATTTTTTACATTTTGGTTTTGATCTTTTGGACTGTTGCTTGTTTTTTGACTTTGTGTTCTCCTCCCATCTGCTAGTCCTTGTGTTTTTTACCTGCCAGCATTTTTATCAAGCAGAACAAACACAGACACATGTGTGTCTAACTAACTTTAGCTAAATAAGGAAATATATGAAAAACCCATAATATTTTGATAACTTAATGAATCCTTTGATCTTTGTACCCTCTTAATATGTGCATTTCTTATAGAATATGAAGTGAGTCATTTTATGTTTTACGCGAGTTGCACCCAATGTCACCGTACATTAACTGGACACTGTTGGAGGTTGGGAAACTGCTAACAAATTTAGACAAGTTGAAAGCTACTCAATTTCACTTACTACTTAGAACTCCAGAATTATGATGTCCCCATTATGAGTTTAATGACAGAGTTAATAATAAAAATAATTATGTACAGTGTTTAGTGTTTTGGTATTTTTCAGGAGTCCTGACATATTTGGATTGTTTCAATAGATTCACCTGTTTTTCATAATGCATAACAGTTGAATGTTATGACTGAAAAAATATGTAATTAAATAATATCTCCAAGAAGTGATTTTTATACTTAAAATAAATTTAAACAACAAGTACCAATATTCCAACTTGTCTTAAAAAATACTTATTTTAATTACATAAACAGTGTATGTTTTAATTTCCTCAACGTTCTTCTTATTATTAAGCCATGACTTACACTCACCTAAAGGATTATTAGGAACACCATACTAATACGGTGTTTGACTCCCTTTCGCCTTCAGAACTGCCTTAATTCTATGTGACATTGATTCAACAAGGTGCTGAAAGCATTCTTTAGAAATGTTGGCCCATATTGATAGGATAGCATCTTGCAGTTGATGGAGATTTGTGGGATGCACATCCAGGGCATGAAGCTCCCGTTCCACCACATCCCAAAGATGCTCTATTGGGTTGAGATCTGGTGACTGTGGGGGCCATTTTAGTACAGTGAACTCATTGTCATGTTCAAGAAACCAATTTGAAATGATTCGAGCTAAAGTGTGCCAAGAAAACATCCCCCACACCATTACACCACCACCACCAGCCTGCACAGTGGTAACAAGGCATGATGGATCCATGTTCTAATTTTGTTTACGCCAAATTCTGACCCTACAATTTGAATGTCTCAACAGAAATCGAGACTCATCAGACCAGGCAACATTTTTCCAGTCTTCAACTGTCCAATTTTGGTGAGCTTGTGCAAATTGTAGCCTCTTTTTCCTATTTGTAGTGGAGATGAGTGGTACCCGGTGGGGTAGCCAATCCGCCTCAAGGTTGTGCGTGTTGTGGCTTCACAAATGCTTTGCTGCATACCTCGGTTGTAACGAGTGGTTATTTCAATCAAAGTTGCTCTTCTATCAGCTTGAATCACTCGGCCCATTCTCCTCTGACCTCTAGCATCAACAAGGCATTTTCGCCCACAGGACTGCAGCATACTGGATGTTTTTCCCTTTTCACACCATTCTTTGTAAACCCTAGAAATGGTTGTGCGTGAAAATCCCAGTAACTGAGCAGATTGTGAAATACTCAGACTGGCCCGTCTGGCACCAACAACCATGCCACGCTCAAAATTGCTTAAATCACCTTTCTTTCCCATTCTGACATTCAGTCTGGAGTTCATGAGATTGTCTTGACCAGGACCACACCCCTAAATGCATTGAAGCAACTGCCATGTGATTGGTTGATTAGATAATTGCATTAATGAGAAATTGAACAGGTGTTCCTAATAATCCTTTAGGTGAGTGTATTATAGCCAGTGGTAAGGAGCTCTAGAAGACATTACAGCACTGAAGAACATGGATTTGCGGATCAAGAAGCATGAAAAACAGCTCTGAGTTTTGAGTTGAATCATCAGTGAAGGTCAGTATTAATCTTGTTTCTACAGTCATGACAATGATATACCCAAACACAGAAGCAGTAACACGTTATGATTAGGATTAGGGAGCCTGTAGCTGTGTCCATGTATATTATTGGTCAGCCATGCTCCAAGTGCCCATCTGTAACATTAAGCAACCTAAATGGGTCTTCTAGATCTGTCTCATTTCTAGAGTTCCAACAGCAAAAACAACTCAAACCAATATTTGCAGTTATATATATCTTAGTGTTTTATTCTTCTGCCAATTGTACAAAGCCATTTATCACCTTTTATCACTTTTTGGTGGTGGAGCACATGCTGATGGCAATCTAAATATGAGGGCTTCATTTTTTGGCTCCAAAGGCTCTGATGTGACCACTGGTAATTTTATTTTTGCTCTGACATGTTTATACATTTGTTTTTATCTTTATGAATTTCCGCTTTTGCTTCCTACGATTTGAGGGTCATGCTCCATGACATTATCTACCACAATTACTCTTCCAATTTACGCAGTTCATGTGCCAACAAGTGACCTCACAACCAGCATTTTCTATGTAAGATGGCCATACTTTAATATGATATTGCTGTGACCAAACAGAGTGATCTACTATGTAAATCTTTAAACTTTAATTATGTTTCAATGTAAGGGACAGAGAATTCTTAAGCACTAAAAGCTTAAAAGAGTGGGCTGCCCTTTAGTTTACACTCATATAATATTTGTGTATTTTTTCCCCTTTCTTAAATGAAAAATGGTTACAGTAAAATCAAACAAGTTTAAGTAACTGGTGACCACAGCTGGTTCATAGCAATGAAGTTGTCTTATAGCAGGATTTTGATGATATAACTGACATGCATCATTCATAGCTAACTGTAAACAAGAAATATATTTGTCTTATTAATATACAGTACTATAAAATAAGAATGCAATGCAAAAAAATCCTGAAGTCCTCTCAGAGCCTGATGAGTATTGAAATTTTGACAAAGACAGGAGGAAGCTCTGTTACTCTGTTTTATAACAAAAGATTAAAAAAAGAACATATACAAAGAACAAAAATCTCTCTTTGTTTGTGGTGTTAGGGACTTGAGTAGAGGTTCCCGTTCCTTATTGTTTGTTTGCCCAGCATTTCATTTTATGCCATTTTTGCTACTACATTGTATACTTTTTATCCTGGGTAGTGTAGCCGTTTCATTCATTTTTACATCTGCCCCTTCCCCTTTCCTTGATTTGCGGGTTTTTGCCCTGTGCACATTTCGTGATTAGGATTTGTTTTCCTGAACACATTTCTCTCATTTCTGCTCATCTGCCAGGGTGTAAAACTGGGGTAATATGTAAGATAAAAATGATAAAGACCATGATATTAACTGACGTTGCATGCAGATGTAACGTTACTGAAACAATGACAATTTATCTGTGTTTGTAAGTACTGAAAAGCAGCTCCAATATCTCATAACTTAGCTACAAACATAGTATTGGGGAAACAATACAAATCATCTCACACATAAGGATGTGATCTAATAGTGTGACCACATGGGGGCACTAGAGAGCCCCAAAGCACAGACACAGTAACTCACCAGATGTTGAGTGAATAAAATAAAAGATTTTTATTCAACCAAAGCACGTTTCTCAATCATCTCTCAGGTATAAGCCACAAATACAGCACTTTAAACCAACAATTCTTCCTCCTTCCCCACCTCCACTGAGTTTTTGTCCACTGCCTCTCAACTCTTACTCCTAGAGGTATGGCACTGGGCTCTTTTTTTAAAATGAACCTGGGACCACTTCTGGTGACATGGTGGGGCCAGTTAGAAGTACTTCTGGGTTATACAAAAGTCAGGGAGGTCCTCCCCATGGCAGGACCCTCTAATGTTCCCCAGGGATCCCTAATGGTCTGCACTTTCGAACTCCAACTTCCACGCACCCCTGCGGGTGTCCAGACTGGGACTCTACATGAGGGGCACTGCTACCTAGAATAGTGGGGGATGAAACTCTCCCCTACTGCTTTCTGCAGTGTTTGGGCACCCTGATCAGGACAGGAATAGTAAGGTGTCCCAGCTACGTATTGTCCCCACTTATTCCATCTTTCTATTAAGGCATCCTGGCCGGATAAGGAATCCTCTTCCATCCTGGGCAGGACACCCATCTGTCCTCTGGGGTACCTACAGTAGTAAACTGTAGTAATTTTATTTAAGTTTCGTCTGCATAAAGTATCATGTTGTAATGCTTTGTTTTCATGTGCAAGTGACTATTGTGGCTTGCAGAGGTGATCCACGCATGTATTTTATGAACAGATACTTCCAATAGAAAAAGATCCACATCTCTGTTTGAGATTTCCATTAGGAAGTTTTGATGTTTTACCCCAGGAATTGATTCCCCCCCAATATTTAAAATATGTTTTTTTCATTGTTTATTATTATCATTTTAACACTGTACTGTTTTTAAATGTTTTTTGCTGTGATCATTGCTGTTTTGTGGGCTTGTATTGTGGCCATGGTAATTTTGCCATATTAAGGCCCTATTGCTGCTTCCAACGTAATTGTTGGAAACATGTTTAAGAGGGGATCATGCAGTCATTTGAGCATTAGAGAAATAACAAAAAACTCCAGACCAAAGCTTAATCTTAATTTAGGAAGATAAAATGTTAGCTGAAGGATCTGATGCTATATTAATTTCAACCCATGGTTTGCATAGTTGGTTTTGACAATCAGCTTTAATTTAGTCCTTCTGGTATATTTGACCCCAGCCTGTTTAAAGACTACTTTTTTGCCCATCACTTTTGTAAATTCCCTTTCCTGTTCCATGTTTTCTTAATTTCAAAAGCTGTGTGTCTTGTCACCTGCAAGCTCACAACAATTACAGAGTTGTATTCATTCAGGATTTTTTTCTACATTCATCGTCAAACTATTAATCTTGGCATCACGAGGTTGGAATTATTGATTGAACAAATCAAAGTCCCTCATTCAGTAGGGAATGCACTGGCAAAAACTGCTTATTAACAAATACTCAAAACGCTAGGTGAAGAACAAATCAAAAGTCAGGATTCATTATTCTCAGGAAAATTAGTAATACTGGATTTATGTTATGATAAGGGTGGCGTAGACATTGTACTCAATACTTACTGACTAAGTGTGCCTCCAAATCTAAATCATCAAATAGAACAACAGCAGTAGTGGGTGACAGGAACACAAAACATGGAATCAGTGAAGATTAGCTGGTTTCCATGGGATAAATGAAGTTTGTTGACAGGTAGATACAGCAGAGCTATAAACTGTGCTGATATATACAGTATGTCCTCCAATACTTTCCTTATTTGAAAATAATTCAGATATTTGAAGAACTCACCTCCTGAACATCTTGATTTCAGTTATGTATAACAGGAACATCATGGTTGTTAGCTGAATCTGTTCCTGTAAGTGAGCAAATGGTCGCTGCTCATTTACGATCGATCTGAAAATCTTGTGTAATAGTCGGCATAGATTACTTCTATTCCAATAACATCAGAAAAAACCTCCAGTAATTGTGAAGGGATAAACACAAAGTGGTACCAATTATTGAAAAAAGAAAGAAAAATTGAAAGCTTGTTGATCTGATATACCAGACTTCCCCACTTTTTGCTTCTTCTACCAGATAGAGCAGAATTCCAATAATGTCGCAGTGTTCTCCCTGCTCTTTTCTCTGGTCTTTCTTCTACCTAAACAATACGTCTTCTCCTTACTCTCCTACCAAATCTAGATTGAGCATTACTCTGGCAGAGGGCCGACATTCACACCCATCCAGGGTTTATGTCAAAAGCAATCTGTGGCGTTTTTTTTTTTTTCCAAATTAAGGATCATTCAGAAGTATCTCCACCAGGCTAGAGTCCTTTGTGGAGTTGTCGGCTAGCTAAACTCAAAAAAGGCTTTGTCCCGAAAATTCAGCTTATTAGCCTCAAGGAACAAGTGAGGCCTAGCTACTAAATTTGAGAATAGGACTTGCAGCCTGTACAGGCCAGAACAGGGGGTTGTCCTGTAAAAAAGACATTCAGGGGATTTTTTGTAAAGGACTTGGAGAAAGCTGTAAGTAGAGATGTGCAAGGATCAAAAACTAGGAAACAAACTGATCTTTTATCAGAATAAGGGGGAAACAATCAAGAATTCAGAAATCAAACGTCTTGTACAAACAAACTCTAAAGAAACAATCACAAGTATCTTAAGATTTATTCAGTCTCAGATAAAAATGTAAACAGTGCGCCAATACTTATATGGTCATGTCAATTGCATCACACGTAGTGCAGCCCAAGAGAACTGTGAGACTCACTGAAATGGCAACCATCAATGTCATTGTCAGAATAAGGCAACATTGACACAAAAAACACAATTATATCATGGTCTAAATTTAAAAAAATATAACTTTCTTGAGAACACCTAGATCACAAAATAAAAGTAAAAAAATACTTAATGGCTAAAAATCTCCTAAAAGATCTACAAATTGGCCCAAAGAATTTCAAGGAGACACTAGTGGGAAGTTAAGCAAAATGACACTTTTTATTGGCTAACTAAAAAGATTACAATATGAAAGCTTTGAAGGCAACTCAGGAACCTTCTTCACATTACATCTTGCCTGAAGAAGAGGCCTGAGTTGCCTCGAAACTTGCATATTGTAATCTTTTCAGTTGGCCAATAAAAGGTGTCATTTTGCTTAACTTCTCACCATATCCATAAAGGATACCACAGTACAACACCCCAGTATTAAGGAGGAACTTAAAAAAAAAAAAATCACAATAGGGAAATTTCTTAAAGTACTATAAAAAAGGGGGAGGAGAACTGTTAAAACAGCTGGCTCAGAAAAAACAGTTTGTTAACAATAATTTTTGATTAAAATATCAGAAAAGAATTCAAAAATGAAAAAGACAAAATACAAAAGGTATTTCACATAAATATAAAAAAATGCTTATTGAAGAATAATAAAATAAAAAAGGCAAACACATTAAAAGTCATACATTTACAAATGAACACACAAACAACCAGTAACATAAATAAGTAAAAAGAAAAGCCACTTAAGAAAAGAATGAAGCCCCAGCTATAGCACAATAGCGACTCACTGTGGAAACCTGAGCGTAAATTGCCCTCGATGGGTTTGGATACCAACACTGTCCGAGACTGAAGTACCTGGTAAAAACTCAAAAGAAGAAGTGACGCATAAACCACTGGAGCTGTGAGACAGTCACTGCACAGTCATTTGCTCGGTATAAAAGGTATAACAAAGATTTGACAAATTAGCATGTTCATTTTCAATTATATTAGGGGTACTTTACAGAACTTTGATCACAAATGCGTTACCTGAATCAGGCTTTTAATTAGATGAATCAAAGCACTTGAGTAAATGAAAGCTTTGAATTAGAAATACTGGCCATAATACATGCTGTTGAAGGTAGAAGTGGTGATGTTTGGAGACAAAGGAATTAATATTATCATCAGTTAATTGGTGGCATAAGAGTATGACTGAAAATGTGTTGACATTTTTGACATTCTTGAAGTAATTATTGCAAGGGTTTTGGGCATGACTGCATTTGACTAAAAGCTGACTAAGACCGTTCTACAGAAGTAAGCAGAGTTTTATGAGAATGATATTGTTAGAAGTGCTAACACAAGAGTCTGCTAAGAAAAGAGAAGACAGCCAGGATATGTTCTAAACAAGTTGCTTCCTCATTTCACTAGGACATTGCTGAGATATGTATCCGCTGAAAGGATTTATTATTTTTGTTTTTATTCTCTTCCTTAAGGTAGATCAACTATAAAGAAAGTGCCTTTGGTGAATTAATTAGAAATGCTTGTAAACTTGCAATGACTACTTGATGCCTTTCTCTAATTAAGCTATTCTATTGATTAACCTCATACTGGTTCTTGTTGTTTAAGAAATACGAATTGCCTCCACAATACTTCACAATCTTGTCTTAAAATTTTTTAGTACAGGTAAAACAATTAGCAAAATATTAAATATTGAGACTGGGTGAATAAAGTGATTCACAAGTACAAAAGAGGGTGGCTGTGCTTGAATTAACTTCTAATAATAGCATTTAGTTATTTTGATTGATGTAGCTTTGATCTATCTAGTAGTCGAGTGGCCACTTTATTTTTATCAGAGGCACACTTTTACACTTAAGTGCACTCCTGTTTAATCCTGTTCCAAATGCTCATCCCCATTTTGAAGATTTAAAATATATCATTATGCTTTGTGAGTTTTGTCCATTAACCATTATGTGCCAAATGTACATGTTAGATGACCAGTATGCTATGTGGACACTGTTGCATAACCTTTACTGTACACATGTACTGTCACATTAGTGTGATATAATCTTGGTTTGTTCAAAAATTTGTTGTGTGCTTGTCAATATACCAATACATAATGTGAGTTCTGCCTGATGACAGTTAGGTCATGTAGGTACATGGCAAATGTAAAATATGCCACATATGAAGTTATGTATCTTAATACGTTTTTGCAATAAATGGGAGATAAATCTTCAATTTGAGTACAAAAAATGTTCAGTGCAGTGGTTAGTGTTTCTACCTCATAGCTCTAGGACACTGTATTTGAAATTAGGCTGAGACACAGCCTGTAGGGATGGAGTGCGGCTGGGATTTGCTCAGGGACGCTGCAATTGAACAATCAAGTTTGAAAACTGCCCTAAAGAGTCAATCCCAGACACGACTGGGGACCTCTACTTATGAGTTCTTTTTTTGTTATTCAGTAACTTCCTCTTTTATGTCTTTTCTTTAATGTTATGATGGATTAATTTAAAGTTTATTTCATATTCTTTCTGTTTCTTTAGATGCTTTGTAATAGGAGTATCCATATTTAAAATGTATTCTGTGTTAAAACCAGTTGCAAAAATATTTAACTTCTCATCGCAATGCTATTTTGCTTTTCTGCGGCCGCCACCCCTTTGGGCTTAGTTTCTGTACTGTTGTTGCTTGTCATGTTGCAATGTAGGGCAACTGGAGGTTGAAACATGTGTTGTCACTATATTGAGGGTTTAAAGGTCAGGGTTTTACGAGATTGTGGATAGAAACTGAAAACATGGGTGCTTGTGTTAGTTATTTGGTCTTGTTGGTTTCAGAAACTTCACCAATGATATTTTGATTACAACTTTGTTTAGTGATTTGGCAGTAATGAAACATAGGACTGACTCATGGTTTAGACCTTAGCTGGTTCTGTGACTTGTGTTTCAACTCCCGTTCTCTATTAAAAAAATATATTTGACTTCAAATGTAGAAGGCATTAAATAGTTTTTGGTTTTCATATATGATTTCATAGCCATTGCTTTGTTACTCCTAGTCTGACAAATTTTATTGCCTGAATTTATAAAACCAATTTAAACTAAGCACAAATGAACCAGGGATGTGTAACATTGTAAAACAAATCAAAATTACAAACTGACTTTGACAGTATAACTCTATTTTGAAAAGCTATGGTTTCATTTGAAATATCTTTGCTAAGCTACAAGTTAAAATATTTTTTTACATTTGAATCCAACCTGGCTGATTCATACACTCTGGTCAGTTATTTAAACCTGCAAACACAGCCACCAAACTGTACTTTCTGTCTATAGGCTAAAGCACATTTTAATGTGATTATTTAATTTCACTATTCATACCAAAAAAACAGGTCAAAGGTCAAAGATAAAAAAATTTCATCAACTGCATTTCTTTGAAGGGAAAGTCCTATACGGCACAGTGGCTCAGAGGTAGCGCTGCTGCCTCGCAGTTAGGAGACCTGGGTTCGTTTCCGGGTCCTCCCTGCGTGGAGTTTGCATGTTCTCCCGTGTCTGCGTGGGTTTCCTCTGGGCGCTCCGGTTTCCTCCCACAATCCAAAGACATACAGGTTAGGTGGATTGGCGATTCTAAATTGGCCCTAGTGTGTGCTTGGTGTGTGGGTGTGTTTGTGTGTGTCCTGCGGTGGGTTGGCACCCTGCCCAGGGTTGGTTCCTGCCTTGTGCCTGTGTTGGCTGGGATTGGCTCCAGCAGACCCCCGTGACCCTGTGTTCGGATTCAGCGGATTAGAAAATGGATGGATGTTAAGTCCCATACTGTCGTCATGTCCATTCGTTACAGTAACGGACCTACACACTGCAGCAACAGCTTCTTGGATTAAAAAAAAGCACTAGATAATAAAAGCTCCAGATATATCCAAAAAGTTTATAGATTTTTATGTAGTACAACATTCTCAGCCCTTAGCCATTCTTAGCATGTCCGTTTTGCAAAACAACTTTAATGACTCTCTGTTAATGAATCATTTCCATTTTTGTCCACAGATGTAAATTGTTGGAGGGTCACCACAAACCAAGGTTATCTTTATATCCTGGAGATAAAGCGCATGTTGATAGGCGCACCAGGAATCATGAGAGTTCGGGTTCTTGGCTCTACTGGCTTTGCATTAACTTCTGGCTGGAACTCAAAATGCTGGATCAGCTGATAAAAGAAAAAATGTAGATCAGGAAAATCAGAATATTGAGTTGGTCATATTGCCTGCACAAGTAAAGTTGCTGAAACAATTCCATGTCACTTGACTGATAAGCACTAAAAAAGTACCTCAGGACCAGTTTTAAATATTAATTAAATGCTGGGCCAAAAGGGACACATTATGAAGAGGAACTATATTTGATCATGCTCAAGGGCAACCTTATTATTTGGAGACCTTATACAGGAAAAGGTGATCTTAGGCCAAAAGATACTCCAACACTGACAGTTAAGACAATGTTGTTCATTTAGTAGGAGGCACTTGCTCTGACCCACACTGGCTCTCTGGTAGTATAGGATTTAGGCCATTTTCAGCATTTCTTTAAGACAGTGGTTAACTGACCAACTTGTCTGAAAGTCATTTTGGATAAAGGAGTGTTGGAACCATAGGATGGGGAGGTTCTTTCTTTAGATTAGACGGCCAGCACAGACTCCACTACAGAAAACCCAGGAGTGATTAGGCGGCCAGTTGACTGAGGTCCTAGGACTGTGACTTTTTTAAATTTCACTTTTACATTTTAATCTCCACCGTTGTCAACAGGCCATAGTTCAAGTAATTAATGGACAGAAATCAGTTTCTAACTTGTTCTTTGCGTGCTTTAACAAATTTGCATTTGTATGTGTACTAGTTCTGTATTTAGTTATCAGTATAACCTATACTTCTATTTTATCTGAGAATTATTCCTAGCCTGCACTAAGTGAAGAGCACTATACAAAATAAAAAATATTTTCAGTATCAACGACAAATGTTCCACATCTTTAACTGACCCAAGCAGCAACTGAGATGGTGAACATCCCTCATTTATGAGTATATTTCTGCACTGCTAGATTGCATGAACTATATAAAACTGCCTGGGTTTCAAGAAAGAGTTAACAGCGGAATTGGACAATCTTCAGGTACTGAAATGAATTAAAATTAGGACAACTTTATTACCCTTGCAAGTGCCAAGTACATTTCCAGCTCTGCCACTCTTCTGCCCACACAGGCCCGCACACCAACTCCAAAAGGTACTGAGCTGAAGGGGTGATGTTTGAATTTCTCTGGACCCCTCAGCCATCGCTCTGGAAGAAATTCACTGGCCTTTGGAAAGTTGTCTTCATCCCAAGATGCAGCATAATGGCACAGATGAAACTGCGTCTGCAACCAGAAAAAGTACATTTAATACATTGTTATAAATGGACTTTTTAATTATATTGGTTCTTCCTATGTTATTAAAGTGTATACTGTTAAGTAAGGCTATTTTATTTTTATTAATTTCTTTCATTATTTTGCTAATATCAGCATGCTGCCATTATGTTTGTTGGCTCTCAGTGGGCACTAGTCCATTTTATGCTGTACATACAGGGCTTGAGTTATAATTGAGGTCTGTTGCTATATAAGTTGGAACTTGTGCTGAAAATGTTCACTCATAAAAAATGTCAATTAATGACAGTGAAACAATATTACAGTACTTACAGTATACTACAAAAAACAAATAACTTTATTAAAATGAACCATGGAGAGGTAAAGTATGTTGACCTTATACTTATAAATTCTACAGTTTCTGATAAGGAAACAGTACCTCATTAGAATTAGAAAAGGCACAATGATGGATTAAAAATTATCAGTAAGTAATGATTGATCCCTCAGCAGAGAAATGCTGTCTTTACTAAGGGTATGCTCAGAGTGTCAGCACCCATCTCAGCAACTATACTCCCTGAAGTGACATAGCAGAGATGCATACCTGGTGCCTGGCAAATTATATGCAGTTGTTTCTACAGCTCAGTTAAACAGCCAGCTGCTGATTAAGCTGTTTATCTGTGTCAGAACTTACTGTGAGACTGCTCATGGTCCCAGTTACTTTCAGTGGTACAGTATGTGTGTACAAAAGTGGAAAATGATTGAAAAGTCTGTATTGTGTAATACTATTCCTCACCATTATTGACAACTGTTACATACTGTATCCATCTGCATCAAAGCTTGTTTTCATTGTAAGTAAGAAAAAAAATTACTATGGGAAAATTAAATGAAATTCTAGGACAGGGGTGTTGAACTCCAGGCCCGCAAGCCAGATCTGGCTGGTGGACCTATTTAATGTGATCAGAGTCATCCATATTCAAAACATATTACATACAGCACATGATGACAGGTTGGGTTTCTAAAAAAAAAGTCTGAATATTGTTTCACATATCGATCATATCTGTATATAATTTAGCTGGATTACATTTACACCAGCTATTAAAAGGCATCTCCAGTTTCTGATTGCATTTATTAGCACAGCATATCAAGCACATCACTGCTACTAAACTGTTAGAATGGAAACTGTTAATGACCCAACAGGAAAAAATGTGAAAATAAGGCAACACACCACATTACAATAAAGAACATTATTGATTTAACATGATGACAAGAAGATAGCCAGATATACAGAAAGCTGCCACACTGCTCACTTTTTAAAGCTACACAGATGTTAAGGCTGGTGACTCTTCCATAGTACAGACAGGTCTATACTGTCTGTGATTTTGAAAAAAAGAGTTCAGGCTTTCAGACTCTTTTCATAGAAAGTGCAAAATGGAAACATAAAAAAGCATCAAAAAATGGCAAAAGAAAACAAAAAAAGAGAAAGACAATGATGAATTGAATTGAACGTTTTTCATCTGTAAGCATCTGGTGAGCAATGTGTCAAATTCACATACAGAAACAAAATCAGCATCTGTTACTTGTAGTGAGGACATAAAAACGCACAAGACAGCCTATTACTGTTATCAAATGCACCTAGCGAACGGTTGCACAGAGCACTTACAGTAAAACAGTCAAAAAATGCTTAACTTCCACCATAGCTCACAACCATTTACTAAGTTTAGCAGTTCCACTGACTGACCACTCTGCTCTGGAAATATATGTTCTGATAAGTAATCGACAGTCTTGTGCATTAGAAAAAAAGGGTTTGTACTGTGTTTATTATTTCTGAGCGTATCATATAGTATAACATTGGTAAGAAACAAGTACTATCCATCCATTATCCAACCCGCTATATCCTAACACAGGGTCATGGGGGTCTGCTGGAGCCAATCGCAGCCAGCATAGGGCACAAGGCAGGAAACAAACCCCGGGCAGGGCGCCGGCCCACCGCAAACAAGTACTATGTAAGTGAAATTCATATTTATAATGACACCTCAAGAATTTGGAATGACTAATTAGTACAATGTAAAATAAAACTGCAGTACAATTAATTGTTAAAAATGTATTTAACAAAATAAAGGCATGTATATTAATGTTTACGCATTGTTTCAGCTGTCAGTATTATGAATTATTGTTGTATTTTAATAACACAATGATGCTGACTTAAACCAGGAAATGTCTGTAAAAGTAAAGTACTGTATATAATCTATATATATAATTCACTAAGGCAAGACAACCATGTAAAGCATGCCGGAAGGGGCGTGGATTCACTAAGCCGCCGACAAGTGAGATGCCCATGGCGCACGCAGGAAGGAGCCACGCTCACCAACTCTAAGACCATTGGATACGACGACAACTCGCAGAACCACGCCCACCAAGTTGGACGCGACGACACAGGAAAAAAGCCGTCATTTATGTTCGTCTGTCGTAGAGTCCACATGCAGCTCTGAGCCACGTTGACTGTTCATAGAGACATGTTTCTTGCGGAAGTAAATCGCTATATGCAGCGTGTAAAACAGTTTGCGAGGGGTATCCCATGGGATCCTTAAAACAATCCTTTAAAACTGAGGTTAAAACACAATGAAGGAAGCAGTCTTTAAAAACCAATAAGCCCTGTGCCTCTGTTTCATTACCATCTCACCTGCTTCACCAATGCAGGCCCTGCAACAGTCGAGACGCTCTCTCAGCAGCTGGGGCCTCATGTATAACACCGTGCGTAGAACTCGCACTATAACATGGCGTAAGCACAAAAGCCGAAATGTGCTTACGCACAGAAAAATCCAGATGCAGGAATCTGTGTGTACTCCAACTTCCACGTTCTTCCGCTACATAAATCCCGATCAGCGTGAAAACTAGCGCTCGTTACACGCATTATGTAACGCCCCAAATCCTCCCAGAATTACGCCTAATTGAATATGCAAATCAATATAAATCGCCCTTAAGCGCAGCTTTCTGTGAAAAGACAATGGGAAAAGCACGGGGGGAAACATAAGAATTTCAGCGAATACCAAGTGGAGGCAAATGAAAAACATACTATTTGTTCAAATAAACCGTGGTATAATCAACAAAAGGAAGTTGATCGAGTGATATAGCGTGTTGGAGAAACATGAAAGCTCACATCCACAAAATCGCACAGTGCCGGAAATAAAAAGAAGTCACATATCAAAGTCGCGTGGAAAGCCGAGTTGTAAGCCCACTGTCTGAGTGTCATATGAAAGCTTATTAGGGTACAGAGAAAAAAGCCACACGGTAGGGAAAAAGCACGAAAAGTCCACTTCAATCTCGACATTTCCACTTTAATCACGTAGTTTATTTTGTCATTAAAGTAGAACATCATAAAATTCATCTTAAAATCGTTTAATTAACCAGTTTCTAAAATCACATCGTAATTAAAGTAGCACGTTAAATGCTTTGTTTTGTATTTGATTTTCTATGTGCTCTATATGTGTGAATCACTACTTGTTTCTTAAACCGGCTCTCTTCCTCCAACTGGACACAGAATCCATTACATTCGTGATATTACAGCTCTCTGAATAACTAAAATACTGAGATGTATACGTGATGTCATTTTCATGATGATAGGAGTTAAAGCACGTTATTAAACATGTTTCACTTCGATGAAATAATTTATTGCAGCAGTACTCAGGGGTGGCTCTGAGCTTGTGGTGGCACTGGGCATAGGAAGAATCGGTGGCTGGCTCCTTCGCCCGCAAATGTCAGTAAAGTATCTTATGCACGGTGGATGGCCACGTATGTTGCAGACACTAGCCGCCTCGTGCTCATGACACAAGCATTTAACTTTTGCCGAAATTTGTCGCTGCGTTTTTAGCTGTGTTGTAATTTTATCTTTCTGTTTTATATTCAATATATATTGGCGTAGCCGTCACTGCAGTCAGTGCTTTTCTTTCCCCAAGTAACCGATCGCCATACAATCAGCTCTGTAATAGACGTTAAGCCATCTGTAAGCTTAGCGCCGATTCTTCTAAACGTTTAAAGAACATTGAAATATCTTCGTAGTACATTTTAATTATTCTATCCTTAAAGACACTCCCAGTGAAGAATATAGATTATTTAAATGAAGTTAAAGTTTTATCTGTATAATTTAACAAACATATTTTGCTTCATTTCACCTTAAAAATGATATCGTCATCATATGTAAATACGCGCTTTATAAAGTGGCTCAGGTTGTGCGATATTATAACTATAGTGCAAGTTTACAGTGGGGTGATTGTACTTATAAGTACAAACAGTTCTACAAGGAGCACTTGATTGGCTGCATTTAAAGTTCTTGGGATTAAACTGTTTTGAACCGCGAGGTCCGTACAGGAAAGGCTTTGAAACGTTTTGCCGTGGCAGAGACAGCGTGTGCTTAATGCCGTATACCGATAATTCTCTTTCCGATCAGCTGCTGCTGTGATTCACACTCAGATACAGTGATATAAATACTCCGAGTGGTGCAGTGAGAGAAATATGGAAAAACATGATCCGCTGTGGCAACTCCCAACAGGAGGAGCTGAAAGAAGAAGAAGAAGTGAGAGTAACAACGCTAAAGCAGTTATGGCATTTGGAATACTATGGCTGTTCCCTGGACCATTATATTGTTACGAGTTAATTACAATCAGATGCATTACACTAATAAACAATATGCGGTTAGTTTCTGTGTATTTATAAAGCCGCGTCATGAAAATAATGAGTAATCACACAAGAACAGTAGCACTGCTTTGACGCTGGGTGCCGCCAGTTTGCAAAACCGAGCAGAGAACTTGCGTACGACAAGACATGAGGTACCGTGGAAAAGTGCGTGGCTTTACGCCAAGTGTAGGTTTTATACATCGCGATTTGAACGTGGAAAAGTTCTTACCCAACATTTCTGTGCGTACACACCGTTTATACATGAGGCCCCTGATCTTCTCTGTGCCTGACCGGTTCACACAGGCGCCACACGACGCGGCAGGACTATCTAAGAAGAGGCATGTTTGTCACGGATGTAAATCACTGTATGCGGCGTGTAAAACAGTTTGTCGCGGATGTGAATCATTGTATGCAGCTTGTAAAACAGTTTCCGAAGGGTTTCCCATGGTCTTAGACTCGGTGGCCGGGTCTCTGTCAGTTGCTCTTGCGACCGGGCTCATGACCAGGGGCCTCATGTATAAGGGCGTGCGTAGAATCCGCACTATAACATGGCGTAAGCACAAAAGCCAAAATGTGCTTACGCACAGAAAAATACAGACGCAGGAATCTGAGCGTACGCCAACTTCCACGTTCTTCCACTACATAAATCCCGATCAGTGTGAAAATTAATGCTTGTGCACGCGCTTTATGTAACGCCCCAAATCCTCCCAGAATTACGCCTCTTTGAATATGCAAATCAATATAAATCGCCCTTAAGCGCAGCCTTCTGTGAAAAGACAATGGGAAAAGCACAGGGGAAAATATAAGAATTTCAGCGACTACCAAGTGGAGGCAAAGGAAAAACATACTATTTGTTTAATTAAACCGTGGTATAATCAACAAAAGGAAGTTGATTGAGTGACATAGCGTGTTGGAGAAACTTGAAAGCTCACGTTCACAAAATCGCACAGTGCCGGAAATAAAAAAAGAAGTCACATATCAAAGTCGCCGTGAAAAGGCGAGTTGTAGGCCACTGTCTGAGTGTCATATGAAAGCTTATTAGGGTAGGCCTACAGAGAAAAAAAGGCACACAGTGGGGAAAAAGCACGAAATGTCAACTTCAATCTCGACATTTCCACTTTAATCACGTAGTTTATTTTGTCAATAAAATAGAACATCATAAACTTCATCTTAAAATCGTTTAATTAACCAGTTTCTCAAATCACATCGTAATTAAAGTATAGCACGTTAAATGCTTTGTTTTGTATGTGATCTTCTATGTGTTCTGTGTGTGTGAATCACTATGTGCTTCTTAAACCGGCTCTCTTTCTCTGACAGGACACAGAATCCATTACATTAATGATATTACAGCTCTCTGAATAACTAAAATACTGAGATGTATACGTGATATTATTTTCATGATGATAGTTAAAGTATGTTATTAAACATGGGTTTCAACTCCTAACGGGAGCAGCTGAAAGAAGAAGAAGGTGCAGTGAGAGTAACAACGCTAAAGCAGTTATGGTATTTGGAATACTATGGCTATTCCCTGGACCATTATATTGTTACAAGTTAATTACAATCAGATGCATTACACTAATAAACAATATGCGGTTAGTTTCAGTGTATTTATAAAGCCGTGTCAGGAAAATAAAGAGTAACCACACAGGAACAGTAGCATTGCTTTGACGCTGGGTGCCGCCAGTCTACAAAACCGAGCAGAGAACTTGCGTACGACAAGGTATGAGGTACCGTGGAAAAGTGCGTGGCTTTACACCAAGTGTAGGTTTTATACATCGCGATTTGAACGTGGAAAAGTTCTTACGCAACATTTCTGTGCGTACGCACCGTTTATACATGAGGCCCCAGGCAGTGTGTATGCTTCGAGTGCGAGGGTGGACGCAACAGGACCATCTAAGAAAAATCATGTCGTGGCTGTGAATCGCTGTATGCAGTGTGTAAAACGGTTTGTTTGCCGCAGATGTAAGTCACTGTATGCGGCGTGTAGAGCAGTTTGCGAGGTGTATTCCATGGTCTTACCGTTGGTGGGCGAGTCTCTGTTAGTTGCTCTTGCAAGCGGGCACATGACCAGGCAGTGTGTGTCCTTCGAGAGCGTGGGAGGACGCGACAGCACCATCTAAGAAGATTCATATTTGTCACGGATGTAAATTGATGTATGCAGCATGTAAAACTCTGTATTGTATGTTGCCCTCTCCAGAGTTACATCTTTTCATTCACCTACAGTCATATACACAATGAAGCAACCAGTCTTTAAAAACCGAGTTTTGATTCTGACGCTTACAACCGCGTGCACCATAGCAAACTGTTTTACACGCTACATACAGCAATTCGCATCCGCGACAAACATGCGTCTTCTTAGATGCTCCTGCACTTTGTACACACCGCCCTCCCACCTCGCTACTACCATGGTCGTGTGTCTTGGTTGATTATATATAGAAAGGCAGCCAAAACCGCACAGAGCAATGAAAAGTCTACGTGAGTCACAGGTGCATCTGGACTGTGCAAAGATGACAACGACTCGAGTGACGAGTTGGAGGTGGGCACATGAGCAGGCAGTGCATACTGGACGAGAAATCAGCAGACTAGCATGACGGAGGGAGCGGAGTGGACGTCCTTCTCCTCTCCTTCTGTTCCACCCTCCGCGCCTGAGCGCCACATGGACGATTGTGTGTTGGTTCGTTCCGTGCATTGTTACAATGTTGCTTTTCTTGCTGATTTATTACATTACTGATTTTTCAAATGTTAATTTTCACCCTGTGCTTAAAAATCATTGAAAAAACGGCCTGATTATGCGGCGTATTGTACGCCGCGGGGTTGACTAGTACAAAATAATGTAGAATCTATGCATTATCTTAAAGTTCTGATCAACCTTGTTTAGCTTTTTTCTAACATTACATTACAAAAGTAATGAGAAGTCAAGCAAAATGACATCTTTTATTGGCTAACTAAAAATATTACAATATGCAAGCTTTCGAGGCAACTCAGGCCCCTTCTTTAGGCAAGATGTAAAAAACTCTAACACTAAACAGTGCCCGAGCAGAGGAAAACCATATACAGTGGTGTGAAAAACTATTTGCCCCCTTCCTGATTTCTTATTCTTTTGCATGTTTGTCACACAAAATGTTTCTGATCATCAAACACATTTTACCGTTAGTCAAATATAACACAAGTAAACACAAAATGCAGTTTTTAAATGATGGTTTTTATTATTTAGGGAGAAAAAAAATCCAAACCTACATGGCCCTGTGTGAAAAAGTAATTGCCCCTTGTTAAAAATAACCTAACTGTGGTGTATCCCACCAGAGTTCAATTTCATAGCCACCCCAGGCCTGATTACTGCCACACCTGTTTCAATCAAGAAATCACTTAAATAGGAGCTGCCTGACACAGAGAAGTAGACCAAAAGCACCTCAAAAGCTAGACATCATGCCAAGATCCAAAGAAATTCAGGAACAAATGAGAACAGAAGTAATTGAGATCTATCAGTCTGGTAAAGGTTATAAAGCCATTTCTAAAGCTTTGGGACTTCAGCGAACCACAGTGAGAGCCATTATCCACAAATGGCAAAAACATGGAACAGTGGTGAACCTTCCCAGGAGTGGCGGCCGACCAAAATTACCCCAAGAGAGCAGAGACGACTCATCCGAGAGGTCACAAAAGACCCCAGGACAACGTCTAAAGAACTGCAGGCCTCACTTGCCTCAATTAAGGTCAGTGTTCACGACTCCACCATAAGAAAGAGACTGGGCAAAAACGGCCTACATGGCAGATTTCCAAGGCGCAAACCACTGTTAAGCAAAAGAACATTAGGGGTTGTCTCAATTTTGCTAAGAAACATCTCAATGATTGCCAAGACTTTTGGGAAAATACCTTGTGGACTGATGAGACAAAAGTTGAACTTTTTGGAAGGCAAATGTCCCGTTACATCTGGCGTAAAAGGAACACAGCATTTCAGAAAAAGAACATCATACCAACAGTAAAATATGGTGGTGGTAGTGTGATGGTCTGGGGTTGTTTGCTGCTTCAGGACCTGGAAGGCTTGCTGTGATAGATGGAACCATGAATTCTACTGTCTACCAAAAAATCCTGAAGGAGAATGTCCGGCCATCTGTTCGTCAATTCAAGCTGAAGCGATCTTGGGTGCTGCAACAGGACAATGACCCAAGACACACCAGCAAATCCACCTCTGAATGGCTGAAGAAAAACAAAATGAAGACTTTGGAGTGGCCTAGTCAAAGTCCTGACCTGAATCCAATTGAGATGCTATGGCATGACCTTAAAAAGGCGGTTCATGCTAGAAAACCCTCAAATAAAGCTGAATTACAACAATTCTGCAAAGATGAGTGGGCCAAAATTCCTCCAGAGTGCTGTAAAAGACTCATTGCAAGTTATCGCAAACACTTGATTGCAGTTATTGCTGCTAAGGGTGGCTCAGCCAGTTATTAGGTTCAGGGGGCAATTACTTTTTCACACAGGGCCATGTAGGTTTGGATTTTTTTTCTCCCTAAATAATAAAAACCATCATTTAAAAACTGCATTTTGTGTTTACTTTTGTTATATTTGACTAATGGTAAAATGTGTTTGATGATCAGAAACATTTTGTGTGACAAACATGCAAAAGAATAAGAAATCAGGAAGGGGGCAAATAGTTTTTCACACCACTGTACATAAAAGCTATGTGTTCAACTTGCTAACAATGTGGGCTGACTGACCACCAGCCAACCCAGAAGGTGTAATTTTGCTAGCAACAAGAGGACCGACATGATGTGTTGGTATCTTGAAGAGAAACTGCAGTAATGTCTGCAATCAGAGGGTTTGATAAAAACCGAAATGAACTCCTAAAACAATGAAACAAAGTGCACTAAAGATTCTTCTATGTGACTGGAGAAAGAAACAAAGCATTCATTATACCAGAACTATAAATACACCCGCTATGATTCTGAGAACTATTACTTTGTAAGTTAGTAGTTAGGACAAAGCCAGCTAATGTATTGTAGTATTGGTGTAACTTTAAGTGAAAGCTGATAGTCTTTATGAAGGAGAACCTGGGTTAAACATCTTCCAAAATCCAGAAACAAAGTGCAGAGCAGCAATTCATCCACATGTGGACACAGGAATTATGTGTAGGGGAAACTAAGCAAGCACAGAGGCTACAGTATCTGTGAGTAGATGAAGCCACTTGCAGTGAATACAAGCTTTATAACCAGCTAAAGAATGTATCTATCTTAATCACATGAGATCATGTGAAAGTAAGTCTATAGCCACAATGAAACACAACAGAGAAACAGCAAGTGTTTAATGTGGACTTATGCTGATCTGTGATCCTTATTCATAAATTGTACAGATATTTTTATATTTCTGTTGTTCAGGGTGGAAGTGAAACAGAGATACCTCATTCAGCCTACATTTAACCTGGCATCCCTTAGGGGACATCTTGTTGATTATTTTAGTAACGGCATCGCTGAAGGCAAAACTGATAGTTAATGAACTGAGTGATCATACACTCCTTCCTACAAAGGAGTCAATATCACAAAGACATGATATGCAGTTAGGTCCTAAGTATTTGGACACAGTTTTCATAATTTTGGCTCTATACATGACCACAATGGATTTGAAATGAAATAATTACACGATTGAGGCTTTCACCATTAATTCAAACGGTTTAAATTAAATATTGTGTGAGCCATTTAGGAATTACAGCCATTTTTATACATAATCCCCCCAATTTTCAGGGGCTCAGAAGTATTTGGATAGTTGATGGACAAGCTGCTCAATAGCCAGGTGTGAGCAGGACCCCTCATTATTTCATTAACTATTAAACGGGTAGAAAGTTTGGAGTCACTTCCAAGTTTGGAATTTCAATTTGGAAGTGGTCATTGATAGTTCTCAATATTCGGACCAAAGAGCTGTCCATGCAAGTAAAAAAAAAAGTCATTATTAGGAAGGGAAAACAAAAAAAAAAAACACCAGAGAGAGCAAAAATGCCAGGTTAAAGAGAAGGAACACACTGGTAAGCTCAGCAACATCAGAAGGCCTGGACAACCATGGAAGACAACTGGTGTTAGATGATCGCTGAATTCTATCCTTGGTGAAGAAAAACCAATTCATGACATTTAGCCAAACCAAGAACACTCTCTGGGAGGTAGGACTATCATTTCCAAAGTCTACAATCAAGAGAAGACTTCATGAAAGTAAATACAGAGGGTTTACCACAATGTGCAAACCATTGTTAATCCTCAAACATAGGAAGGATAGATTATAGCTTATCAGAAAATATAAAGAAAAAAATAGTTCAGTTTTGGAACAGTTTTCTTTGGAGAAATGAAATTAAGATCAATGTGTGCCAGAATGATTGATAGAGAAGAATATGGAGAAGAGAAGGAATGACTCATGATCTGATGAATACCACATCATCTGTAAAAGGTGGTGGAGGCATAGGTATGTGACTGCCAATGTAAGTGGGTCACTGATGTTTACTGATGATATATGACTGCTGATAAAAGTTGCAGGATGATTTCTGAAGTGTACAGTGCTATACTGTCTACTCAGATTCAGACAAATGCTGCAAAACTGATAAGACGATGTTTCACAGCACAGATGGACAATGGGCCAAAACATACTGTGACAGCAAACCAAGTGCTTTTCAAGACAAACAAGTGGATTATTCTTTAATGACCAAGTTAATCAACTAACCTTAACCCAATTAGACATACATTTCACTTGCTGAATACAAAAGTGAATTCAGAAAAAACAACAAACAAACAGCACCTGAAGACAACTTCAGTAAAGGCCTGGGAAAGCATCAGTAGGGTGGGAACCCAGTACTTGGAGAAGGCCTTGGGTTCCAGCATTCAAGCAGTCATTAGGGTTAGGGATTTTCAACCAAGTATTGAAAATGATTGTTATATTCAGGATTATGTAAGTTTGTCTAAATACTTTTGAACCCCTGAAAATGGGGGAACTATTTATAAAATGTCTTTTCAAATGGCTCATACAATGTTTTTGTTAAATGCCTTAAATGAAAACTGCAAGTCTACACTTCAATCACATCTTGATTGCTTCATTTCAAATCTATTGTGTTGGTGCACACAGCCAAAATTATGAAAAGTGTATCACTTCCAAATACATATGAAACTAACTGTATTTTCTTTTAAACAATCCTTTTGTTAACAGCACAAATATTTAGAAAAGTATTGTTTTCTTTTCTGTTTTATAAAACATAAACGTCTAGTGGATGGACTAAACCTTTTCAGAATAAGCAAACAGAGACTATGAACAAACAGCTTATGTTGGATGGCACCGTGGCTCAATGGTTAGCACTGCTACCTTCTAAATTCAGGGACCAGAGTTTTAATATCAGCTTAGTAGCTGCTTGTGTCGAGTTTGCACTTCCTTTGCAATTTTAATAGCACAGTTGAAGGTGTAAATTGAAAAGTCAAGGACTTGTAAATCGAGCCCATTACTGACAGATTGTGTTGATCATAATGAAGGAACTACACATTCCTGTTATCAGTGCGAAGCATGTGTGGAAGACGAATGTTCTCTTCGTTCCCTTGTACTAATTCATGTCTGAGAAGTAAGCTTTACAAAACCATGTAATAGCATGCTTTGTTTTAGCAAACAGAAAAATGTTTGTGCAAAGGACTCAAGGTCTGAGCATTCCACACATGAGTCTGCCTTATCACGTTTTCCCTTAGCTTACATCTGAACGCCATAACAAAAGGAGCCAAGAAATCAAGTTGCACAAGGGGCGTTGAAGGGGCTAAAGGTTTGTGTATAATAAACGTGTTGACTGTTACATTTTATAATGATATTAAATTACGCATTCTAGGGGTATAAAACTGGACCCCACCCAACAGACGGGGTTCAGAAGAGCCCTGACGCTGTCATGTATATTTGATTGTCTGCTTTTCTGAAACTCTTCTCACCGTGACTTTGAAAATAAAGCTGCTTTATAACCGCACCTGCTGTCGGGTCTGAGATTTCGTCCACAGTTTTGGCGCCAGCGTGGGGCAGGAGGCGGCAGACGGCTCCTCGTGCAGGATCGTCCAGATGACCGTGGTGGAGCCGATTCCGGCCGGATCGGGTCCAGCTTCGATAAATGTAGGATTGGCCTGCCTTGGGCGTTTCTTGCGTGGGGAGTCCCTGACCTCCTCTTAGCCGATACGAGGCACGACTTGACGGGCATTTCCATGCAGGTGGATGGAGTCACGGTGAGTAGATCGGGGGATTCCTGTTAGTTTGACTGGTGTGCTGGAAGTAATATGAATATAGAAGGAAAAGGAATAAAAAGCATATGCAAAATAAAGAATAAGAAAGCATACTGTATGGAAAATACATAGGAGTGTTCTAAGGGCTCACGGAAAGTGACTTGGGACCCTACGGAAAACGGCACAGTGTGAATGTTAGCTAGTCACCCCTGTGGAAAGGATTAGAAAAGGGGCGAGTGGCACGCTCCTATAATAATTTGAGGAACGGGGGTGAAAGGGCGTATTTAGAGAATGTGTGTCTAAATAAACGGGAGGTCGAGTTTTTCATCTGCTGTCTGGTCATACTCTTGTTTCAACGGGTTGCTAAGGTGACGGAGACAATACCCTGGCAGATTGACGCATACAAACCGTCTGATGAAGGGATCGGGTAAAACCTCCATATCCTGGACTCCACGGGCGTATTGATGTAGGATTCTGCTGATGCAAATAACGGACACGAAGTCACCTGAAGCTGTAATCCGGGAATAGGAGCGGACGGCGGGTGGAACGGGGTTTATCGAGGGCTGAGTCACTTTCTGCTGAGATCCTGCCACTCACTATGGGAAAAACAATCAGTAGCCAGTCAAACAGTCCCCCAAGAGTCCTAAAAACCTAACGTTAGAAGGATTATTTTCGGGGGATCGCCAGGCTCCTAGTGCGCTGTCGGGATCGAAGGCGGGTTCCCTAGAAAGCTCATTGAAAAGAGACAGGATTAAAAAAGCATGTAGGAGGTGGAATAAGGACAGTGGAGGTGGATGGCCAGTGGAAGGAACTGGAGATATGAATTAGAAAAATACTGTGCAGAAATACACAGGGTTGTTGTAATGGAGGTCCTTATCGGATGGATATTTATGACAGATGGGAATTGGTTATTAAAGACCGTACGTTGGAAGCGGCACAAAAACGGAATGAGCTTTTAGTTGCTGAACTTAAGAATAGAAAGGAAAAGAAGAGCTGCTTATAGCTTTACAGAAAGTGTAGGCTGATACGGGACCCCAGTCTGAAGGAAGGAGGAGAAGGAGTGATAAAAAAAAAAACTTTTATATCCAGTGCTCTCTTCCGCAACACTTTACCCACAACCCGTACCACTGCCACATTCACTCATTGCCCCAACGGCTCCTGTGGTTACCGATGCCCCAGTTACTGATGATTTCTTTGATGAACAATATCAAAGCGACCCCTTCTCACTTACACATCCTGATGATGAGACTGACGGCCACTTGTTAGGGGCTATGGGAGGCTTTTCTAACTTACACAAAAAGCCCTCCATTTCACAACGTGCTAGAACCAAAACCCTCAGAGATAAGACCCCTGAAAACCTTACCCCGTTTAAGTCCCCTAAACCTTTAGCACCCACATTTTCATGCCCTTTAATTGAGGTTCCTAACCCCGACACGATCCCACACTCCCCAGGAAAGCTAACCCCACTACTGTAATGATACACGTAACTGAGATATTCAAGAGCTGAAAGACGTAGTGTCCGAATTGCCTGATCGTAAGGTAATCGGTGGGTTGAAGTTTGTGGAACAGGTGCAGCAACTAGACAACATATATAACCCAGTGCGCCGAGTGGACCCAAGTGCTACGCAGAAAGATGGGCACCATTTGAGCTACTGTCAATTATGGGCAGCATAATGGAGTACAGTGGCATTGGAATGAGGCATTGCCTCGTGGACAAAATAATGAGGGTCCTTTCCTTGCCAAATGGGAATCTGTGAAAACTGCAATAGCTGCAAAATATAAAAAGGGCACCGACTGATACCTTTTCAGCTGCCAAACAAAAGAAAGATGAGACAGTAGATGAATGGGCACACCGCATTCAGGATTTGATGACAAACCATTCTGGCTTAGAAGCCCAGATGACCGTGTCAAGGCAGCAGTTCCTCCTTTTCTGTCAGGACTCAGAAGTGATATTCAAAATAAAGTACGACGTCCTGTATTTGGATGGGAAAGTGCCACTTTTGATGAAGTTAAAAAAAAAGACACGCGAGCATGCTGAACGACAGACTAAACAAAAAGAGTCAGACACTCAGACCAAGTTAATCGCGGCACAAATGAATTATTATGCAGGTGGAGCTCAGGCAGGGGGAGAGGACGTGAAAGACGTGGATTTTTCCGAGAACAGGGGCGAAGCCGGGGGAGAGGTAGTGGATTTTTACTTCCTAATCCGAATTCTTCGTCTGCTCAGCCGCCTCTCCCCTCAGATCAAGCACCTACACATCTTGCCTGTTACGATGGGACACTTCTGCAGCAATTGCCCACATCAGCTTCCTCCCCCGCCTTCCTTACCTGAACCTGAGGATATTCCTTTCACAGGGACCCCAGCCACTCTTTTCAGTTGCCTTTGCTCACTTGCCATGGGACACAGATCCTTTATTGACTTTGCTGAATGGCACTGAAACTGCTTTCTAATCTGCCTCGAACGATACACTGACTGTTCTTAGTGCTTCTGGACAACCACATTTTTGCTGGTGTCTAAACCTCTTCGGGTTCAGCTTCATTTCAGTGGTTCCACTTTGATGCACCGTTCTTTGTTAAATCAGCTCTGCCCTGTTAATCTGTTCAGGAAGGGATGATGACTACGCTCTCCCTCTCTATTTCTCTAACCAAACGAGGGTTTCACTATTCTATTCCTAAATTCCTGTGCCAAACCTCCCCCCACACTAAGCCCTCTTTTGCAGCCTGGACCCTGAACATCTCCTCACACACCATTCTCCTTAAAGCCCTACACTCTTATATTCTTTTCCCCACTTGCAAGTCCCCAACACCCTCCACTGCACTGCCCAGTACTTCCCTGCTGAAGTGGACACACCTTGGTTAGAATCTTTTCTCTCTTCAGGTAATAGCCCAGAGACCCTCCATATCCCTTGCATTTTTTTCTCATGCACACACAGCTGCTGCTGTCAGTGCACTTCACATATTCCCAAAGCGTTTTCTATTTCGGAGGTTCGGTTCCCCATGTTTTTCTTTAGCCAATTATAGCACCGTTCACTGAGTTGAAATTGGGGATTGGGTGGAACAATGTTTCAATAGGACGGACTGGCTACATGTTGCTTCGGGTATCTTTGATACCTCAGATCATTTGATAACTAAAGTTTGTGCTTCAACATGATTTTTTAGTACATCGTGCATTGTGCTTTTTCATTGCAAACCGCCTCTCCCTCTTGGCTTTCCTCACTTCCCGATGCACTTTGGTCCCAGGGGAAAATGATTATGGAAGGATAGCACACTGTGAGCCACTGGTGATTTACCCAAAAATCCTCCTTCTGCCCGCATCGCTCCCAGTATCCTCTGTCTCCAGCAGCAGAGGCTGGCATCTCCGCCGTACATTCCGATCTCGTGAAATGTGGAGCAGTCATTCAAGTTAAATACTCTCCAGTCAACTCCCCCGTTTTACCTGTTTAAAAGGCTGACGGTTCATGGCGTTTTTGTTTAAGATCTTCGACACGTAAATTCTGCAGTTTTCCCTAGGGCACCTATTGTTACTAATCCTTCCACTATTCTTTCTACGATACCCTCGTCCGCCTGTTATTTCTCTGTTATTGACTTTGCTAATGCTTATTTTGTATTCCTTTGCACCCGACTCTCATTTCTGGTTTGCCTTTACTTTCCAAAACCCGCCGTTGGACATGGACCGTTATGCCTCAGGGATATATTGTAGCCCTTGTGTATTGGATAAGCTCTTGCTCAAAATTTAAAAGGCTTTTGGCGGAAAAGACAGTGTATTGATACAGTATGTGGAATGTTGTGTAGTACTACGAAGCAGATTGTGCACGGATACTCAGCAATTGTTATTATTTAGCAGAAAATGGCCACAAAGTTTCTAAAACAAAACTGCAGTTAATTCAAACAACTGTGAAATATTCAGGTCATGACATTTCTTGTGAAAAGAGCTCTCTCTCTCTCTAGCGACCGTATAAACACCATTCAAAATCTTCCTAGACCAAGACATGTTACAAAGCAACAGGTTGTGTCTGTATTAGGCATTATAGGATACTGCCGGCAATGGATTTTAAACTTCAATGAAAGAGCACAGCTTTTGCAAACTTTAGCGGTCACCCCTGATCTCCCCCTTTCTGGTCAGGTGGCATGGAAAGATCAAGCTGGGAAGGCTCTATGTAACTTAAAAAAAAAATGCCCTACTGTTTGCATGCGTTGGGACTGTTGACTATCTCGTCCATTCACTCTGTTTGTGGACGAAAAGGGGATATATGAATGCATTTTTTACACAACTCCATGGAGAAAAAACAAAGGCTTAGCCTATTTTTTGAAAAAATTGGATCCAGTGGCTGTGGGACATCCAACCTGTCTCAGAGCTGTAGCAGCCACAACAGAGGCCGTGCTAGCCAGTACAGATATAGTGCTCATGAGCCCCCTAGTGGTAAAAGTGCCTCACGCCGTACACTCCATTTTAGTACAGGCTAAAACCTCACATCTCATTACTGCTAGGGAAATACACTACCAAAATATACTCTGTACATTGTCAAACGTTACCATAGAAAGGTGCTCCACCTTAAATCCAGCTACATTGCTTCCAACTGAAAATCAAGGGGACACAACTGTCATGATAAAATAACTAAGGTTATAAAACCTAGACCAGACCTACAGGAAACACCCTTAGGAACAGGAGAGATATTTTTGTGGATGGATGTTCTTTATGATTGGAAAATGGAACACCTTCAACCAGCTATGCAGTGGTCAAAGGTGACCACCTGCTGGAAGCAAACCGAATTTCTTCAAGTTTAAGCACGCAGGCAGCTGAGTTGATAGCTCTCACCCGAGCTTGTCAGTTGTCAGAGGGAAAAATTGTAACTATCTATACTGATTCTAGATATGCTTTTGGAGTCTGCCATGATCATGGGGCATTATGGAAACTCAGGGATTCAAGACCAGTACTGGCAAGCCCATTCAACATAAAAAACTAAAAGAATCCCTCTTAGAGGCCATAACGAAACCATCAAAGCTAGCGATCATTAAATGTCAAGCTCACATAGGAAAACAGGATCCTGTCAGTAAAGGAAACAAATTAGCTGATCATTTTGCTAAACGGGCTGCGTATAATAACACACCAATCTTTTATTCCAACAGAGAAATGACCAGGACACTGATAATCAAATTATTTCTTTACAGAATGCAGCCACGGACACAGAGAAGAGAAAATGGTCCAAAGAAGGGTCCCTCTCTGATGGAGTCTGGACCCATAAGCAAACTAACAAACCTTTCCTCCCAAAAGCTTCTTTCCCAGGTATGGAAAAAATCGCCCATGGCCTAGACCATGCTGGAAAAGACGCCATGGTTCAAGATGTTGAAAAATATTGGGAAGCTGTAGGTTTCTCTACATATGCAGAGCAGTTCTGCAGGTGCTGTGCATTATGTCAAAAGTTTAATGTAGGAAAGGGCACCCAGGTAAGTCCCGCCATTACACCTAACCTAATGGGTCCATTCGAACACCTTCAAATGGACTTCATTGAATTAACACCATCAAAGGGGTACCGATACTGTTAAGTAATTGTTGATGTGTTCTCCCGATGGGTGGAAGCTTTCCCTTCCAAACATGCAGATGCCAAACCTGTGGCAAAAGCTTTGATAAAGGAAATCATTCCTAGATGGGGAATACCACAGAAATTACAAACTGATAATGGCACCCACTAAATTCCATTATAAATGAATTAACCACCTGGCTCCAGATAAATGTGCATCATTATTGCAAATACCACCCCCAGAGTGGAGGTATTGTGGAACGATGCAATGGTACCTTGCAATCTAAATTGGCTAAAATCTGTGAGCAAACAAATTTAACTTGGCCTGATGCTCTGCCTCTGGCCTTGATGGGATTAAGGGGAAGAACACATTGGCAGTTAGGGCTGTCGCCATTCGAAATTCTGACCGGATGGACCATGCCAGTCGGCATGGTCATAGGTAATGTTACACTGCATACTGTGGACAATGATCTTCTTTCCAGTCTTACAGGTCTCCGAGCTTCTCTGAAGGAAGTCCACGAGCAGGTGAATCAGGCCTGGAGAACTAGTCCTCCATCAAAGGACTCCCGATTCCATTAGGAACCTGGATTCTGGCTAGAGATACTCGAAGGAAACATTGGCATCACCCTCGTGGAGAGGACCGTTCCAAGTTCTGCTGTAGACACCACATGCTGTTAAAGTTGAGGGACTGCCTGCTTGGATTCACATCTCACATTGCAAAAGATGGCACCCTTGATTGTGGTCCTACTATGTCTTTCCATCCCCTTGTCGACTGCTCTGGTCACCTTGACTTTTCCTTTCGGAATCACCACATCAGTTCAGGTGGATTTCTGTTCTATTATTGACTGTGGGACTGATCGACAAATCCAGTGGAACTGGTCTGACAAATGTGTGTGTAACTGTTACAAACTCTGGATTCGAAGTAACTGTGACATGTGGGACTGGGTTTTGGCTAATACTGGAACTGATGACTGGGGTTTATTAACCCTATAAGGCCCAGAAGTATGGTCTGAAATATCGTTTTCTATTATAAAAGGACATGCCCCTCATGAATGTGCGAATACCATTGTAACCCTTTGATCATTACTCTGAAGAACCCTTCTTTACATGATTCAGGAACCTGTATTTTAGGGGCATATGTATCTGGAATAGATCCTCTAGGGAGATTTCAAATTAAGGTTGAGAACCCTGTTACTAACACCTCCCATTTCCCCACACACACACCTCTCTCTCTACCCCTGGTCCAAACCCGCCCCCTGTCAAGGTCATGAATATTTCCACCTCTTCTTCCACTTTTTCTATTGTAATTGGGTATGGGGATCAGAACCGTTGGCTGCAATGGGTATGATATTGGCTAGACAAGTGAATCAATCTGATTGCTATGCATGTGCTATAGCTAGGCCACATTTGGCCACTGTCCCTTTTCCTCTTTCTAACATATCTGATCCTACTGGCCTTCCTTGCCTACTTGCCCTTTTTATCTCTTCCTCTATTCCAATCGACTCTAATTACATTACACTTTCCCTTCTTTTCCCCTACTCTTCCCATGACTCCCCCGATGTTCCAGCCTGATGAAGGTATTTATACCTGTTTTTTTAGAAACCTTACTTCCTCTCGTGGCACAAATGTTGGTAATATCCCATCCTCTTTTGTTTCCAAACTTTTCCGATTAATTCTTCCTCTTTAGCTTCCAAATTATCAATTTTTCTGATTACTCAGAATACTGATATTTGGTGGATGTGCCATAGGTCTAAATTGCTTGACATCCTTCCACCTGACTGGACTGGCACTTCTGCTTTAATACAATTTGTTATGCCTTTCCGACTTTTCCCTTTAACTGCCTTCCATGTGTCGACCATGTTTGGCCGACATCGTCAACCCCATTCTGTGGACCCTTCCCAGTTTTCCCTACATGGCCCTGGGGTGTATTTTGATTCCATTCGAGTCCCTCGTGGAGTCCCTGATAAGTTCAAGGCAAGGGACCAAGTTGCTGCCGAATTTGAGTCTATTTTTCCTCAGGTTACTATAAACAAAAATGTAGATTGGATTAATTACCTCTATTATAATCAACAAAGATTCTTAAATTTTACTAAAGAAGCTGTTGAAGGTATCCATGAGCAACTTGATAAAACATCCCTCATGACCTGGCAAAATCGATTGGCTTTAGATATGCTCTTGGCTGAGAAAGGAGGCGTTTGTGCTATGTTTGGTGATGCATGCTGTACCTATATCCCTAATAATACAGCTCCTGATGGATCAATCACCCGTGCTTTAGCTGATTTGACATGAACTAGCTACTAATTCTGGCATTTCTAATCCTTGGGACAAATGGTTTATGTCCACTTTTGGGTCCTGGGGCCAATGCCCACTCCACTCCATCCTCCTCTCCTACCCTTTCCTACTCAACTCTCCCTGATCAAATATTTTTGTTTGCTAAAAAAGGGGGGAATGTGGAAGACGAATGTTCTCTTCGTTCCCTTGTACTAATTCATGTCTGAGAAGTAAGCTTTACGAAACCAAGTAACAGCATGCTTTGTTTTAGCAAACAGAAAAATGTTTGTGCAAAGGACTCAAGGTCTGAGCATTCCACACATGAGTCTGCCTTATCACGTTTTCCCTTAGCTTACATCTGAACGCCATAACAAAAGGAGCCAAGAAATCAAGTTGCACAAGGGGCATTGAAGGGGCTAAAGGTTTGTGTATAATAAACGTGTTGACTGTTACATTTTATAATGATATTAAATTACGCATTCTAGGGGTATAAAACTGGACCCCACCCAACAGACGGGGTTCAGAAGAGCCCTGACGCTGTCATGTATATTTGATTGTCTGCTTTTCTGAAACTCTTCTCACCGTGACTCTGAAAATAAAGCTGCTTTATAACCGCACCTGCTGTCGGGTCTGAGATTTTTGTAAAAGTCTCTACGGAACAAAGCTATATCATTTCTTTGAACCTACATGAAGGGGTGTATTGCTGTCAAAATGATGCAAGGTTAAGAGCAACAAAAGGTTGTGAAAAGTTAATCTTATGTACAGTATGTGTGTGCTTGTCACCTTGGATAGGCATTATGCCAGGGCACAAGCACAAATGAGGCAGAATTTCAGCCTGGGTAGATGTTTGTGCTTTTTTACAATGTCATTACAGGGCAGGAAAACAGCTGTTGCCAGGAGATCCAAAAGAAAGAGGCTGAGAGAGAGAAGACAGAAAGGATATAATACTACCTGCCCCCTGGAGGACACATAGTCCCATGTAGGAACCTCTTTGACCATGTTCTTCCTTTAATAGAGCGGTTTGCAATAGGGATGCATGAAAGGCTCAGTCCTTTAAAAGCAAAACAAGACCCAGTATGACCAGAGGACACTAAAAGGGGATTCTAGTCTGGTTTTCCTGGAACAAATATAGTAACATCCCTGACCCCGGAAGTGGTTCTGAGAGGATGTATAATGCTTCCTCATTGATAGAGGCATATTGAGCTGAAGGTGAGAGGACTGCAGGTGGTTGTTTTGTCCTCTATTTATATGGTATTTAGTATTCTCTTTTTATTTAATTGTCCTCTGTGGACTCAGTGTAAGAATGGTTGCCCCAAAGACACACTTCTGTCTTAAGTGACTAAAATGATAAAGCCAGAATACTTTTGTATTTCTTTGAGATGCGTCACACACCTTGCTCTGATTCTAATGGAGAATCTCAGCTTGATGTTGTATTCAGGCAACAGTACTATTAAGAAACAAGATACATCTACACAGTCCAATGCTAATAACTATAAGAAATCCAACATGCCTCTGTGCTACTGAAAATTTCTTGATAAAAAGTTAGGGGTTTATGCTTTTCTGCTGTTGCCAATGAACAGCTTAGCTCACTAAAACTGTCCTGAACATGTCACATCGAGGAAGAAAACTGGCACACATGTACTGAAGCCAGAGTAATGTTTGACATGTCCAAGTGGACAAGTTAATGTTTAGCAAGGTCAGAGAGATAAAGAGCTTTTTTGTTGCAACAAATACGTAATGAAGCAATGATTCTGAAGGAGAAACACAAAGGAAAAAGTAGTGACAAAACCAAAATTGTATGACATTTTGATATTGCTTTCATTTATATAGGATGACTTACAGCTGCAAGCCTAAAAAGCAGTATTCTTCATGGATACTTAACATCGAAAAGTCAGTTCATTCAAAGTTTCACAAATATTGCACTGGGCCACTACTTGAAACTCATTTTCTATGTCTGAATCTGAAAAGGTTGCATCAATCACAGCTCAGTGGTAATGGTACAAGCTTAAAGGTGTCTCAGTATTGCAGCGACTATCAACATGCATTGTGTTTCAGCTGGCTAGGGTTCAAATTCCTGATTGATGCCTTATTTGTTCATTTTACTATTTTAGCTATTTTAATATTGTTACTTTTGTTATTTATTTGCATTATTCTGTGTTTTTATTGTTGTTTGTATAATGTTACTTTTTATGTATTCATGCAGGTGTTACTATGTTTCATATATTTTGTGGGTGGATTCCCACCTTCACCATTTACAACAAAAATATAAAATGTCCCTTGTATGTTACATGGGAATCATTTAATGCTCTTTTTACTTAATTTTCACAATTTTCATTTTTAAATCTGAGCATAGTGCTACCACTGAAGTAGTTGCAGTCTTTCAGCATTCAGTGGGAACAAAAAAATTCAGTTACATGGTGTCACCAAGACTCGGTTTGAGAACTACTGCTATAATAAAGAAATTACCATAGTTTAACAGCTAATTAACTGGAATTCCAATCATGCAACCATCAAAAAAAGTGCTACAGTGTTTTAAAGGCAGGACTAGACATCTTGCCACTGGTTTCTTGGGTGCACATAAGCCCATTCTTTTAGGTTGATCATTGGTGCAAAGTTCTACCCCGAAACACTACTCATCATTATGTTGTATCGAGCTGTTTGAGCTGAACGTTTAACTTGTAAAACAAAATGATGGCGCCGAGATATCACTTGGTGATTGATCACTTTATCAGATAGGACATGAAGGCTGCATTCCAAGGAGCGGTCCACTGAAAAACAAGCTGATATTAAGAGTGTTCCCAGTGTAAGTTCCTTGCAAGTTCTAACAAATCTTTGCATCCATTATCTTGCATACCAGTTCCCTAAAGTAACTTTGGAGGTCAGTGAAATGTTAAGTATCCCTAACCTGAAATTGTAAAATCCCAAATGCTCCGAAATCTGAAACCTTTTGAGCACTGACACTATGGCACAAGTGGAAAATTCAGCACTAGAGGTCTATTGAAAATGCACATACCAAAAACAAAATCTGTTTATAAAACCTGGGGCATCCACATTAAGCAATTTACCTTTATACATTTCAGTCATCTTGTAAATGTATCGCCCATGAAGCTGAATGATACACAATTAATGATTTGGGGGTTGGGGTGTCCCATGAAGTATTGAGTGCTCAGAGGAAATGACATAAGATCAAAGATCAGGGACTTTGGGGAATTGGGAATATATGTGAAGCATCAAGTGCCTCAGAGCAACAAAACACAGTTCACAGAGCTTTGTCCCTGTGAAGCGACATAATAACACCTGTACTGAAGTTCAAACGTAGTGCACTGAACCGTTATAATTACTTCACTGGTACCTTAGAGGGAACATAAGCTGGGAGCCTCTCTTCTGTGTTCTGGGGTTTATCAGAATGTCACTACTTACTGTTCAGAAAAGCAGGTTCATTCTTGCTATCTGCCCTTATTGCAATATGACTTCAGTAAATTGCTCTGATCACGTTAGGAAAACTGGATGTTGGCAAAAACATGTTATGTTTTATATATGCACATGAACATCATACAAAAACTGAATGTAGTGCCTTTATTCTTTCGGTCAGTTAATGGCTCCTAGCACAGCATTATGGAGTGTAAATTCACACCACTGACCCTCTTAAAAGGGAATGAAAATACAGTCTCTAAATCATATTTATCACTTTTGAAGTGTAATATGTTTGTCATGTCAACATGCATTATAATAATGGCTAGGTAGTATGAATTATTACACACATGAGTTGTCATTTAGCTGGTTTGTCTCTATTTCCATACTTGATTAAGGGTGACCACAAGATATTTCACTATGTATATACAAATATTCCAAAATGTGAAAATATCTGAAATCTGAAATACTTCTGGTTCCAGGCATTTTGGATTATGAATACACAAATTCTATCTGTTTCTGTATAAAATATCTTTATAACATTGACAAGCCTCACAACTCTAAGAAAGTTCTATGTATGTGTACTGATTAAAGGCATACTGAATTATTTCAGGTTCCTCTAATTAGGAGAAGTCTGCTCTAGACATTTATGTCACTTGCCTCTTTTGGAAACAAGTAGTCTTCAAGAATGACCTCATTTTCCAATGTTATCCTCCCATTCCCAGGCACAACAGGGTATAACCTTAGCGAAAAAAAAACAATCACAGGTATAATTAATAAAATCAAAAAAGAGGACTATAACCCAGCCACAGGGGATGCACAAACCAGCATTTCTTTGTACTGGCTCCAAGCCCAGATAAATGGGGAGGGTTAAGTCAGGAAGGGCATCTGGTGTAAAATTTTGCCAAATCAATATGCGGATAATAATACAAATTTCCATACTGGATCAGTCGAGCCCCGGGTTAACAATGACCACTGGGTGCTGGTGGAAATTGGGCTACTGTTGGCTGAAGAAGTAGAAGACGACGGTGGAGATGTGTCCTGAGGCAGGAGGAGAGGAGGACAGTAAAGAGAGTGGAACTGAGGATAGGGAGTTTGAATGTTTACTGTATGACTGATAAGGGGAGATAATTAGCAGATGATGGAGAGAAGGAAGGTTGATATATTGTGCATGCAGGAGACTAAATGGAAGGAGAGTAAGGCCAGGTGGATAGGAGGTGGATTCAAATTGTTCTATCATGGTGTAGATTGGAGGAGAAATGGAGATGGGGTTATTCTGAAGGAAGAGTATGTTGAGTGTTTTAGAGGTGAAAAGAGTGTCAGAAAGAGTAGTGATTCTGAAGCTTGAAATTGGAGGAGTGATGATGAATGTTGTTAGTGCATATGCATCGCAAGTTGGGTGTGAAATGGATGAGAAAGAAGATTTCTGGAGTGAGTTGGATCAAGAGATGAACAGTGCACCCAAGGGACAGAAAGTGGTGATTGGTGCGGATTTCAATGGACATTTTGGTGAAGGGAACAGAGGAGACAAGGAGGTGATGGGTAGGTATGGTGTCAAGGAGAGAAAAGAACATCAGATGATAGTGGATTTTTCAAAAAATGATGGTCATGACTGTGGTGAATATGTATTTTAAAAAGAGAGAGGAACATAGGGTGATGTACAAGAGTGGAGGAAGATGCACACAGGTAGATTACATCCTATTCAGAAGAGTCAATCTGAAGGAGATTGAAGACTGCAAAGTGGTGGCAGTGGAAAATGTGGTTAAGCAGCATAGGATGCTGGTCTGTAAGATGACGCTGGAGATCAAGAAAAGGAAGCAAGTGAAGACAGAGCCAAGGATTAAATGGTGGAAGCTGAAAAAGGAAGACTGCAAAATTGAGTTTAGGAAGGAGGTGAGACAGGGACTGGGAGGCAGTGAAGAGTTACTAGACAGTTGGGCAACTAAAGCAGATGTAGTTAGGGTGACAGAAAGAAGGGTGCTTGGTGTGACATTTGGACAGAGGAAGGAGGAAAAGGAAACCTGGTTGTGGAATGTGGATGTACAGGACAGTATACAGAGGAAGAGGATAGCGAAGAAGAAGTAGGATAGTCAAAGAGATGCAGAAAGTAGACAAGAGTACAAGGAGATAAGGCACAAGGTGAAAAGAGAGGTGGCAAAGGCTAAAGAAAAGGCGTATGATGAGTTGTATGAGAGGTTGGACACTAAGGAGGAAGAAAAGGACCTGTACCGATTGGATAGAAAGAGGGGCTGAGTTGGCAAAGATGTGCAGCAGGTTAGGGTAATAAAGGATAAAGATGGAAACATACTCACAAGCGAGGAGTATGTGTTGAGTAGATGGAAAGAGTACTTTGAGGGGCTGATGAATGAAGAGAACGAGAGAGAGAAGGTTGGATGATGTGGAGATAGTGAATCAGGAAGTGCAACGGATTAGCAAAGAGGAAGTAAGGACAATTATGAAGAGGATGAAAAATGGAAAGGCTGTTGGACCAGATGAAATACCTGTGGAGGCATGGTGTTTTGGAGAGATGGCAGTGGAGTTTTTAACCAGATTGCTGAATGAATCTTGGAAAGTGAGAGGATGCCTGAGGAGTGGAGAAGAAGTGTATTGGTGCTGATATTTAAGAATAAAGGGGATGTGCAGGACTGTAGTAACTACAGGGGGATAAAATTGACAAGCCACAGCATGAAGTTATGGGAAAGAGTAGTGGAAGCTAGGTTAAGAAGTGAGGTGATGATTAGTGAGCAGCAGTATGGTTTCATGCCAAGAAAGAGCACCACAGATGTGATGTTTGCTCTGAGGGTGTTGATGGAGAAGTATATAAAAGGTCAGAAGGAGTTGCATTGCATCTTTGTGGACCTGGAGAAAGCATATGATAGGGTGCCTCGAGAGGAGCTGTGGTATTGTATGAGGAAATCAGGAGTGGCAGAGAAGTACGTAAGAGTTGTACAGGATATGTATGAGGGATGTGTGACAGTGGTGAGGTCTGCGGTAGGAGTGACTATGATGTTTGCTGATGACATTGTGATCTGCAGCAATAGTAGGGAACAGGTTGAGGAGATCCTGGAGAGGTGGAGATATGCTCTAGAGAGGAAAGGAATGAAGGTCAGTAGGAACAAGACAGAAAACGTGTGTAAATGAGAGGGAGGTCAGTGGAATGGTGAGGATGCAAGGAGTAGAGTTGGCAAAGGTGGATGAGTTTAAATACTTGGCATCAACAGTACAGAGTAATAGGGATTGTGGAGGAGAGGTGAAAGAGAGAGTGCACGCCGGGTGGAATGGGTGGAGAAGAGTGTTAGGAGTGATCTGTGACACATGGGTATCGGCAAGAGTGAAAGGGAAGGTCTACAGGACGGTAGTGAGACCAGTTACGTTATATGGGTTGGAGACGGCGGCACTGACCAAAAAGCAGGAGACAGAGCTGGAGGTAGCAGAGTTAAAGATGCTAAGATTTGCACTGGATGTGATGAGGATGGATAGGATTAGAAATGAGTACATCAGAGGGTCAGCTCAAATTGGACGGTTGGGAGACAAAGTCAGAGAGGCAAGATTGTGTTGGCTTGGACATGTGCAGAGGAGAGATGCTGAGTATATTGGGAGATGGATGTTAAGGATAGAGCTACCAGGGAAGAGGAAAAGAGGAAGGCCTAAGAGAAGGTTTATGGATGTGGTGAGAGAGACCATGCAGGTAATGGGTGTAACAGAACAAGATGCAGAGGACAGAAAGATATGGAAGAAGATGATCCGCTGTGGCAACCCCTAACAGGAGCAGCCGAAAGAAGAAGAAGAAAAAAGATGCCTATTAGTTTTTAAAGAAACACCATTATATTCCTGGCAGTAATACATAAAATCCCTACCGCAGAATCTCCTTTATGACAGCTTTCATGTATGTCATCTGGGAAAGGTGTTCCTTAGTGGGAATCTGGTGGTCCGGGCAAAGTGAGGAGACTTCAAGGTAAAGGCGTTCTTGCACAGCACAGTCTCTAGCCAAGTGATAGAGGGTCCATGACAGGGTGTTGGATGTCTGGAATCAAGAAGGAGGAAAGTGATCTGTTAAATTAGGTTAAAACATTTGTAGTATGCCATAAGCCTTTATCTAAACTTAATAAAAAAACTCTGAAGGAGATACAGTATAGAGATAAATGATCTACAAGCTAAATAAATCAGCGTGATGGACTGAATGTTCTCTTCTCATGTGTGACACATATTACATTGTAACTATGATAATAAAACAGCAACAGTCTTCCTTCATTATATTAAGAGCGGACATAAGCCGGTAGCACATTACACGTCTTCTAGTCAGAGAGGATGTAAAACTTGATGATTGGGACAACTAAAGAAACTGAAGAACTAATGTATAAATCCAGGCAGCATTACTATGAACACGGAGAGAAAGCTAATAAGCATTTAGCTCAACAAATCGACAAGCAAGAAGTTCGCAATGCAATCCCAGTAATCACCAACACGAACGGAAATGAAATCATTGACCATAAAAATATAATGCACATATTTAGAGACTACTATAAATCCTTATATTCAACTGAGTTTAAAGACGACAACACACAATCTAATGCATTTCTGGATACATTACAGATGCCACAAATAGATACTTTTAGTGCGGAGGGACTGGATAAACCTCTGGCGCTATCAGAATTACTAGAAGCTATAAAGTCACTTCAAGGCAGGAAAGCAACAGGCCCTGATGGCTACCCTGCAGAATTTATAAGAAATTCTCCGCTCAGCTAGTTCCCCTCATATTAGCAACATTTACAGAAGCTAGAGACGATCAAATTCTACCTCAAACTTTTCGCCAAGCATTAATCACTGTCTTTCCTAAACAAAATAAGGACTTATTACAATGTGCATCATATAGATCAATTTCACTTCTGAATAATGATGTTAAGATACATTCAAAACTCATAGCTAGAAGGGTGGAGAAAGTGCTGCATTCGGTCATATTGCAAGATCAAAGTGGATTTATCAAGGGTCAACACTTATCTTCCAATCTTCGACGTCTGTTTAATAGAATATACTCGCCAACAAAGTCAAACACTCCAGAAATAATATTATCATTGGATGCAGAAAAAGCATTTGACATGATTGAATGGAAATACCTTTTCACTACATTAGAAAAAATTTGGGTTTGGCCTGAACATTTGTTCATAGATCAAACTACTGTATACCAATCCAGAAGCTTCAGTTTTTATTACCAACATTTGTTCAGACTACTTTAAACTAGAATGTGACACCAGACAAGGACGCCCCTTGTCACCATTGCAATTTGCAATCGTCATTGAACCACTGGCGGTTCACTGTCGAAATTCTCATCAGTTAAAGGGAATTTTCAGAGAAGGACTGGAACAGAAAATCTCTCTCTATGCAGATGATATGGTACTGTATATATAAGACCCACAAAATTATGTGCCTGCCGTCTCAACAGCACTTACAGAATTTCAAAAGATCTCTGGTCTCAGAATTAATTTGAACAAAAGTGTACTCTTTCCAGTGAATTCTCGAACATATAATAATAGATTGGACACCCTACCTTTTATCATTGCAGATCAGTTTAAATACCTAGGGCTAAATAGCACAAGTAAATACAAAGCTCTTTATCAACAAAATTTTGCTGTCTGTATGAAAAAAATTAAGCAAGACTTGCATAGATGGTCAACCCTTCATCTCACTCTAGCTGGAAGAATTAACATTGTTAAGATGAATATTCTTCCTAAGCTTCTTTTTTATTTCAAAACATTCCTATATACATCAATAAATCATTTTTAAGCAATTAGATTCAACAATAACCACATTTATTTGGAACTCAAAACATCCACGTATCCAAAGAGCGACCCTGCAAAGAGCTAAGGCAGAAGGTGGCATGGCTCTACCTAACTTTCAGTTTTATTACTGGGCAGCAAACATACAAGCTATAAAAAACCTGGACACATATAGATGAACATACACAGGCTTGGTCCACAATAGAAGTAAAATCCTGCAGTACTTCTTTATATTCCCTGCTTTGTGCCCCAATAAATGCAAGTTATCGGCAATATACTGATAACCAAATTGTGCTTCACTCACTCAGAATATGGAACCAATATAGAAAGCATTTTAAGATGGAGAATCTTTTATCTGTGGCACCTCTGCAAGAGACCCACCTTTTTCAACCCTCGCAAACATATGCAGTTTTTAATATCTGGAAAACATTTGGGATTAAATTGCTTAGAGATCTTAATACAGACAACATCTTTGCATCCTATGAACAATTATATTCCAAATTTAACTTTCCAGCCACACATTTCTTTTACTATCTTCAAATTAGAAACTTTGTTAAACAGAACCTGCCCGATTTTCCTCATCTTGCACCCTTCCTCCATGCCGGAAAAAATGTTGCTCAATTTCAAGGACTTAGACACCATCTCTGCAATATATAAAATTATTTTGCAGTCCCTCCTTTTTAAAGATCCAAGAGGACAATGAGAAAAAGATCTCTTAATCAATATATCAGAAAAGGAGTGGAAAATAGCAATGCAGAGAATTCACTCGAGCCCCTTATTCACAAAGCATACAATTATTCAACTCTAAATTATATATCAAGCACATCTGTCTCGCCTAAAACTGTCCAAAATGTTTCCAGGGCAAGATCCAACCTGCGAACGTTGCAATCAATCCCAGCCTCACTCGGTCACATGTTTCGGACCTGCACCAAATTAACATCATTTTGGACCAAGATTTTTAAGTGCCTTTCAGACAGCCTTGGTGTCACAATCCCTCCTAACCCACTAGCAGCTGTGTTTGATGTTCTTCCAGATGGGTTTAAAGTGGAGAAGGACAAACAAACTGTGATTGCATTCACTACACTTTTGGCACGCAGACTTACTTACTTACACGACTCTTCAATTCCACCCGGGGGAGTAAATGCGAACATTAATTTTATTTTAATTTTTTTTCATTTTTATTACTATTTAATTTAATATTGTTTCTTTGTATCAGTATACTGCTGCTGGATTATGTGAATTTCCCCTTGGGATTAATAAAGTATCTATCTATCTATTTTGATAAACTGGAAGAATCCTAACTCTCCTCTTTTAAGTCAGTGGGAAACCAATGTTTTATACTATTTGAAATTGGAAAAAATCAAATATTCAGTTAGAGGATCTGTACAGAATGTTTTCAAAACCTGGTAGGATCTAATCAATAATATTTTAGAATAAGCTCTTAATGCACAGAGGAAGCAATTATCTCCACATTTCTTTTTCTTCTCCATTCATCTCTATTGCCCTATTAAACTCATCAATTTATGTATGTTTACAAGCCTTAAGTTTTACTCTGTTGGCCATGCTCTCTCTCTCTAAGGGGTGGGGGGCGACTTGTTTTCAATCCTATTTTTTGTAAAAATTGATCTATTGGTATGGAATAATTACAATAAAATTAATAAAATTAAAAAAAAAAAAAACTTGATGATTGAAATTGCTGATCTCATCACCTGAGGATGTCAGATTAAATGGCAAGAAATCACAGGAAATTACATGAATCTATGCCAACTTCAGATTTCCAAAGTATTGAATGCTTGCCCCTTTTTCTGACAGCCAATAAAGTGCTGCCTGACAAATGCTGAGCAGTATGACTTTCTATTCTATAGCAGGATGTAAAACACAATCAGTTAGGTAGATATGTCCCTCTTTGGTTTTTGAGGTACAAAACACCTACGTTCCTTATTCCTCGCATCTGCATTACATGCATTGTACTTCCAGTTGAATCGGCCCAAGGACTTAAGATAAAATCAAAACAGGTTGATTCTCATCTCCATTACTGGGTCACCTAGCCTGAATGTTATACCAGTCTATTGTTGGTCACATTCACATACTCATTCTGGGCCAATGCAGAGTCACAGATTAACCTAACAAGTATGTCTTTATACCGGAAAAATTGGTGCATTTTAATCATAACAGGTATTTAATAATAAAAACTGGCACAGTGCATCACAATGACCCATATAGACTATTTAATTTAATTTCTAAACAACTGATACTTCAGCAGAATGTGGTTGCCTCTATTGTTTTCAGTATCAACTCCTCCGTAACCCTGCATTCATTTGCACAGTTTGCACAGGCTCATTACAAGTACTTTATCTATATAGACCTGTCCCCTCAAGCATTGGCCCTTGACTTTAAATGTAATATTGGCCAAAGGTACCTAAGATCTAATTTTTAACAAAAGAATACATATATGCAGTAGACTGTATGGACCAGAAAAGAGTTTTAACAACATTAAAAAGTATGACAGCTGTTTTGATATTACAGTAGAAGGAGCTCTAAACTAAAGTGATTGGTGTATATTATTGGATGAACCAGAAATGAGACTTCTTGGCAAAAAGTGAACACATACTTTCTCTCAAAATTTAGTAAACTGCCATCAATATTGGGCATTCCAAAGCTGTCCTAAAACTCATATAAAGCCAAGGAGAGCACAGAAATAAGTGTTTATTATAAAAACATACAAAAGGGATTGATACGTGTATGGAATAAAGCAGTACAAAAATGAACAAAATCTTAACTGCCCCTTCATGGGCTAGACCAAACAGGATTTACACCACTGTCTAACTAGTTAAGTCCCTTGTGCACTTTCTCACCAAAAGTAGCCCACAAACACCAGTACATAATGGATTGACTGTGTCTACACTGGACCCTACATTAATATAAGAAATAATGTCTCCTGTAAATGACATTCCAGCTCCATCAGCTTGGCTGTAAGTATTTCATATGTCAGCAGACCCTCTGCCAGGCCAACATAAGACCTGAACAATATTCAAAATACTTGCAGCCCTGGTCTCAAACTGAGTACCTCTTATACCAGGTCATAAATTTGAAGTGGAAACCTCTGGCAACTTTTAAAAAGTATTTAGATGACATACTGGAACGTTTTAACTATTAGGTATCACTTCAAGAGAGGCCCACAGAATTCACAAGCTAATTAAAAAGGCAAACTCTGGACTCCTTGGTGGTAGTAGCAAAGGAGATAATTAAAACAAAACTGAGTGTCATTATGAACAATGCTCTCTCTGATACACTAACACTGAGGACTTTCAGCCAACAAAGTTCTCAGCAGAAGTGTGTCAAGAAACACTACTGGGGCTCCATTATGCCAATGGCAATACGTCTGCATAATGCGTCACTGTGACTGCGACAGCAATGTCAGAAGTTTTCTTTCTTTTAAATTTTATTGCTTTACATTCATTCTGGTGTGTTCAGACCAAAGCAAGCATGTATATATCACAGGCGGCTGGCTGCGGTCGGCAATCAGCCGCCTATTTAAGGAGCCGCCGCCCTACAATCAAGGCTGGAGTTGGGTGAGGAGGAAGACGAGGTCGTGGCAGAGGAGGCGAGGAGAGGCCCGAGTGATTTGTGTCTGAAGACAGTGACTATTGACTTTGGGGAACTGGGGGTTTGGTGGCGGTACACTTGACATTTGTAAATAAATGTGTGGTGATGGCAGAAACGGTGTCCGCCTGTGTGTGTCCGGGTCGCTCCATTTCACAATATATTTAATTATTCACTTAAAGAGCTTCCGTAAAAAAAACTCATTTTCCCCGGGGACAAATAAAGTTCTACCTAATCTAATCTTACAGCTTATTACCCTCTAATTTTTCAAATATCTTGCACTCTTACTGGACAATGTGTAAGTGTAAGTTCCTTAAAAAAGTCGTTAGCAGAAATGATCAAGAATAAAAGACCTTTGTACTTGAATCAAAAAACAAAAATTAATACAGGATAATGGGAAAGGCTAACTCAAACACAAGAAATAAACAGTATTAAATCTTCTGAAATATCGTCCTCGCCATTAACATATTTATAATACTATCTAGCCGTTTCCTGCGGCTCTGCCCACGTAGCAGTGAAACAGAACAAACTTTAAAAACCAATAAACAAACAGCTATCGCTAGCTAAGCAGAGGCAAGGTGTGCTTCAACATGTGGCAAGAGGTACAGCGACTCGAACGGAGACTGGTGTGTGAGTGCGGAGGGCCCTGCCCGGCTCCCTACTCCTGATGCCACGCTTCCCCCTACCCTCGGCCCGCAGCCTCTGCTTTGGAATAGCGCAAATATATCATTCCTGCAAGCGAACTATGATTCATAGCATTATGAGAGAAGTCGCACAATCAACCAGAATGTTCAAGCAAATCATAGAAAAAAGCAGATCTAAATCCATTAAGTAGTTCTTTCGCAAAAAGCGGACAGACATACAGCAGACAGACAGAAATTGGATTTTACATACATAGAGATGGACCAATACAGCTCCAAATAAGTCCCTAATCACACAGAATCAAAGAGAGAAGGGATACCACACAAAACCTTGAAGGTAAGGCAAAGCCGAGTAGCTAAATCTCACTGCAGATGATCATGAAGCCTGATTGTCATCCAAAACACTAAACTAACATATTAAAAAAACCTACAAAAAAAAGACATAGGAGGAAAAAAGTGACAATGTCACAATGCCATCCATCATGCTTTCTAACATGTAAGTCAGAATTTCACTGTACTCTGTACATGTGATAATTGTTACAGCAACACTGGTGACCCCAAGCCCAGGCGCAACAGTCTCATTGTACACTCACCGTGTCAACTCCTCCCAGCAGGAGCTCCATCAAACTGCTGTACACTTCACTAAGGGAAAGTTCACGGCTGACAAGCAAATGTGTGAGATACATCCCATCCACTACCTCGCCTTTCTTGGTCTTTTCTTCAATCTCCATTACTTTTTGATCAATCAGTGACTTTGCTGGAATTAAAGAAACATACAATCTTTCAGGACTGCAATTGGATTTTTTGAGGTAGACTTTGGACCAGAGAGCACAAACTACATCATAGTTTTAAGCTCCCAGACTAGGCACCGTCTCTGTGAAGAAAAATGGTGTTGCAAAGACATGCAATGTTAAGCTAACTGATTACAGTAAACCACACCATTCTGACTGGTGTCAAATCCAGGACTGGTTTTTGCCTTGCACATAATACTGGCTGGATAGCCTCTCGCTCCTTGTGACCCTGTAAAGGGATAAGTATGTTTAAAAAATGGAAGGACATGTGATTTTTAGGTAGAATAAATAATTGTTTCAGAAATTTTTCACTTATCCTGTAGCATCCCACTTAATACATATAGATACACACACATATACAGGTATGTTATATATATACTGTATATATATATGAATATGCTATATGCATGCACATACTAGCTGTGTTGCCAGGTTTCACCAAAGGAAATTTTGTATGACAATGGTTTTTGCCTTTAGGCTTTAAACCCTCAGGTTGTGGGTTCCAATTTCTGCTCCTGACACTATTTGGCCATGAGCAAGTCACTTTACCTGCCTGTGCCCCTACTGAGAAATAAAAGAAATGTAACTTTTATTTGTAACTGCTTATCCCAGCTTTTCTGGTACATTTGTAAATATTGCAAAATGCAATTACTACAGTGGCCATGTCTTTCAGACTGTCATCCTGTCTGTCTGCATGAAACAACCAGCCTCCCAGAGGACCAATATTGTTAACTGCATCCTGCTAAATTTAGCACTTGTCCATCATTTTGTTTGTATTTCATCATATTATTACATCACAAATAAATTTGGAGGATTTGATTAATCTGAAGCACATGGGTTTACTGTCACCCCTACTCATTACTAGACCCCATTTGGGGAACATGAAAGTCTGATTCCGGATTGCAAGACACAAGTGTGAAGATTAGGGATATACCTGTATGTTTCATTGTGCAAGACCACTAGGTGGCATGGTGGGTAGTATTTATATATACAAACATCACATATTATATAGTTTCATTTTTAGAGGAAACGTAAACACTCTACAAAGAAAAAGTCAGGACATGAGATTTAAACTCAGTACACTAGATTGTTGAAGCTTTGTATGTTTACTATCTTGGTTTTGTTTGCGATAGTAATGTCACTGGTGTAAGTAGTTTTACTATAGTGGCCCAGCTATGCTGTCTGTGCATGTAGTAGCCAGGAAGGATAATATAAATATGGTCTCCCTCACCACTATCTGTATAATCCACATCATAGACTACCTAGATTCAAATTCTCTTACCTACGTTATACATGTCATCCCAGGCGCTGACAAATTTTTTCCAGAAGGGTAAAAATGAGCGGGTCCATTTGGGGAACAAGGGGACTGTCTCTGAATGAGTTAACATATCCGCTGCAGCTTGAATGAACTTCTGTGTGTCCTTGGGAATCTCCTTATCTAGGCAGCCCAAGCGAGTTTCAAAAAGGATGCTTGAGATACCTGGAGAAACAGGCAAATAATCTCAGGGTATATGAGGAGGCACAATGCACCTTGCATTTAATGACCTCATTCATTTAGAAACAATGCACATCATTACTTGTGTTGAATTAAAGCAGGGACACAAACCAATGCAGTCATGTTTACCTTCAAAGCCAAACTTGTAGAGTTCTCCAGCTAAGTTGTTAACTGTAGTTCCATCAGGATTCTGCTCTCGTAGGTAGTAGATTCTATGCAGAAGGTCTGACACCACATTGTTCACCACTGGTACATAGGCATTCACTTCATTGAGCTTCAGCATTTTAGGATTAAGTGCACTGCGAATGTGGTACCACTCCTTTCCTGTGCTGCGCAATGGAGAGCACACATTTCAATCGAAGCAAAATCATTAACAGGAAAAACACTACATTTCCCCATCAAACTGAAAAGCTTTACAGTATGTCAAATCAAGTGATGGCATAAAACTGAGTATGTTTATGTTTTTAGTCTGGTTGCTGTTTTAGTAAAATACACTGATGGAGACTTTCAGTTTCACAATGAATTTTATTTTAATTTCAATTTTTTAAATAGCAGAAATATAATAAAAGTGACAAGTTGAAAAAAAAATGTATGTTAAAATTTAGTATCCCACCAATATGCAATAATGCTCAATGCTGACTTATACTTTCCTTAAATCCCTGATGAAATTTTACTTCTTCCAATTTTAGAGTCCAGTAACTAAATTGCTCTATGAAGAGATGCAGCGACTTATTGCAAATTTAGCAATTACCATTATGCTATTTAAGAAGTATCCTCCTTGTGTAGCTGCTGAGCAAAAACCTGAAGCCATGCAACATGAAAATGCTCAATGAACTACATTGGACATACACAAAGCAGCAAGATAGTTCCTTGGCATTTACTGACATAGTAAATTATAAACTGCCAAATTCTAGAAATTTTTAATTAGTATTTCCTTGAACACAAGGTTCCCCCATGCACTTTACTGCATTTTTTGCTCAAACGCTCTAAAGATGTACATGTTAAATTAACTGGATATTTAAAATTATATGAATTTTATTTCTGTTTTTTCAGGTGAAGGTAATGGTAGCAACACAATGAGCAGGGATGAGGAAGTCTACCTATTTCCAGCAACTTTCTCCAGACCTTAATGGGGAACACCTAGATACTCCCAGGATGTTTGAGAAATATAATCAATAATCAATACATCACTGTGATTTATGCTTTACATGGTTATGCGGGCATCTGCGATTTATATCACTGAGACAAAATGTGGCATTCTTGAGCTAACGTTAAACCCAAAAAAATGTAGAGGAGTACAAAGCATATAGACATTTTGTCAAAAATGCTAATAATTGAAAGCTACTAGGCGTTGCAAAAAAGATACAAAACAATAAGGAAAATACAACATATCTACAGCTACAGCCACTGTAGATCTTCAAAGACAAGATTGGGTAACCATCAAGTAAAGTCAAGTCAAACTTCTTGTTATGTGTGTATATTACCATGAAATCTGCACTTGCATATCTCCACAGAACAAATGGCAATAATACAAAAATAAATAAATAAATAAAAGGTATAATAATGATGCAACATGCTACTTATATGCCATTATATACAATGTGTTTTTGTAAATATTATATGTTTAGGCACACTGTTTCTTATGTTACAATATGTCAATTCTAATAACTGACTTTTTAACAACCTTACAACTTGTAAACCTATCCCTGTACCCATTGGTGCTGTCTGATGGAAGAGAGGAGTGAGAAAACTGAGTGTGCAGGATTGCTGAGATCTTTAATTATACTGTTTCTCTTTCTAAGACAGCAAGTGTTGTATAAATATGTAGGTAAGTCTGGAAGAAAAGGCAGGTAGATGCTAGTGATATTCTGTACCACCACCATCACCCACTTCAGTCCTTTACATTCTTGAGCTGTGCAGGTGAATTCCTAGGATGTGATGCAACTAATGAGGATGGGCTCCACTGTGTATCTATAGATGTTTGCAAGAACATATGGAGAAATGTGAGCTGTTCTCAGATGTTTGAGGAAAAACAAACAGTGGTGACCCTTTTTTTAAGAACCAAAATGTGTTTTGCCCAGTTAAAACTGCTATCTACAGTATTTCTTTCAAAGCAGATGAAAGTCTGGTCTGCCTTTGCTTTCTGAAGTCTACAACCAACTCATTGGTTTGTGGACATTAAGGCTGAGATCACTGCCCTGGCGCTACTGTCGAGTGCCTTTATTGAGGGTCAGCATGGAGGATAATGCCAGTCCTCAGGTTAGGAAGTCCAAAATCCAATGGCAAAGGGTGGTGTCTTAAATTGAGAAGTTTTGTGGTTAACTATGATGGTGCAACAATGCTACATGCTGAGCTGTGATCTATAAACAGGACTATAGTATTTTTTTTTATTATCCAGTTGCTCCAGGATGGTATAAAGTGCAAGGGGTATAGCATTCTCTGTGGACCAGTTGTGGCATTATGCTAAGTGGAGGTGATCATGATTATTTAGAATATTCTGTTTAATGTATCCTGGCACTAGTCACACAAAGTACTTCACATCAAGCAGAATGAGTACCACAAGCTTAGTTTTTCAGATAGTCCACTTCTGTTTTATTGGGCACAGGTTTGATTATTGTCCTTTCGAAGCAGACAGTGGTCTGATACAGTGAAGTATTAAAGCTAATTGGCTGCTACAGGTTTTTAAAATATGCTCTTATATTCCATTCAGACTGGGTGCGTTTTGGACGTTAAGGGGTAAGTTCAGAATTTTTCAAGTCACAGCTTTTTCTTCACAAACATGCTATATATATATATTTGCCATTTGTTTTAAAAGTTAAGAAAGGCTTAAAAACTTACTAAATACAGTACATCCATTTTTCAAGCCAAGACAGCTGTTGGGTATTGATCCATGCCTTCTTTGTTTCTGTCACATGTTTGTGACAAAAAATGGAAATACTCATTTTATTGCAAATTCCTGGTACTATTTTTCTAGGGGTAAGGATATGCTTTCTATTCACTCGTGCAAATTGTCACGTAAATATGGAAGTAGATCAAAATAAAATGAACTACATGGCACAAAAGGTTTACTGTGATTTGGTATTTTGGGAGGAATCTACCCCCTGGAGGGGTGAAAGTTTTTTGTGCAGGAAGACTAAATGCTGAGCTATGGAACATGGCTGGGCTTCTTTAAAAATGGCTGAATCTCATAATATTGGTGTTTTTTTGCTCACAAAAGATATGTATAAACTATATTCAAATGTGTGTGTAACTGCAAGACACAGGTCAATACCTGTCCTGGCTTGAAAAATGGATGCATTTGGTTAAGTTTTAAGCTTTTCCTTCATACCCATTGACTGCAATATAAAACGCCAGTGTAGGCAAGATATTATTTTTAATTTATAGAAAGCGATTAACTTTAGAACACAATGTTGCATGCCAAATGTATATAACAGCATGTCTGTGAAAAAATAACTTTGACTTGAAAAATACCTAGCTTATTCTTGAACTCATTTAAAAATCTTCCTTACATTATGTACAGAAATAATGAAGGATGAATAATGTGGTGTTGCAGGCAATCAAATGCATGGCTACTTGTTGTGATCAAAACAGGCATAGAAAACGTTTAGTTGGTGTGGAAGGGAAAATGAAGATTATATAGGATTAGGTTTTACTTCATAGTGTGTAAGCATCCTTAATCCCTGATAAAGTTTGCATGAATTGTTATCACTGGTAAATTCCACCTCCAGTTTACTCTCATACTGAGGTTTAGCCAGTTTGATTGCTTCTTTGAGTTTGCATCTGCATTTCTTGTATGTTTCTATGTCACCATTTTGAAATACATGGCTGTATATCTTCAGTAAAGTTCTAAAGGTTTCTTATTAAGAAACATACAGATTTCATAGATGCATAGACTACATATTTTTTGATGAATCTTGTTATGGCATTTGCATACTCATCCAGATCTTACGAGGAGTCTCCAAACATGTCCCAGTTTACATAATTATACAGTTCTGTGCTTCTTTAGTCCAGCATTGTGCCACTTTTATTGCCATTTCTTCACGTTTCAACAGTAGAGGGCGATAAACATCTTTTAACTTGGTGTAGCAATAATCAATGGTATTATCACCCATTGTGGGGAAGGTGACATACTGCTGTTGTTTAAGGTCTTTAAATTTGCTTTGTTTAAATCTCTTCCAATAATAAACCCCCCAGGATGTAAAAGATCATATTCTTAATAATGTTGTACAGCAGAGGTGTCCGCCTGGTCAAAATGGCCAGGTCAAAATGACCTACCTACATTAAAAAAAAAATTATATACATTTTTTATTATTTTTATTTTATTACTCGTTACTACCCACCTCTGATACTCAGATAGATAGATAGATAGATAGATAGATAGATAGATTCTATCTATCTATATATATATATATATATATATATATATACAGATAGATACTGAGTATCAGAGGTGGGTAATAACGAGTTACATTTACTTGAGTAACTTTTTAAAAAAAATTGCACTTCTAAGAGTAGCTTTACTGTACCATACTTTTTAGTTTTACTTGAGTACATTTGTGAAGAAGAAACGCTACTCTTACTTCGCTACATTGGGCAACACTCGAATCGTTACTTTTTTTCCATTAGATAAAGTCTGACAGACAATTTACAGTCTGCTCTGTGTAGCATATACTGTTAAGTTGCGCACACGCCTTCCATTGCGTCTGACGTGAGGTTTTTGAGGCGCTGCAGCTTTGAGGACAGATGTTGCATTTTTCGTTTGAAAGCATTAACTGAGCTAATCATATTGACCATGGTTTTGTCTTTTCCTTGCAGCTGTAAATTAAGCTCATTCAACATGTTGGTCATATCGGAAAAAAATCCCAAGTCTAGCGGCCATTGATCATTATTAAGTTGCTTGTATTCTGCATGTTTAATGACAAGGAGAAACTCCTTTTTCTCCGGCCAGGGGTCTTGAAATCTCAGCAGGAATTTCTCCCTAGCCATCTGTCTCAACGAAGGTATCTTTTATCATCTCTCCATCTTGGAAGGACTTCTTATGCTTAATGATTGAGTGACTCATCCGGAACGATGCTTTGGTGTGTCTGCCTTTGCTTTTGAATTCAGCCAAGTGAAAAATGACGGCTTTCCGATTAACTGTGATTTTAGTTCCCTCTCCTTTCTCTTTCTCAGATCGCTTTTCGGAAGGAAGTCAGTTTCATAGTTTTTATGAACAGTTCGAAAGTGCCTTTCCATATTTTCCTTCTTTGGAATAGCCATGATAGATTGACAGATCAGACAAACGCACTTTGATTGTGACATTGTGAGAAAAAGAAATCCTCTTCCAATTCCACATCCAGCCCATAACCAACAATTTTTTTAAAATCCCTTATTTAGTCGATATAAACTGGAAGGCTAAGTAGATCAATTAGATAGCCGGAGGTTTGCAGTAGCTCGCGCGTTTGATCATGCGTGCAGGATGACCAGTGTGTTTGAAGAAAAGAGATCTCAGACTGGCCGCCCTGTGTGTCAATCGAGTGGCAAATGCCATAGGGAGGATATATGATAGACTAACATTTAAAAAAAGATTTTTTTGAATGCAATGCAGTCTACCTGCACTACCTTTCCGATCGCGATCAATGTATTGGGCACCCCTGCTGTACAGATTATTGAGTGCATTGTTTACATTGGCTTGTAAAGGAATATAAACAGCACAACAAAAACACTGGATATTTCCCTCGGAAGATAAACTGGATGACACTTAATCAACAGATATTCCACACCAGGTGAATTTTAGAAATAAGGTGTAGAATGTTTATGACTTATGCAACAGACCAGATCTACTGACAGAGCTCAACAGGCACAAGTACCACTGAAGTCAAAATATTCAAAATATGTGACATTCAAAAGTCCATGGGTTTTACATCATATTACAGAACACAAAACTGAGTCTTTAATACTTTTTTTTTCTAAGCTATATTATTATTGTCTACAATTCCTTCATTGCACCCCACGGGATGAGAAGAGCATGCTATAAATCATACCAGTGAGGGCACTGTTAACAGGCCAGAAAATACAGAAAAACAAATGACTCTCAAACTGCAGAAGGTCATTGCGGGCATAATCCAAGTTCTAAAATATTGTCAAAAAAGACCCTATACAAAAGGCCTACAAGGCTTCAATAAATTTAGATTGCACCCCAACTATGACATGGCTGAAACCACTCATAAAAAACAGTGAAAAATCATCCTGATTTTTTGGAGCTAAGCTAATTCTAACTACTTCAGTTCCATGTGGATGGATGCTATTTTGCATTAAAAAGTGTTCCAGTTAGACAAAAGAGAAATCTACAGTTAAGTGAAATATAGGAAGGCTTGGGTAAAAGATTAAGCAGATCCTATTAACATAGGAATGTTAATGATAGGGTTAATTCTGCGTGCGCTGCTCTAATCATACAATAGTTTATCTGACTGCACTTGTCTGTAGAAAACCAAGTACCACTCCAATGAGACCTAGAGGAGTGTTTGGAATTTCCCATTTTTCATTTTCACTTGCATTTATTCTTTTCTGTTTATTTTTCCTTTTAATACTGTGTTTCCAAGAATAACTAGAATTGAAGAAAACATTATTATCAACACCAAAGTAAATGTAGCTACTGTATATGGAAACACTTTGAAAGTCAAAGGAATTTTGGACAAGTCATATCTCGCTTTACCATATTTCTTTTCTTGTTTGACATACACAAAGGGTGGTGGGTGTCACTTACTGTACATGCAAGCCATAGTCCTGTTTTCGGAGGTCTCGGTACTCTTTCCAATGTGAGAGTATGGTGCGCACTGGATATTTCCCCTCTTGCTGGATCACCTGCTGAATCAGGTCAGCTGTCGCCACATTGACCAGTTCCAAAGAGCCGAAAGTGGAGCGCCAAATTGGACCATAAAGCTTCTTGTGCTCAATCTAGGAAGAAGAATACTTAAGATTTGAACTGTGAAATCATCAACTGATTCCAGTAACCCATAAAATGCTGATAAAATAAGTAAGTTTTCATTCTCTTCTCCTAAGGTTTGCTGCTGACATGAAATGTATTACAAAAGAGGAATGTGAACAAAGAAAATACTACATAATTTTCTAATTCTGAGAAACTTGTCCATGCTTTTATCACATCCCAAATCGATTATTATAACTTCCTACTGGCAGGTGTCCCTTCTAATCTTACATCACAGCTACATTTGATTCAAAACTCTGCTGCAAGAGTCCTTACACAAACCAGCAACAGCGAGCACATAACACCCATGCAACTTCGCCTTCACTTGGTTCTTTTGTCTTACAGGATTAAATTTTAAATTCTGTTAATAACCTACTAAGATTTAAATGGACCTGCACCGGGCTACATCAGCAACTTTCTCCATCACTGTGCTCCTGTTTGCCCACTAATTTCCTCTGATTCTGGTAATCCTGTTGTGCTCCACACTAACCTGCACTCTAAGGGTGACAGGGCATTCAGCTGTGGGTGCCCAGAGTTTGGAACGAGCTTTCTAAATTAATTAGATCAGCTGATTACATTCATTCTTTCAAAAAGCGACTTCAAACTCATCTGTTCAGGAAGGCATTTAACTTCTCTTTCAGTCCTCCTCTCAGTCCAGATGCTCAGTATAATTTTTGGGTGTGTTATGTCACAAATTATGTTATTTGCTCAGGCTTTTCTTTTTAGTATTGAAATAAGAATGCTCCTCTGGTTTATTGTACTTTATTCTATTTAATGCTTTGAAGTTTCCAATGTCACTAATTCTCCAACTTCCCGTGTAGGTGGAAGGCTGAAATTTGGCAGGCTCGTTCCTTACAGCTTACTTACAAAAGTTAAGCAGGTTTCATTTCGAAATTCTATGTGTAACGGTCAACAGCGTCCGCCATGTTGAACTTTCTTATTCATGGCCCCATCTTCATGAAATTTGGTAGGCGGCTTCCCTGCGCTAACCGAAACCAATGTACGTACTTATTTTGGTGGTATGACGCCACTGTCAGCCGCCATATTGAAATTTCCAACGTCACTAATTCTCCAACTTCCCATGTAGGTAGAAGGCTGAAATTTGGTACTTATTTCGGTGGTATGATGCCACTGTCGGCCGCCATATTGAACTTTTCAACGGTCTTTGTTACTTATGGGCCCATCTTCAAGAAATTTGGTACGCGAGTTCCCAACGCTAACTGAATCCTACTTACGTACATATATACGTCCATAGCCTGCAGCTCGGTCACCGTGAGGCGGCGTTGGGTCCCCCATCCCAACGCCTCCCATGTTGTTGGCTGCCTGTCTATATAAGGCCGTCCGTTGCTCCAGTCTCTACATTCCCTTCCTTGCTTCGCCACGGGATTCACGCCTCCCTGCTGATAACTACAGCCTTTTTATTTAATCCACGGCTTCTCCGCTGTTTTACTGTTCATTTATTACGATTATAGTTATTGTGTAGGTATTTTAGACTTACTTTACATTGTTTAGGTACCCATTTCCTTTATCATTCCAACCGTACCCGCATTAACATGTCTATCGAGGTGATCACCATCAATCAAAGAACTGTCACTTACAGAGTGGTTTCCATGCCCGGAGATGGCACCTGCCTTTTCCATTCTCTTTGTTACATATTGCACGGCCATATCAGGCTCACTCTTGATATCCGGAGGAACATTGTGTCTTATGTATTGAATGACTGGGACAGGTTCAAGGTGTGGACTGATGACGGTACAGGAGATAATTATTCTACACAGGAGCACTATAAGAGTGAAATGCTTAAGCCCTTCACCTGTGCATCTGCATGTCAATTGATGGCTGCCGCTGAATTGTTCGGTTGTCACTTTCAAGTGTACCGAAATGGCCAAATATTTTACACCTTTCGACAACCGCCAATGCCTCTTAAACATCTTAGACTCACAGGTGACGATTTCAGTAGTGGACACTTTGATGTTTATGAATGTTTAAACTCTCAAAAGCTGGATGTGAAGTTATCGATAAAACTGGTTGTATACTTACAACGCTTGACAGATGCCGAATGTCTCTTCAACACAAGTCCTACAAATACTGTCGTAATTGAAACAAACCATGAAACTCAAACCGGTTATGACAGCAGCAATCCAAGCTGTGAGATTTCAAACAAGATTACTGTTCACATGGCCAACTGTACGTTGCATGCTCAAGAGTAAGCTCAGCGCACAGCTTGGTCATATTACAACCGGAGGGCCAAACTCACAATGTGGTATACAAAGAGATCCTTAACAAATAATTATTGGTATATTTTCCCTCAGTTTAAAAAGGTTTAATTTTCTTCTTAATAAAAATTTTAAGGCAGTACTTTGCCTGCGAAGCAGCGGGTATTTTGCTAGTCTAAATATATATCACGGATTTTTCGCTGGTTCATGGATTTCTGCGTACAATGGGTCTTTTAATTTATGGTACATGCTTCCTCAGTTTGTTTGCCCAGTTGGATTTCATACAAGGGAATCTATTGGCGGATGGCTAAGAAGCTACCCAATCAGAGCACGTATTACGTATTAAGTAAAACTCCTCAATGATATAAGATATGCTTCCCGCACGGTGCTTCGCACACTTCAAAGCTCTAACAGCCCTACTGATTTTTGATTGTTTACTTCTCTCTCTCCCTCTGACATTCTCTGCTCCTGACGTGCGCACTCCTTTGAAGAGGAACATATGTTTGTATTCTTTTAATTGTGAGAAAGAACTGTCACCTCTGTCTTGTCATGGAGCACAGTTTAAACTTTTGACTAAAGGGTGTTATTTCATGTCTAGAGGGCTCTAATAATGTTAAAAAATGTATTTAGAAGGTCGTAAACAGGTTTTCTATGCTCTAACTGAGAAAATTTTAGATTTATAAATAAAGAATGCTACTTGGTGGAAATTCATTTATCTGTCTGGAGCGGATTAACCGCAACAAACGAGGGTTTACTGTATAACTGTGTGGAGAATATTTATAAACAGTGTGGGAGAGTTTCTAAGGGCTTAAAATATATAAAAATAACCATACAAACATATGGTTTCTACTTCGCGGATTTTTACCTATCGCGGGGGGTTCTGGAACACAACCCCCGCGATCGAGGAGGGATTACTGTAAAATATTTCATTTTCCTGTGGTGGGCTGGCGTCCTGCCCAGGGTCTGTTTCCTGCCTTGCGCTCTGTGTTCGCTGGGATTGGCTCCAGAAGACCCCCGTGACCCAGTAGTTAGGATATAGCGGGTTGGCTAATGGATGGATGGATGGATATTTCATTTTCCTATACAATGGCAATGATAAGTTCCACCCATTCATTTTCTTAAAGGCTATGTCCAACACCAGATAACAGTGAGTCGGGACCTAGTTTGATAGGATCAGACTCTCACTGGGGGCACATTTTCTGTGCAGACACACAATTAAACGTGTGTTTTTGGAAGTGCAAGGAAGACTAGACCAAAGCAAAACAAAATGCCAATCCAATAGAAATTAAACACGCACATATATCTGAAGCCAGCCCATATAGTGCAATTTCAACCTAACTGGAAAGGGGTCTCTCTTTGAACTGCCTTTCACAAGGTTTCTTCCATTTTTTCCCTACAAGGGTTTTTTGGGAGTTTTTCCTTGTCTTCTTAGAGAGTCAAGGCTGGGGGGCTGTCAAGAGGCAGGGCCTGTTAAACCCATTGCGGCACATCTTGTGTGATTTTGGGCTATACAAAAATAAATTGTATTGTATTGTATTTTATAATGATACAGAGAAAAGCAGAATTTTAGTTGGACATTAATGAACCTAAAGTTTTGTGTTTTAAAGGTCGGCTACTTCTAACAATCGAATGTGGGACAACAACTTACCTTTGCCTTGCATAAACTGCATGCTTCACATAAGCAAGTAAAGTGACTTTGTCCTCAGCGTGCTAAGAATTAAACTGCAGATTGACTCTTGCTGGGCAATAACATTTTCTATTAGTGCACTTTGTGCTTTTATACATCATGGTAGCTATCTTTGTATCGTCTGATAACCACAATAAATTGAAAAAGGTGTCAGTTATTATAACCTCACTTACTTACTGTATATGAGCATTTAAATGGGTACTGGGAGAGGAATAAAATCAAACACTCAGCTTTAACAAAAACAGAACTAGCTGCTGAATTTTTAGGCTGCGCTTTATAAAGACAGAAACAGTAACTTCCATTTTATAGATCTTTAGATGGCACCTTCATTAAGAGTTTGGAAGTTCCCCAAGTCTTTTTCAAATGTGTATTTTATCTGCTAATCTAGTGTTTTTATAGTCTAAAAGGTACTTAGGTATGTTGCTAATTCTTTTCTTTTTTTAGAAGATAAAACCTTTTTGCACTAAATTAAAAACCATGCACACTTAACAAAATTGGCACTGTTGGAATGGAAAAGAGTTTCTAAATTTGTACTGAACACAAGTATTATGCAAAATTAATACACACATCTGCTTATATGGGCATTTGTGCGCATTTATCCATCCACCAACTTAATGGACTACCTAATTTAATTACGTTCACAGGGGCAGGAGCATATCCTCACAGTGCTGGATAGGATACCAGCCTGTTACTGGGCACATTTAGAGTGTCCTTTAGCCCATGGTCTATATTTGGTGATGTGAAAGAAAATAATGGAGAACCTAAAGAAAACCTTGTGCAGATGTTAGAAGGACATAAACTCTACACAAAGTACCCAGGATGGGGTTTGAACCTAGCAGTTTTCTTAAAGGAGTGAAACAGCAGAGCTAACCACCATGCCACCAGATCACCTACCATTTGTGATTGTATTTTATTCATGGAAGTGAGGGTCATCAGTACATCAAAGTGTATTGCAAACATAATCTAAGTAGAGATGTGACAGCAAAATGAAAACAGGAAAAAGTTATACATCAACAGTGAACTTAAGTGAACTAAAACAACAGGAAATTAAAAGGTGCGGAGTTGAAGAGGAATGTTATTCCTTCGGACAAAATAAAAAGAATCATGGGGCCGTTACTAAGCACTGAGATGCAACTAGCAGTCTTTCTGGCTGACATACAACTAGCAGTCTTTCTGCCCATCTTCAATGAGACATTTTGAAAATATAACATTATGAATTCAGAATTGTGCAGATGGAGAATATCTTTATAGATTCATCTCAAAGGAGTAACCCTAGACAAGGCCACCATAGGGCCCTCTCACACACACTCTCCCTCCATGGTCACACAGGGCTAATTTAGATCTTTTTATGTCACAAAGACATTCTATTATATTTTTAGATATATTTGTTTTTGTTTAAGCCTGGTATGGGTAAGAAAGAGATATTATTAAGTTCAGTTTTGTGTCACAAACAGAGATAACTGTATACTGAATGGGTCTATTAAAACAAGCAAAAACCACACCAGACACTGAATATGAAATCATTTTTAAGATACTTTTATTTTTTCATCATTTTTGCTGAAAAAATTGTCCTTTTGCAAGCAATTTATTAATCCAAATGTAACTGGAATGAGCAATGAACAAATGGCTGAAGTAGCCTAATAAAGCAAAAACGTAAATTAATACTTCCTTCTCCACAGCACAATTGTTTATACTGTCCCACCATAACATTTATTCATGTGGTGAAAGTTAAATTTGGGGTTAAAAGAAGCAGCAAATCTTCAGAACAACTGCGTTTCACATTGCCTTGTACACATCCCAGATTTAAAGGACAAATTAACTTGGATGTGTTCATGTTTTCTGTGTTTAACTAAGTTTGTTGCCCAAGATGATAAATGAACCCTGCTCCAAGACAATGTGCTTACTATTGTCTCTTTTAATGTTGTATGTAACAAATTCCATACAGGACTGTGATGTGTTCTACTGACCAAGTTGATCTCTAAAGCCATGTCAGACAGAGAAAGTTTATGTACAGAATCTTTTATCACACGCGGGCATACAAAATTATGAAAATTCATAAAATATATTATATTGTGTTCTAACAGATATGATCATGAAATTGGGGGAGGGGTGTTACTTTGAAGAGTATGGAGCCCTAGGGGTTGAATCATTGTTTGCGCTCCACCTAACTTTACTAAAGAAACCACAGAAAAACTAGTAGAAGTATGTAGTATCAAGAGATGTGAAACGCTACTAAACAAGAATAACAAGTAGTCCTTCAAGCAAAGAGCGAAAGCAGGCAATAGATGTATGGACAGCCACCAAACAGAAACAAAGTTTGAAATTATGGACAATATCATATTATAAATATGTAACATATCAAATATTAAGAATAAAAAATGATGAAAGCTAAAAAATACTTTTATTTCAGCTAGTCTTTTCAGCCACTTTAATAGTTTTGTTAAATATTTCATTTCAGTTTATGAATTTTTTTTTTATTAATAGTTTTTGTCTTCATTGTAGTTTTCATTTATGTTGCCCCGACACAGACAGGCAGATACAGCACATGTTTATTTACAAGTACGGAAGCACTTTTCCCTTGTTCCTCACAACAGCACAGTACAAACAGCTCCAAATACACAGTCCCTTCTGTCTTCTTTTCCTCTCCTTTCTGCCTCCACTCTTCCACAGTCAAGTTTCATCCCTCATCTTCCAGACTCTGGCTTCCCAAATGGAGTGAGGCGGCTCCTTTTATGTTACATCTGGGGGGTGCTCCAGGTGACCTATTAGGATTAACTGGAACTACTCCCAGGTGTGATGGAAACCCAATTGGGGTTCCACAGCTCTCCCTGGTGGCCCCCACAGAACCCAACAGGGATGTCCCAAACTCCAACTCCCAGCATGGCCTGTGGGAGTCCGTGGTGCCACAGTCGACCGGGCAAAGTAGTGCCTTGTGGATGCTATCTCCCCCGGTCCTTTAATCCAGCTGGTGTCCCAGCCAGGTAATGGCCATAGCCATCTGTCACTATATATCTATTATATATAAAAATCTTGGTTTGAGAGGTGATCATCTCGGGGAGACACTTTGACGTCATGCGAGACTAGACATTACAACCTTAGGAATTAAGACCCGTGAGACGATGACTTTTGCATGTTACACCCTACTTACAAACAATTTAAAACAAGTTCATGGATATCTAACCTCGCAGTTGTTAGAATGCTATTGGCAGACACATTTCATGTGCTCCCAGCTCTTAAAAATGTTATATGTTCTAGATGGCATTTGAACGACTAAGCGAAGAAGAAAGAGCAGCACGTCGAAAAGAGAAAAGAAGGCAAAAAAGGACGCACAAGAGAACATTAATAATCTATGTGCAAATTCAGAAAATAAGGAAAGTAATAATCAGCCCAGACATCTCGCGAGAGACACTTTAACGTCCCGCAAAACAAATCAGTGAGACCAAAGGGCAGCTGCTGTACAGGCTTTTAAATAATCGACGAGCAGCACAACAAGCAGAACATGCAGCTTGGCAGCAGGAGCAGAAAGACAGCAGCTGATCTGTCTACATCTCCTTAGCGTGCGTTCAGCCGTCTCCACCCCTTCACAACACAAGCGGCAGAGACGTGAAGTAGCAGGTGTTTAGCGGGGGTAAGCAAGCAAAGCTACTGTACAGGCTTTGAAATGATCGACGCACAGCATCAGTAGCAGAACACGCAGTACAGCAGGAGGAGCAGTAAGCAAGCAGGTGATCCGTCCACATCTCCAAAGCGTGCATTTAAGCCCCCATTCACAACGCGAGCAGCAGAGATGCTAAGTGGCTGGCACGTGGCGTGCCCCAGAGGGGTGGGGAAAGCCCCTTAATAATTACCAGTAGGAGGTGCCATTGAGACCAAACCACAGACACAAAGTCACCCAGCACAAGATTTTTTATTTACCATTCAACCTTTCCAAGTGAACACGGCCACTAAATACACAGCAGAATGCTCTTCTACTCCTTCCGCCCTTCTGATAAAAGTCATCCACCTGCCTCCCGACTCTGTCTCACTGAGGAGATTCTTTGGGCTTCTTTTAATCCAGACGTGGGAATACTTCTGGTGTCACAGCAGTGGTCATCCAGAGCCCTTCCGTGTCATTCAGAAACAAGCAGAGGCATCTGGCCGCAGAAGTGCCATGACAGCGCGTGTTCCAAAATCCTCTTGCAACCTCAAAGGACCTAAACAGGACTCTTCTACATTCCAACTCCCATGCAACCCTGCAGCTGTCCTAACTGAGGCAAGCATGGAGGGAAAATGACACCTTTTGCGTGGGGGAATGAACTGCCTCTGGTATCAATATTAGCCCTGTCACTTCATGAGCTTTTTAACCTTTCTGGAACAAACATCACTAACCATCCCAAAAGGATTACAACATCTTCCATGCTATCCTTCCATTATGGCCTCCTGGCCAGGTGAGGAATTACTCTCTGTCCAAGTTGGGCTGCCAATACATCAAGCTTGGCACAAACAATATATTATATATAAATATATAAATGCACATATATAGTACATGCATGCATACTGAACACACACACTGCTAAAGCTACAAGAGTTCCTGTCCTTAATGGAACCATTTATGTTATTGTTCATTATTAATTCATAGATAAGCCAAATCCAATGAGTTTTTAGCTACTTAAGCACAGGGAAGGTATCCATATCGAGAATACCTGCTCCTTTGAGCAGAACATTTCCTTGTTTCTGGTTTGGTTGTTGCTGTTTGTTTTTTCATCTTCTTCTTATAATTAATATTCTCATTGATGAAACCTGCACCTGCTCTTACCCGCTCGCACTCATTTCATTCTGCTGAGTAGTACACATTACCGGCACCACCTTTCAAAGATCAGCGCTTACTCACATCCCATCCAACAAAAAAAAATGACAGAAACACCTTATTAATAAACGATAAAAGGCGACGGCTTACTCAGAGAGTTTTTATCGCATGAAAAAGCACTTATTCCTCCATTATAGGCCCACCCAATACGAGCGCGGGTCCTTCCCTGCCTCCGACGTTTACCTGCATAGCGTGGCTGCGGTTCGCGTAGCCCTTCACGAAGAGCCAATAGACAGTAGTCGCAGCACTCGGTCCGGGTAGGTCCTCCATAGATTTGTACTTCTTAATCGTTCTCTCGACTGATACGCTCGACTGAATCCCTCGAACCCCATGCCAGCAGAGAGCCCGAGGACTGTTACCAAGTTTAGCCAGAAACATGAGCAGGGTGGACCACGGCCAAAGGCGATAAGTGAGTCTCCAGCGCAGTAGTTTACGCGTATGTGACTCTCCAAAAGAGGCGGGTAGGCAATCACTACCGTCTTCGAGTGCCCGTAATTCTGTCAACGCCCGCCCAATAGCAGGCAGAGCTCTCAGGCTTGAGCTGCGATTTACTGGGGAGCCTTTAGGGGGAATCTGCATACCTTTCAAGTGCTCTTCTCGTTGGCTACGAGGCAGAAGTTGGCCAATTATTCGCAGATCCTTATTTGGCTGGCTACTTATTCTCTGCTCCTTATTCAGTTCGAGCCAGCTAATTCTGACACTTTGTACGAACTTTGAAAAGCTGCAGTTGAGCTTTACCTCGCCCAAGGTGGGTTCCTGGGTCAAAAGGACTGGCAAAGTTGGCAGACTCCTATATCTAATGAATGGGATTTACTGTGATGTTTAAATGGCACTGCAAAGGGTCAAAAAGCGTTGGGCCACCTCAGTTGTCACGCTTTTGTAAAAAGACAGATAGTTGTGTTAAGTTTCAGTTGAGTTATGCCTGGCCCAGCATGGGTACCTGGGTCAAAAGAACTGGCAAAGTTGGCACACTCCTATATCTAATGAATGGGATGCACTGTGATGTTTAAATGGCACTGCAAATGGCTAAAAAGCATTGGGCCACCTCTATTGTCACACTTTTTGAAAAAGACATAGTTTTGTTGTTTCTGTTGGGTTATGCGCAGCCCAATGTGGGTACCTGGGTCAAAAGAACTGGCAAAGTTGGCACACTCATACATCTAATGAATGGGGTTTACTGTGATGTTTAAAGGACACTGCAAAGGGTTAAAAAGCATTTTGGCCACCTCAGTTGTCACACTTTTGTAAAAAGGCAGATAGTTTTGTTAAGTTTCAGTTTTGTAATGCTTAGCCCAACGTGGGTACCTGGGTCAAAAGGACTGGAAAGGGTTAAAAAGCATTGGCCCACCCCAGTTGTCACAGTTTTGTAAAGTATAGTAGTTACATGGCATATCTTGGATTAAAAAGTTGAACATTCAGCAGGTGATATTTGTATGACTCAATAAATATTTTAAGTACTATAGTTTTGTTCAATGTGAACTGGTATACATATTAAATTGTAAAGGGAGATAATGCTTTGGTTTCTGTACTTAAGAATTTACATAGTTAAATAGTTAATCAATTATCTGTAAAACTCTGCATAACTACATAGGCCAGAATATTATTAATCAAAATCTAAATGGCATGTCTGACAACAACCAAAACCCTTTACAATACTTGTTACCCAGCCCAGTTACTTAGTGCTTGCTATGACCTATGTTTTTAAGTCATAGTGGAATAAGCTGCAAAGAGATACGTACACCATCTGTATGCCAGTTTAAATATGGTCTGCCCTGTGTGTTGTTCATTATGCTTGTGTCCGCTGCAGACGCCCCCAGCTCTTGACAGCCCCTCAAGCCCAATATCACTACCATCTTCAGTTGTTATACATTACTTGAGAGAAGGTAAACTTTTTTTTTCTCAAAAAAAAATGTGAATTTTGTATAGGGTGCCGCAGTGGTAGCACTACCGCCTCATAGTACGGAGACCTGGGTTCACTTCACCCGGGTCCTCCCTGCATGGAGTTTGCATGTTCTCCCTGTATCTGCATGAGTTTCCTCCGGGTACTCCGGTTTCCTCCTACAGTCCAAAAACATGCAGGTTCGGTGCTTTGCCGATCCTAAATTGTCCCTAGTGTGTGCTTAGTGTGTGTGTGTGTGCCCTGCGGTGGGCTGGCGCCCTGCCCAGGGTTTGTTCCTGCCTTGCACCCTGTGTTGGCTGGGATTGGCTCTAGCAGACCCCGTGACCCTGTATTAAGATATAGCGGGTTGGATAATGGATGGATGGATGGGTTGGATAATGGATGGATGGATGTTGTAAAATATTTCGAGTAACTTAATTCCTAGGCTGCAAAGCCTACTGGCAGTCACGTCCAAATTTTTTTATATTGGAAAGGTACCAATACTTTTGGCTACCTCTGTATGTGACTCCCAGTCTATGACATTTTGTCCGTAGGGTTGTCAGTGAGGCTCCATCTGAGACTCAGATGCTTGTTTTTACATTCAGGAAAAAGATTCATGGTGTTATATTCCCTGAGTCCTCCTAAATGTTATGTTTTCAAACAACAACCTTTAAATAAGCGACTATGTTGACATGGAGAAAAACACTGAACAGACTGCAGCCTAACTCTAGCAACTGGAGTTACTGTAGATGGACAGGAGAATCCAGGAAAACCTCAAGATGGATATAGGCTGATCTCCAAGATCAAGATACAACTGTTTCAAGTTGTACCATCAGTTGCTGTCTGAATGAAAGTAGCATCCCTGGAAGAAGACCCAAAAAGAACCCACTTCTGAAAGACAGACCCCAATAAGGGAGAATATGCTTGGAATGGATCAGCTTCTCTATGTTCAGTGAAGATGGGTGCCTTGCATCTGTGTGTGGCACAATGAAATCAGAAAAGTATTATGGTAATTTGGAGCAAAATGGAGAGCCTAGTGTCAGTGAGCCATGTCTTAGTTCTAGGTCATGGATCCTCCACCAGGGAAATGACCAAAAATACTTTATACAGCTAAAAGCACACATGAATGGTTTAAAGCAAAGCATTGAAATGCTCAGAAGTGGCCAGCTGTGAGTCCTGATCAGAATCCACTTGAACCTCTATGGAGAGAGCTGAACAGTCATCCATCAAAGCTAAAAGAACCTAAGCAGTTTGCTCAGATACAATGTGACAAGTTGCTAGATAAAAGGTGTGGAGAGCGTGTTCAGAGCTAAAGAAAGCGCTTGATCGTAGTTATAATGTTCATGTCATTTTTTATTTAATGTGTTAAGTTGTAAATCAAAAGCAATGATCTGCTCTGTGGTCTAAAAAAATGGTATTTCATGTTTCAAGTCAATTTGTAATTATTTTCCAATCCATATCTGTAAATAGAAGACTAATTTCTTAACAAAATATGGGATGGCAAGAAAAAAATGTCATCCTAGGAAGTGTGTAATGGGCCAGATTTTCAGAAAGTGGATGTGCACAGCCAATCTTTTTAACAAGGAAATCCTATTTTGAACTTACTGTGAACTCTTTGCTCGTATATGTGAGTCACATGGACCATTTGTTATATTTAAAAAAATATGTATTTGGATCTGAAAACACGGTTTTCACAAAGTGACGAGAAATTAAACTTTTCATTTACGTTTAATGACTCATAATATAAACACTGAAACAAATAGAAAATTGTACAAATGTTGTCTACATTTAATTCTTGAACCAGAAGCCTTGTCAACCTGTAAGAAGTGTCTTGATGAGATTTTGGACAGCTTAACACTTAGCTAAACAAACACGCTTGATGGACATGTCTAGTTTGGCAAATTTCTTATGTTCTTCACATATGTAAAAGCCATTTCTATAAACTAAAATGAATTGTATAAAATGTTTGTCTTAGAGGAAATACATATAGTTAATACAGTGTTGATATATATACTAGGGCGGTCAACCCCGAGTTGTGACCAGAATATTAGTAAAATTTTTAAATGTACAAAAGAAAAATTATTTATTGGAGTCAAAATCATGAAATTCTATAAATATGTAAAACAAAAAATAATTATTATCATGAAAGGAGAATAAAATATTTACTCTCTTACCGATTGGAGTATTCCCGTTAAACTGAGGTCCAATATGCTCGATGGGTATTTATAAGAGATTAAATAAACCATCCATTTGTTTTAACTGACATTATTATAGATAAAAAAAAACTTTTTTAAAAAAATGACTCATTTAAATAACAGGAAAAATCATGTGAAAACTAAAGTGTTATGCAATGAGTCATCATAACTTGAAATTCAGCTAACCAAATCATCTAAATACAAACATTTATGTTATGATTAGATCTTTTTTTTTAATAGTTAGTTCCTGTGAAAGAAAGTTTACCCAATCAAAAATAAAAACCACAACTTTCTTGATATTTTCGTTTATAATTTAAAAAATAAGAATAAGAACCTGAAAATCTAACAACATCAAATTAAAGTTCGATAAACTCTGAAAAGAATGATACCAAGCATATATATGTAGGTTTTAAAATAAGCCTGATTTAAAGTGTGACAAAAAACGTGACGTAAAAACGTCACATAAAATCTTTATACTAAATCGTTGCAGTTTTAGGCTTAGGATTTTATATAATTAGAGTAGATATATGCATATGCATTTAAGTGAACTATTTATAAATCATGTTAGTCTACAACTAAAGTGCTCTTTGTGAAAAATAAGCATACGGTATATTTTGAGTTAAGTCACTGCATTTTTAAAAAATAGCAAAACAAGTTCTACTACCTAACTTGCATTGGGCTGGGCAAAACTAGGCAGTGACGTATGGCTCTGAGGTTGGGATCTTCTACAGGCAATTGGAAGGTTGCATGTTTGAATCCCGTAAATGTCAGAAGTGACTCTACTCTGCTGGGCTCTTGAGCATAGCCCTTAATCTGCAATTTCTTCATCCTGGGTATGACGTTAATCTGCATCCAGCCATGCAAGCAGGTCCTCCACCTTACAGGGAAAACTTGGAGGTTGGTGGCAGGACTGGCACTCCAGTCACTGTAAAAAAACCTCACACTGTTCCAGGGTGGTGCTGAGATGTCACGCATTGCACAGCTGCACTCAGGTTCCAATCCAGGGGTTTGTCGTGTGGTGGGTGCGGCAAGGCGCAGTAATCAGCACATGCTCCCAACCTATCTTTTTATAAAAGTGTGACAATTGGTGTGGCCCAATGCTTTTAAACCCTTTGCAGTGTCCTTTAAACATCACAAGACATCCCATTCATTAAATTTAGGAGCGTGCCAACTTCACCAATCCTTTTGACTCAGGTACCCAGGTTGGGTCAGGAACAGCTCAACTGTAGTGTGACAAAGTTTGCAGAAAGTGTCAGATTTAGCTGGCTGAAATTGAATAAGGAGCAGAGAATACGTAACCACCCATGTAAGGATCTGTGAATAAGTAGTCAACTTCAGTCTCATCTTTTGGCTTTTCTACCACAGGTATGTCGAAACGGGATACTTGTTAAATATACACTGTGATAAAAGTCTGAGTCTATATTGCACCTGACCTGGCACAGACTGACCCAGAGGCACGTTTAAAAGCACACAGACTTTATTTTTCTTCAGCTGGAGGGCACGTCTTCCCTGTACTCCCTCCAGCCACAACACAGTTCCAAAAGCACTAAAGGCAACACAAAACACTTCTCTTCTGGCACCACCACTCCTCCCAGGCAACCTCGTCCTCTTCCTCCCGATTCTGGCTCCTGAGTGGTGGATGTTGGCCCTTTTTATAACCCACCCGGAAGTAATCCAGGTGCTTGATCAGCTGGTGCTAATTGAACTTCCGGGTGGGGCTGTAGAGTTGTCCAGTTTGGCTCCAGGATTCATGCAGCCCCCACCCCGCGGCAGCCACCCCAGATCCCCACAGAGTTAGGGAGAACACCAACTCCCATGAAACCCTGTGGGGAACTGAGGCACCATTGTGAACCAGGAAGGCTGCCACCAAGCGTTTCGGGAGAGGTACTGAGGAGCCCATGGCTGCTCCCCTGGAACATAAGTAGAAGGGGCGTCCCGGCCAGGCAACAATACATACTCATTTGCGGACTAGCATCCTCAAAACTGATCAATCCCAGTGTTTTATTTTCTGAAAATGCAGAGTGCGCTTGAGAGTGCAATACGATGCAGTGGCACTCCAATCTCGAAGTGTTCCTGTCTTGTAATGAGGCAGAATTAAAAATCTTAAACTAACCACCACACTGACCTGGATCCAACGACTTCAACAAGAAGTGGGTCAGTTAAACGTTTTGCAGAAAACAGGTGGACGGATGGATGGTTTAGATGGCAGAATTTGTGGAGCTGCCAGTAAACTGAAAATAAATAGGAGCTAAAAGAAAAGAACTTTCCTTTAAGCCAATATTGTGTCCTTCCTATTCTTTATCCCATTTAACTGTCAAAAACAAAGGAAACAAAGTGTGACGAACACTGTTCATAGATTACTCATTTAGATTCTCTTACTTGTACCTGATGCAATAAGAAAAAAAAAACAAAACAAACAAATGAGAACATGGAACACATTACATTACAGTTATTTTGTAATTACAAAACAAAAATACACAAACAACATAATAATAAACAATTTATGATGTACAAAAGTGCAAGTCCAGTAGCAGAACAGAATGAAATCGCAATATATATTGTTGCAAACAGATGTAAAATTACATCAAAAAGGTGCAAATGCCAAATACTACACAACACTGGAAATGCACAAATTTGCAGATTGCATATAAAAATTATTTTCCGATACGGAAGACATGCAGCTGGACCTATTTCTCACATTCATCGGTTTTATACAACAAGTTTTGTTGCATATGAAAGTGGTGTGTTGAACATGGCCAATAAGTGTTCATGCTTCATGTTATGTTCTCCACAGTTCTTACACTAAATGCAGTAACACAAAAGAAAAGAAATCCAAGAAATAAAAGACAGCACTGAGGACACACAGAGAAATAAAGGTTCAAGTGCATAAGAGGGTCCAAAACATCACAATGGCCCGGATGACACAAATTCCTTTTATAACACATTGGATTGTTCACTCCAGAAACCTTTTGAAAAATACAGAAGGAACTAAAAGCTTTATCTTTGGCGCTGTACCAGGGCATGATCCCCAACCTGACCTGGTGTCATATATGTCAGACAATGAGTGGCACTGTGCCAAGTATCCAAGCATTTGGATAGAATTACAGAAGCTAAGAGGAACTTTTTTAACAGGTTTTAATGTAGAGACCTTTGCTTTTTTTTAATATCCTGGCCTCGAGTTTTGGTTTTGTGTTTATTGCTTTGATGTGCGGTTCTTGGTATTTATTGGTATTCTGACCCCTGCCTGTTTCAAACAACCAGACATTCTGCTGGTTTCTATTTGCTTCTGTCAATCTCCTATTTTTTTCCTATTTCCTTTTTTCCTCTGGACAAAACCGCATCACTGTGTGAAATGAACTTACAGTTTTAACTAAAAGCTCTGCCAGATTCTGAAAGTTTCATAATCAAGTATAACTAACTTGGAAATGATTGCATCAGCATTGATTTTCCCAATATAACTAACACAGATATATAAAAAATCTCATTGTGACATCATCCTGGCTTTGACTCCTCCTCAGGGTTGCTGTCTGTATGTGGTTTTATGTTCTTTTCTTGCTGCCATGGCTTCTTCTCTGGTTACCCTTATTTTTTTCATCCCAAAGGTGCGCATGTTAGATTAAATGGCATTCTTGACCAACGAATGAGTGAGAAAGGCAAACCTTTAAGTCAAAAAGGTAATCCCATGAGAGTTTAGTTTGCTATTTATGATTAATGCTGATTTTTCCAAAAGATATCTATAACAATATTTTAGTAAAATAAAGCGTGTGTTTTGCACATCTTGAACATACAACTGGAGAACTGAGCAGTGGATTACACAACATGAGCAACATGAGATTTTTTTCTTTTTTCCATGGATGTTCTCCACATTACTTGTCGTTGTTGGTGTTTGATATACTCGTTTGATGAGAAATCAAGATGTTAGTCAAAAGTTTAACAAAATGGGTGCTTTCAAAGATGTTTTTTATACTGAAAACTTCTTTTTAATAGATATACATTATGTGACAACAAAGTTTTAAGAAAAATACTGTATGTTGAGACAATACTATCCCAGCTTCAACATAGTTTTAGCATACTTGGATAAAGAAAAATTTATTGAAATGCATTATCAGTTAGATGCAGAGGACAGAAAGGTATAGAAGAAGATGATCCGCTGTAGAATAAGCTGCCAAGTAGTGTGGTAGACAGTAAGACATTAGGGACTTTCAAAACTCGACTTGATGTTTTTTTGGAAGAAATAAGTGGATGCGACTGGCGAGCTATGCTGGGCTGAATGGCCTGTTCTCGTCTAGAGTGTTCTAATGTGGAGACCCCTAACAGGAGCAGCCGAAAGAAGAAGAAGAAGAATAGCAAATTTGATATATCAGAAATCCCCATTGCAAGTTAATGGTCTTGTTGGATTGGTGCTGGCAGACTGTCACCTGAAATTCTTTTAACACCAGTAGAATTGTGTACTTTTTAGGACAGAAAGTTTGGACTTAACTAACTTGTAGGCTGTTTTGTAAGGTTTAATCGATGTAGGTAGCACTCAAAGAATCAACATAAGCAGCCATGCATCAACATCTTTTACAAACTGTGTGGTATTAGAGGTCCAGTTTCTTGTCTGAACACTGGATGGGCAGTCCCCTTGCATTTTAGTATTATATGTATTCCTACAGGTGGCGCAGTGGGTAGCGCTGCTGCCTCGCAGTTAGTAGACCCAGGTTTGCTTCCCCTGTTCTCCTTGCGTGGAGTTTGCATGTTCTCCCCGTGTCTGCGTGGGTTTCCTCCGGGCACTCTGGTTTCCTCCCACAGTCCAAAGACATGCAGGTTAGGTGCACTGGCAATTCTAAATTGTCCCTAGTGTGGACTTGGTGTGTGGATGTGTGTGTGTGTGTGTGTCCTGTGTTGGCTGGGATTGGCTCCAGCAGACCCCCATGACCATGTAGTTAGGATATAGAAGTTTGGATAATGGATGGATGTATTCCTACACTAACTTGATGGAAAGTGTGATTTATATTCATCCATCTGTAAATTTTCTATACCCTTTGTCCAATTCATGGTCAGTGGGTGACAGTGTATGCATTGGGTGTGTGGCAGATGGCTGGGCCCCTTGCCCGGCCAGGATGCCCAAAGTGTGGAAGGACTGGGGGAAAGAGGATTGTTGGGACAGTTTCTTCCCTGGGCCAATAGAGGATAGCCCCCTTGGTTTCCAGTGGGGCCACGGGTTATAAGCATGGGGGCTCAACCCTGTTGGAACCCGTGGCCACCACAAGGGGGCGCATGGACCTTTCCAGGGCCTTACTTGGTTAAGCTTCCGCCACACCCGGAAATGTGGCTGGAAACAGCTCATTAGGCACCTGGAGTCCATCTAGGTTCCCTATAAAAAGGAGCCGCCTCATTCCATAAGTGGCCAGAGTCGGGAGGAGAGGACAAAGCATGAAGATGAGTGGAGGAAGAAGGACTGGCAGCAAGAAGTGACTGAATGCTGTTGGTGTGTTGCATTGTGTGTACTGGTATTGTGGACTGGTAAAACTGTAAATAAACATGTGGAGTGTGGCAAAACCTGTCTCCTGCCTGTCTGTGTCTGGGTTAGGGTGGCAATACGCCCCCTAGTGGCTCACAGGTGCAAGTTAGAAGCCAATCTGGCATCCATTGCAAGAGACTCCTACACAAACACATGCATTGGAATAATTTAGAGCTGCCAGTCAAAGAAACCTACATGTTTCCTGGGGAGTGGGAGGAAACCTATACAGACACAGTGAGAACATGCAATCCCACACAGAAAGTGACCTTGGTAAAAATGAAATCTAAGTCCATCGAGATGTACAGAAACAGTGGCTACAGCACTGTGGAATCCTTTGTGTTCCAAAATTCTAATTAATAAAAAAATACACAATTGATCAAAAGGAAAGTCCTCTTTTTCTGGCAGTCTTCTAATAGATAGCAGAATGAAAATATATACATATTAGCTGACAGTGAGTTGGAGACGGTGGCACTGACCAGAAAGCAGGAGACAGAGCTGGAGGTAGCAGAGTTAAAGATGCTAAGATTTGCATTCGGTGTGACGAGGATGGACAAGATTAGAAATGAGTAGATTAGAGGGTCAGCTCAAGTTGGACAGTTGGGAGACAAAGTCAGAGAGGCGAGATTGCGTTGGTTTGGACATGTGCAGAGGAGAGATGCTGAGTATATTGGGAGATGGATGTTAAGGATAGAGCTGCCAGGGAAGAGGAAAAGAGGAAGGCCTAAGAGAAGGTTTATGGATGTGGTGACAGAAGACATGCAGGTGATGGGTGTAACAGAACAAGATACAGAGGACAAAAAGATATGGAAGAAGATGATCCGCTGTGGCAAACATCTATCAGGTCATCTGCTTGCTGAACCTGCCAATTCCATTGGAAGATCACAGGAAGCTACAAGATTTTTAAGGAGTCATTGTAGTAACCTTACCCTGGCTCAAAGCACACTCATATATACACTAAAGTTCATTTTGGGTCCTCAGTTTGTTTCACTGCATATTAAAGAATTAGTGAGGGAACTACAGGAAACACCACATTCACATGAGAGTGGAAGGCAAACCCCAAGCAGAATACTCCTGAGTTGAAAGCCAACCTGAAACTTTGAAATTGTCACACCACTGGGCATTTCTTATACATTGTTAAGGTTAGGGCTGACTTACGGTTGTAGTTACTCAATAAAGTTAGAATCTTTCATTACATAGCTTATTTTGCAAAGCAACCATGAGGCCACATGTTTTAATAACAATTCACTTTATATTTGTCTTATTTGGGACTTATATATATGAAGCTTTATGTGTTTGCAATAGTTTTAATACTCAAGTGTCCTTTTTATTATGTACATTTAAGTGCACTTTTATACTGTAAATTTTGCTCCTTTAATTGTATGCAAATTGTGCCAAACAAGAAACAGAAGAGCAGACAAAGGTGCAGAAAACAATAGAAACTAACATTGAGCCAGGACTTGTGTCCCTAAGGTTAAGCTGTACCATAATTAGTTAAAATATACAAAGGTAAAAAATCATTTTTACATACACATATTCTTAATACCACTTAATTTAATGTGTAGCAATTATTACAATTGTCACGTATATTTTGAGTTACTTTATGATTTTTTACACAGCAGATTCTGTTTTGAAGTTATTGTTATCATTTGGATTTGTCTGGAAAAGATTTATTTTTATTTACCAGGGCATTATTTGTTTCAGTGATGTGGTAAGTTTCATCATGTGACATCATTCATCACATCAAATACATCATAAGAAGTAACAATATAAATATGGGGGCAATCATATCATAACTTATTCCTCGGTTGGATAAACAGTTCTGGCATGAGTTAGCTTTTAAACAAGTAGGTCCTAATGTCAACTTCCCTCTGTGTGTAATGGGACACTGCATTTGAGGATTATTGTGAGGGGGGAAAATACGCAGTGACTGCGGTTGCCTGGTGCCCTGCCCGGGGTTTGTTTCCTGCCTTGCACAGCACCCTATGTTGGCTGGGATTGGCTCCAGCAGACCCCCCGTGACCCTGTAGTTAGGATATAGCAGGTTGGATAATGGATGGATAATTATATGAGCTTAGAAGTGTCTTAAGAGTTAAACCAGGTGAATAATGAAGAATGGACAAAACAAAACAGAAATCTGCAATATACACCTCAAAATATACATACAAATTACGATAACGTCTACACGATTGAGTGCCACAGGTGGGTGGAGACTATCCCATAGCACTGAAGCCAGATGCAGAGGCAAGTTTGAAAAGCTGTGCTCAAGAGCTTATAATTTTTAAACATTTGAAGGCACCAATGCCTTAAAGAATGATGAATGGCTTGTGGTTTTTTGATTTTATAAGACACGTTTACACTTTCACAATACTTGAAATGTTAGGTTTGGTAAGTTATGGCATCTGTTTTATAACTAATGACTTCAACTTCACATTTTCAGTAACTGATCAAGGCTTTTTTGTCTACTTCCCCTTTGCAGAATTGTTTCAACTTGTTGATATTTTTGGACTGTTTGCATCAGTTTCTCCATTATGTAGCAACATTTCAGTTAAGGTCATTGGCATTCTTTGCCAAACCAGAGTTCCACATTACTTCTACTTCTGGATTCAATTTATATATGGATAACTATGATCATTGTTATGAGTCTGTATATTGCTTGCCGGTTATAGTTTTTAGACATGAATGTATTTTGTTTATTCCTTGAAGGCCTTCACAGTACTGTATGTTCTTGGTGGTTGTTCTGAAATGTACTGAAATAATGCAAAAACAGTCTAGTTTATTATGGATGCATACTTACATTCATCTATTTCCTGTATTTTATTAATCCAGTTAAGAGATGAGAGGAGCCAGGACATCATACCATTGGAGGTCACATTGATCCACATGCACTCTCTTACAATCAGGCCACTAACTAGTCTAACATGCACAGGAAAACTAGAGTACTGAGAGATAAACATTCATATGTACAAGAAAAATGTGCAAACTCTACAAAGTGACCAGCTCAAGATGCAAACTGAGTTTGCTGGAGCTACGTGGCCATAATCACCGTCAATACATTTACGAAAACTGTAAGTCATGCCCAGCACTTTTTTTACTGTCCAGTCTTTGGAAGAAAAAGATTATAGTGTGTGGTGGACGCCTGGAGAACAGAAGGGCCGGGAGAGAGGCAATATCTCCCCTGGGGCACAAGAGGGCAGCCCCCCAACATTACATTGTGGTGACAGGCTTGGAGCATGAAAGCTCAAACCTGTAGGGGCCCATAGCCACCACAAGGGGGCACCTGGACAATCCCAGAGCCTTGGACTGCAACATTTCCGCCACAATGGGAAGTGCTGCCAGAAGAGAATCCGAGCGCATCTGGAATGCTTCCAGGTGCTCATACAGCACTTCATCACACCAGGAAGTGCTGTAGGAAGTTCATCAGGGTGCACCTGGAGCACAACGAAATGCAACATAAAAGGGTCTGCCTCACTCCATTTGAGAAGCCAGAGTCAGGAGGCAGAGGAGAGGAGAGGAGGCGAGGCAGCAGAAGAATGGAGAAGAAGGAGAAGAGAGGAAAGGACTGTGAGTTTATGGTAGTGACTGGAGTACTGTTGGTAATTTGTGCGTTGCGTGGTGCTGTAAAGGAAGAACTGTAAATAAATGTGTGTCTTGGGACATTATGAGTCTGTGCCTGTCTGTAGCTGGGCTGATTATTCCTCAAGTGCAAAATACTTCTTCAGAATTAGATGGTATCAAAAGTGTCCCCAGAGATCGGTGCTGGGGCTGCTGCTCCTACTATTATACATACACAATCTGGACAAGTAAAAAAAAAACCAAAACAAACTTTTTATATTTGCTGATGACACCAAACCAGGTAGATGGGCTGATAATGTAGAATTAGGGTTACAAAGGATGCAGGGGCAGAATACAGGATTGCAAATATTTGTGGCAAACTAAATTTATGTAAGTAAATGTTAGGTATTACATGTAGAAATTAAAAAAAAAGATTTAAATACATGGGATGAATGAAACTTGAAAGTATGTCTCAAGGCTATATCACATTAGGTGACTTTTCCAGTCATTTTTAGTTGTAGCTTTTACTTATATAATCTTAGCGAGTCAGAGGGAGATGGCAGTGCGATCCTATGAAGCAGGTCGCCTAATGTGATGTGCAGCAAAACTGTCAAACTAGTCTGTAAGTTGCTACAAAATAAAACAGGTTTGATTTTGTCTTTAGTCATTGGGCTGGGCTCTGTTTACATGAAAACTGACACAGTGAATGTTAATCAGGAAATGCAATACATAGAAGGAGACGACGAATAAGGAACAAATGGACTTCGCACCTCACAAACAGAAGAGAAGATTGTCTGTCTGATGTCTCATGTTTTATGTGCCATGACAAAATGGAAAAAAAGGGCTGAGGTTGCTGCTGAATTCGCTGCAGCTGTTAAAGTCCTTGTACAGAGCCAGCACAATATTGGCTGTCAGAAAAAGGGGAGCACATGACTGCGCTAAAAGGTTTGGACTCAGTCAGTAAATGTGACATGGGCAACAATTTACAGTCGTTTAACTAGTGGAAAAGAGACACAAAACAAGAGAAAGGTTGGGGGTTCCACCCCGTATATTGTGAATAATGCTATGAAGCAAACTGTGGTTCTCCGCAGAGTAGTCTTAAAGGACAGAATCCAAAATGGGACTGGTTTTATAGGCGAGGCAGTGAAAAGGAAGAGGAGGGTCCAGCAGGGTACAGGTGGAAGTGGGGTCAGTAAGAAGGCATAGTCTGGAGATGGAAGTGGAACCTGGTTGGCGTTTAGCTGGTCTTTCCTTTGGGTGATCTGCAGAGGAGGGAGAAAAGACATTAGTGCACTTTGTCAACCCCTGACCCAGCGTTTTACTTTTAGTTAAGCCCATTGACTGCCCCCCATGTGCACGTGTGTGACATAAGTGACGTGATCAGTGATAGCAGTTTGCAGATCTGACATACCCTATGAACAGAAGCCATGTAATGTGACATTGGCTTTATAAGAAGGACCTAGCAGTCATAGTGGACTTGTCACTTTCTACTGTATAAAGAAGCAATCAAGAAGGAAATGGAATATTAGGTTATATACCATGATGTTTAAAGTACAAGTCATGGGAGGTTATACTCATCTTGAGTACTGTGAGCCATGTTAAGCTCCATATTACAAAAAGTCCTACATAGGAAATTAGTGGGGTATCTCTGTTTCATGGCCCAACTAGGGATGCCAAAGAAATGTAGGAAAGTGTGTAGTGATCTGAAAAGGAGTACAGATTGATTAATGTTAATCAGTTAGTTAATTATCAGTTTTGCATTTGGCAATACCAGAAATTCATTAAATAATTTGGTTAAGTTACCACTTTATTTATTTTCCTTACCTTTCAGGGAAGGGCGCTTCTGAGTGTTAGACTTAAATTGAGGTAACTGAAACATACTTGTTTAAAGAAATATAATACAATTGTTCATAAACACAAAGAATACAGAAATATGAAAATTGTATCTATGGAGACATAAAATACAGGATGCAAGATAGGTAAGACAGACAAGAACACAGAAGAGGTTGGCTGTCTACTAGAAATTTGGAGCTCTAATTCATCTTGGTACAGATAAACATACAATACTTAAAGGACGATATCTGATGTTGTGTGGAGTTGAGTGTTGTTACTGAAATGGAGGACTTTTCTTATACTGAAGTGCACTCTTCGTTTTTGATACATGGTGCTTTATTCACGGTGTAGTGTGATGTTGCCTTCCTTGGCTTGTTGTTAGGCTCTTTGCTATGTCCTACGCAGCTTTATAATGAAAAGCGTTACTCTTTCTGGCACAAGAGTGCATGTGATGAACTGCTTCTCAGGCGTCTCAGAGAAAGCCCAGTCTCTAGCAGAGAGCTCTGTTTGACAGAGTTGATCTTAGAGTTAGTTCAGGGCAACCAGCCCTAAGACTTTATGGAGAGTAGCTTCTAGGTGAAAGAAGGTTTGTGAGCTTTTTGATCTGCAGAGAGTAGGTTGGGTTCTCATTCCTAAGAGAGCGACTCGTCAGCTTTCAGCTCCCCTAAAGGCAGCAGGTCATCAGTTTTCAGTTCCACAAACAGACAGATGAGATGCATGCAGTTAGTTTTGAAGGAAGGAGTAACCTTTGTTGATTTGATCAAAGTCAATTCCAGTTACTGATTCAGTGCCTGCTTATATGTGCCTTATTTTGTCAATCACAGAATTCAGTTTGTGGTTATAAGCCTAAAAGACACATGATATCCTATATGGTGTTCCACAAGGCTCTATCCTGGGTCCGCTGCTCTTTTCGATCTACATGCTTCTGTTAGGTCAGATTATCTCAGGGCACAACGTGAGTTACTATAGCTATGCTGATGACACACAGTTGTATTTATCTATTGCACCTGATGACCCATACGCTGTTAATTTACTAACACAATGTCTTACTTGTGTTTCTGAATGGATGAATAGTAATTTTCTCAAGCTAAATAAAGAGAAAACAGAAATTTTAGTGATTGGCAATAATGGAGGCAATGAGATTATTAGAAATAAACTTGATGCATTAGGATTTACAGTCAAGACAGAGGTAAAGAATTTAGGGGTAACTGTTGACTGTAACCTGAATTTTAAATCGCATATTAATCAGATCACTAGGACAGCATTTTTTCACTTAAAAAAACATTGCAAAAGTTAGATCTCTTATATCATTGAAAGATGCTGAGAAATTAGTTCACGCTTTTGTTTTCAGTCGTCTAGATTACTGTAACGCACTCCTCTCAGGACTATCCAAAAAAAACATAAATCGTTTGCAACGAGTGCAGAATGCAGCTGCTAGAATCCTAACTAGGAAAAGAAAATCCGAGCACATTTCTCCAGTTTTGATGTCACTACACTGGTTACCTGTGTCATTCAGAATTGACTTTAAAATACTGCTTATGGTTTATAAAGCCTTAAATAATCTCGCTCCATCTTATATTTCGGAATGTCTGACGCGATATTCCAAATCGTAACCTTAGATCCCCAAATGAGTGTCTCCTTAGAATTCTAAGAGCAAAACTTAAAAGAAGTGGCGAGGTGGCCTTCTGCTGTTATGCACCTAAAATCTGGAATAGCCTGCCAATAGGAATTCGCCAGGCTGATATGGTGGAGCACTTTAAAAAACTGCTGAAAACACATTACTTTAACATGGCTTTCTCATAACTTCATTTTAGTTAAATCCTGATGCTCTGTATATTCAATTCATTATAATAACTATTCATGATGGCTCTAAAATCCGTGCTGACCCCTACTCTCTCTTCTGTTTCTTTTTCCCAGTTTTCTGTGGTGGCGATCTGCGCCATCACCACCTAATCAAAGCACCGTGATGTTCCTACATTGATGGATTAAAAACCAGAAGTCTGCATGACCATCATCATGCAGCCCTTCCAAGAGAACCCTAAATACAAAAAGGACTGTTTCATTTATGTTAGGTAGAATGCCCAGAGGGGTCTGGGCGGTCCCGTGGCCTGGAACCCCTGCAGATTTTATTTTTTCTCTCCAGCCGTCTGGAGTTTTCTTTGTTTTTTCTGGCCTCCCTGGCCATCGGACCTTACTCGTATTCTATGTTAATTAATGTTGACTTATTCTAATTCTTACCTTGTCTTTTATTTCTCTTTTCTTCATCATGTAAAGCACTTTGAGCTACATTATTTGTATGAAAATGTGCTATATAAATAAATGTTGTTGTTGTTGTATAATGAATTTCTATCTGGGCAACAAAGCAGTCTCTGCAGAGGAGTCAGCTCAACTCTGAGTTATACCTTTGTTATTGGATGAAGTATAGAATAAGTGTTAACAGTGCTGCACTTGAGCCATTTACTTTAGGAAAGCTGGGTGATTTGGTTGGGGTTGGGTGGCTGCATCTGAATTTCTGAATCCTTGTTAATTTTTAATTTTAAGCAGAGAATAAGAGGCAACATTATCAAGTGTTTAAAATTATGAAGGGAATCAGTACAATGGATCCCGTTTGTTGTTTTAAATTAATTTTTCAGGAGCACAGGGACAAACTTATTAAGTGAAAATTTGCACAAACTTTATAAAATGTTCTTGATACAGAGAACCTTGGACACACAGGCAGGCAGTGTGATTTAGTGGTTAAGACTTTGGACTTCAAACCCTGAGGTTGTGCGTTCAAATCCTGCTACTGACACTGTGTGACTCTCAGTAAGTCATTTGACCTGCCTATCATAAGAAATGTAACCAATTGTACCATAAATGTTGTGAGTCGCCTTGGATAAAGGTGTCAGCCAAATAAGTAAATGTTAACATAAAATAAATTACAAAGCACTGCAGTGGACAGTAAGACTTAAGGGACCTTTAAAACTCAACCTGACATACATTGGGATGAATTTGGTGAATACGATTTGCAAGCTTTGTAGGTCTGAAAGGCCTGCTTTCTGGGTCTGCATATAATTACCACTTCTAATATTATTTTTCTTTTTCAAAGAATATCACCCAAATGCTTTTAACCTGAAGCAGGTCAGTACTGTAGCCATCTGGAAGTTCTGTGTACAAGAAGGGAGTTAACTGTTAGTTGAGACATTAGTTCAGATAATATCACCAAAAACAGCACTGCTTGCAGTAGAATAGAGGGGCTGTTCCTAACTTTAGCAGAAAGATTTCTATCTTGAACAAAGGGTTAGGCAGCTGCTTCTGCATGTGATTTGACAAAGCTAATGTCCAGAATGGAACAAGTACTTAATGTTAACTACTGGCTTGTTCATGAAAAAATATGGAGGTTAGTGTCTGGAACCTGAAATAGCTGCGGTGGGCTGGCGCCCTGCCCGAGATTTGTTCGTGCTTTGCGCCCTATGCTGTCTGGGATTGGCTCCAGCGGACCCCCGTGACCCTGTGTTAGGATATAGCGGGTTGGGTAATAACTGACAGACTGACCTGAAATAGCCAGTTAACTAAAATGAGGCAACAGTAACTGACTACTATGAAGGAAAGCATCTGGAGTGGCAATGTGCCCTGGAGGAATTGAGTTTCGGGTTTATGATGTAAACTCTAAACAGCTTTCTTTTCACTATATTTCTAAACTCAAGAAAAGCATCAAGATTTATTCAAAGTCTTGCAATTGGACACACTGTTCTGTGCTGCCCTTCATATTAAACATCTGTAACAAACACAACCTAGAAAAAATTTAAATAAATGTAAAAAAGGCCAAAGTTATTCATAAAAAGTTGTAAACAATTTTGTTGGAAACATGAAGTGCAAAGAAACTTGTAAAATGTACACCAAAAGAATGCTTATGCAAGGAACGTACATTAAAGTGATTAAACTACTATATGTAACACAAGCTTTTGATCATATTTCAGAATTGTTTTTCCATCCAGCTGTTCTCAGGCCCACTCAGTCCAATTTAGAGGTTTAGGCAAAATTTTATGTATATATAAATCAATAATGATTAGAAATGAACTCATTTAAATAAGTCATGTTTTCCTGCTATTTATCTTTTACATATTGTTCATTTATTAATAGAAAGATTTCCAAAGTACAATTTTTATCTATTAAGTTCTTCCATGTGTAGATATTAATTTTTTATTTAGTATATAAAAATTTCTGTACATTTTTTTGTTTCTCTGTTTTAAAAATTACCACAATTGTGTCTATCTTTCAATACACTGTCTACTCAGAAATTGTGGAATAAGTTGACTATAAAAAATCAATCTAAAATTTACTTTATGCAATATCTTTCAGAAGAAACACCATTAGAAAGGCACTCTTCATAACAAATACAAATAAATTTCAACAAAAACCAGGCTTAGAAATAAGTTTCACATATAACAAATTGATGTAACCATTTTAGAAAATGAACAATAACAACCACTAATCGGTTAGTGATCAATAAAAACAACATGGCAGCATTTGGAACCCTTTACTTTTTAAAAGTGTTTTCTAAAAATGAAATTAAAAGAAAAAAATAAGGCGCTTTATTTTTCTCCCAGGTATCTGTTTATCTGTTTGCTGGAACTGCTTTTATCATAGAGTCGGATTAAACTCCTCTATTGCTGCAATCTAATCCTAAGTGTCCTTTTATAAGAAGGAGACTTGGAAAGGGATATAGGTGCCTTCTGATCATTCTTCCGTTTCATTTTTAACAGAAAGAAAACCGTTAAATTAATAATGAATGGTATAGCAGGAAATGGTAGTAATAAAAGCATGAGTTTACATGGCCAGTGAATGCAGAGCAAGGGTGCCCACACTTTTTTGGCTTGCGAGCTACTTTTAAAATGACAAGTCGAAATGATCTACCTACATTAAAAATAATATATATTGTGGAGGACTGCTGGCTTCCCATGCCGGTACGCACCCCCAGGCTGCCAGGAGGAGCTCTCCCGACAGCAGGATCATGCCCCGAGTTCCAGCAGGGCCTTATGGACTATGTAGTGTTTTTACACAGCCCTGCTGGATACCTTGGGGACCACCGGGAGTCGCTGTAGGGGGGCTCATGGGCTCTTGTGTGCCCAATAACCCGGGAGTACGTCACGGTCATGTGACAGGAAGGAGCGCGTGCTCGGGTTGAAGAAAGGACTGTTGCCCTGACCGGAAGGAATAAGGAACTGTGGACTGTTGGGACAGGAACACCTCGGGTCAGGGCTATAAGGGCGGTGCCTCAGTCCAGACACTGAGCTGTGCTGGGTGGGAGAGGAGCAAAGTGTCTGGGCGAGGAGGAGTGGTTATTGTGTTAGTTTATTGATATATGAGTAGTGTGGAAGGTGCTTGGTGCACTGTGAACCAAAATAAAGAGTCTTGGACTTTTACCTGGTGTCTGGAGTTGTACCTGAGGGTTCAAGGGAGCACTAGCGCCCCCTACTGCCACAATATATATATATATATATATATCTATCAATCCGTCCATCCATCCATCCTCTTCCGCTTATCCGAGTTCGGGTCGCGGGGGTAGTAGGTTAAGCAGAGAAGCCCAGACTTCCCTCTCCCGGCCACTTCTTCCAGCTCTTCGGGAGAATCCCAAAGGCGTTCCCAGGCCAGCCGGGAGACATAGTCCCTCCAGCGTGTCCTGGGTCTTCCCCGGGCCTCCTCCCGGTTGGGCGTGCCGGAACACCTCACCAGGGAGGCGTCCAGGAGGCATCCTGATCAGATGCCCGAGCCACCTCATCTGACTCCTCTCGATGCGGAGGAGCAGCGGCTCTACTCTGAGCCCCTCCCGGATGACTGAGCTCCTCACCCTATCTTTAAGGGAAAGCCCAGACACCCTGCTTGTATTCGTGATCTCGTTCTTTCGGTCACTACCCATAGCCCATGACCATAGGTGAGGGTAGGAACGTAGATCGACTGGTAAATTGAGAGCTTTGCCTTACGGCTCAGCTCTTTTTTCACCATGACAGACCGATGCAGAGCCGCATCACTGCGGATGCCGCACCGATCCGTCTGTCAATCTCACAATCCATTCTTCCCTCACTCGTGAACAAGACCCCAGATACTTGAACTCCTCCACTTGGGGCAGGATCTCTCCCCAACCCTGAGAGGGCACTCCACCCTTTTCGGCTGAGGACCATGGTCTCGATTTGGAGGTGCTGATTCTCATCCCAGCCGCTTCACACTCAGCTGCGAACCGCTCCAGAGAGAGCTGAAGATCACGGCCTGATGAAGCAAACAGGACAACATCATCTGCAAAAGCAGTGACCCAATCCTGAGTCCACCAAACGGACCCCTTCAACACCCTGGCTGCCTAGAAATTCTGTCCATAAAAGTTATGAACAGAATCGGTGACAAAGGGCAGCCCTGGCGAGTCCAACTCTCACTGGAAGCGGGCTCGACTTACTGCGGCAATGCGGACCAAGCTCTGACACGGTTGTACAGGACCTGAACAGCTCTTATCAGGGGTCCGGTACCCCATACTCCCGGAGCATCCCCCACAGGATTCCCCGAGGGACACGGTTGAGCGCTTTTTCCAAGTCCACAAAACACATGTAGACTGGTTGGGCAAACTCCCATGCACCCTCAGGATCTGCTAAGGGTGAAGAGCTGGTCCACTGTTCAGCGACCAGGGCGAAAACCACACTGTTCCTCCTGAATCCGAGGTTCGACTATCCGGCGGACCCTCCTCTCCAGAACCCCGAATAGACTTTTCCAGGGAGGCTGAGGAGTGTGATCCCTCTATAGTTGGAACACACCCTCCGGTCCCCTTTTAAAGAGGGGACCACCACCCCGTCTGCCAATCCAGAGGCACTGTCCCGATGTCCATGCGATGTTGCAGAGGCGTGTCAACCAAGACAGTCCTACAACATCCAGAGCCTTAAGGAACTCGGTATCTCATCCACCCCGGGGCCCTGCCACCAAGGAGTTTTTGACCACCTCGGTGACTTCAGTCCCAGAGATGGGAGAGCCCACCTCAGAGTCCCCAGGCTCTGCTTCCTCGTGGAAGGCATGTTAGTGGGATTGAGGAGGTCTTGAAGTACTCCCCACCACCCACAACGCCCGAGTCGAGGTCAGCAGCGCACCATCCCCACCATATACGGTGTTGACACTGCACTGCTTCCCCTCCTGAGACGCTGGACGGTGGACCAGAATCTCCTCGAAGCCGTCCGAAGGTCATTCTCCATGGCCTCTCCAAACTCCTCCCATGCCCGCGTTTTGCCTCAGCAACAACGAAGCCACATTCCGCTTGGCCTGCGGTACCTATCAGCTGCCTCCAGAGACCCACAGGACAAAAGGTCCTTCTTCAGCTTGACGGCATCCCTCACCGCGGTGTCCACCAGCGGGTTGGGGATTGCCGCCCGACAGGCACCGACCACCTTAGGGCCACAGCTCCGGTCAGCCGCCTCAACAATAGAGGCCCATCCGGACTCAATGTTCCCCACCTCCCTCGGGGCGTGGTTGAAGTTCTGCGAGGTGGGAGTTGAAGCTACTTCTGACAGGGGACTCTGCCAGCCGTTCCCAGCAGACCCTCACAACACGTTTGGGCCTACCAGGTCTGACCGGCATCTTCCCCACCATCGAAGCCAACTCACCACCAGGTGGTGATCAGTTGACAGCTCCACCCCTCTCTTCACCCGAGTGTCCAAGACATATGGCGCAAGTCCGACGACACAACCACAAAGTCGATCATCGAACTGAGGCCTAGGGTATCCTGGTGCCAAGTGCACATATGAACACCCTTATGCTTGAACATGGTGTTCGTTATGGACAATCCGTGGCGAGCACAGAAGTCCAATAACAAAACACCGCTCGGGTTCAGATCGGGGGGGCCATTCCTCCCAATCACGCCCTTCCAGGTCTCACTGTCATTGCTCACGTGGGCATTGAAGTCTCCCAGCAAAACGAGGGAATCCCAGAAGGTATGCCCTCTAGCACCCCTCCAGAGACTCCAAAAAGGGTGGATACTCCAAACAACTGTTCGGCACATACGCACAAACAACAGTCAGGACCCTTCCCCCCACCCGAGGGTGGAGGGAGGCCACCCTCTCGTCCACCGGGGTAAACCCCAACACACAGGCTCCAAGTCGGAACCTCTCAACCTCGCACACTAGCTCAGGCTCCTTCCCCTTCAGAGAGGTGACATTCCACGTCCCAAGAGCCAGTTTCTGTAGCCGAGGATCAGACCGCCAAGGTCCCCGCCTCCGGCCACCACCCAACTCACACTGCACCTGACCTCCTTGGCCCCTCCCATAGGTGGTGAGCCCATGGGAAGTAGGACCCGTTACCTCTTCAGGCTGTGCCCGGCCGAAATCCATGGGTGCAGGCCCGGCCACCAGGCGCTCGCCATCGAGCCCCACCCCCAGGCCTGGCTCTAGAGGGGGGGCCCCGGTGACCCGCGTCCGGGCAAGGGAAAACGTCGTCTACAGTTTTTATTCTTCATTGGAGGTTTGCTGAACCGTTCTTTGTCTCATCCCTCATCTAGGACCAGTTTGCCTTGGGTGGGCCTACCAGGGGCATAAAGCCCCGGACAACATAGCTCCTAGGATCATTGGGACACGCAAACCCCTCCACCACGATAAGGTGATGGTTCAAGGAGGGTATATATATATATATATATATATATATATATATATGGCGTCCGTAGTCTGAATCACAATCTGATTACATGGGTGGTTGCATAGTTTACTGTCAAATAATGCAAAAAGTACGCAACATGTGTTTTGCCCTACTTCTGGGATCATCAGGGGTACACACCCACTGCACCCCCTCTCGGGGATTGAATCTTGGACGTCAGTTTCAGAGGCTAAGCCACAGCGTGTGGTTCGTTTATTTGACAGCATGTAGATCGGGGTAATTACATTCATGGCATTCGTAGTCTGAATCACAATCTGATTGTATGGGTGGTCACCTACCAGGTAACGCTTGTGGTTGGTCTCGCAACTGATGAGGGCACCGTGGCGAATGTTTGCCCATTTGCAACTTAAAGATAGACTAATGTTTAAAAAAAAATATTTTGAATGCAACGTGATCTATCTGCACTACCTTTCCGATCTACGCCTCGGGCACTCCTGATGAAGAGCATACATTGTTTCATAAACAGAATTGACAATTACAACTTTGCTGAATTATAAATTGATGATTAGAAGGGGGACTAATATTGATTCGTTTTGGTACTGGAGGACTCAGTTGTACTCCATCAGATTCACTGCAATAAGATTCATAAAACTAGTACAATAAATAAATAGGTAAGTAAGTAAACAAATGAATACATAAATAAATCGGAAGTCTTATTAAAATGGGATTACAGAAATACGAACTTGCAGGACACAGTACCTCTTATGATTGTAACTGGTGCATTGTTTGCTGCACATACAGCTATCTTCATCACAATGTTGTGATACTCCATTTTGGGCAAAATGATAGCAGATGCAAAACAGCAACAACAACAAAGTACTGAAAGAGCAAGAATACACTGAAAATTCTATGTGCGACACAATTCATGAATAATATTGATATGGGAGAATTCTTCATCACAATGGCAACACTTACAAGCATGTTAGGTAACATGAGATGGGGCCTATGGTGCAAAAAATAAAAAAATTAACAACTTCTTCTTTTTTTGGCTGGTCCCGTTAGGGGTTGCAATACGAAAATATTGCTAATAAAACTGTCAACCTAAAGCATGCTAAAGGTACTGATCTTGGTGTTCTAATAAAGAGGTCTTTTTCTCACATGTGTTCTATGAGCCATTGACATTATACTGTTAGTACATCAGCTGTCAAAGTGATTATAGCTGTGGCTTTATCACAAATTTTCACATACATTTTTGAAGACGTTCATGTAACAGGCTACTGTAACCTCAGTCTGCACTGACCTCCTGGCTATTCTGAACAATAGAGATAGTGAAAGGCGTGTAATAAAAGCTGTGTGTTAAACATTCAACTTAGGGTGCATAATACGTATACAGAGATGTAATGAGCCTTTCACTCTTTGTAAAGTGTGTGCATGATCTGTTGAATGGGTTAATGCAGAAGTAAGTAGCCATGTAAATAAAATGTTAAGAAAAAGCTATAGCAGCGGTCTCCAACTCCAGTCCTGGAGAGCTACTGTGGTTACAAGTTTTCATTCTAACCATTTTCTTAATTAGTGACCAGTTTTTGCTGCTAATTAACTATTTCCCTTTATTTTAATTGACTTTTCTTGAGACTCTAACTGCTGATTGATTTTTTTTTCCACCAAATTGGGTTAGTTAGAAAACATTCAATGGGTAAAAATATCGATTAGGTGGAGCATAGTTTTTTAGGGACTCTTATAAGATATATCTGGAAACTTAAAATACATGCAACACCAAATACACCTAATGTCAACGTGACCTGCTTTTGAATAGTGAAAACTGTAGCAGTCATAAAACGTTGTGGTGGGCATGGTTTTGGGACTGCTCTGAGCTTTAGTCTGTATGACGTTTATACATGCATTGTCAAACTAGAGGAAAAAAAACAGCACACAGGTACTAAGGTGAGGTGGTGCAACAGATGAGAAAGACTGCAGGAGAAAATATAATATGTGTTCAAGCACATGTGTAAGAAAACAAACACGCTGCCTCAAATGACAACCTCACTGTACATACATAGATAGCTCTTGCTGATGCAGAAGAGGAAAACAGCAATATTGTAGAGAAAGAAAGAAAGAAAGAAAGAAAGAAAGAAAGAAAGAAAGAATTTGAAGAGTTATTAATGACAAATATGAGAGCTAACCAAAACGGAAAGAAGGAAACAAAAGAATATAACAAATAAAGCAAAATAAAAGTTTGTAATAAGTGCCAAAAACTGCCAGTATTTTGGTATATTTAAAAAAAGTGAGTAAAGGAAAAAAATCTTTGTTTTTACAGCCATATTTATGTTATAACTTAATGTATATTAATATGTATGTGTGTACAGTGAGCAAGATGTGAACAAAGTGTTTAATGCACTGGCAGGACTTTTAAGGACAGCCCTTTCCACTATGCAATTTGAGTACCACTTAGTAAAGTCGCCAGTGTTAAATGAACTCTGAATGTGTTACAAAAAAGGCAGACTTGTTTATACACCCACCATGTACTGGTTTTTTGGTGTACATTTTTTTTTGCTTCTATTGTTTTAATTGGACTGATTTCTAACGCCTTTAGGCAGATTTTGGGCTGCCTTTAGGTTAGAAGACATCTTTGCTCAAACCGAGATCTCAGCTTTATTAAAAAAAGGACAAACAGATGTCCATGATATGTCCAACCTTGCTAACATGACATGGTGGCAATTCATTAAAAATGAACTTGTCAGAAAATCCATCCATCCATTTTCTAACCCGCTGAATCCGAATACAGGGTCACGTGGGCCTGCTGGAGCCAATCCCAGCCAACACAGGGCACAAGGCAGGAACCAATCCTGGGCAGGGTGCCAACCCACCGCAGCTCGTCAGAAAATGGAAACATTAAAAAAAGCTGCTTTCCTTGTTTTAACAAGAAATGAATAGTTTGAAAACTATAATAATATATGTAATACAGTACATGTTTAGAAGTAATTAATGGTCTAAAAAAATGACATTAAATTTGGTGAACAATGAATTCTGACTTGTTTGGGACTTGAAGTTTAAGACTCGAGACTTGTCTGTGTTGACCTGAGACATGACTCAAGATATACTTGTCGTAACTAGTGACTTTACTTGACCCTTGCCCATCAAGACCTGGGACTTAAACTTGGACTTGAGTGTAAAATCTTGAGACTTATTCCATTTCTATTGTATACTCTTGTATATTATACATCAGAATGTCATGTTGCTTTACACTTGGTTTATTCTGATAGCAGGAAAATAAAGTGCTGAAGAAAATCCAAAAAATACTTAACACAAATGGTAAAAAAAAAAACAACAACCTTGACCTGAAGAAGGTCTCATTGTGTGAGCACATCCGTGTAGACTCTTGCAATCATCTTGCATAACAGTAACAACTTTATCCTTCAGTTTGGTATTTTATCATAACAAACTGGAACTAACTACTCTGCTATTCAGAATCGTGTTGATGTTATTATGTGTCAGAAATGTGAGGGATGTATTTGGTTGTTAGAAGCGAGTACAAGACAGGGGTTTAGACTGAGGTCAAGTTTCACCAAAATGGAACCTTCTTCTAGCATAAAAATCAGTGCGCAACATACAGTCAAAGTAAGTGAACCCCTAGGAATTATCTATATTTATGTCTAATTCCCATATAAAACATGGTCATTTCTTCATATCAGTAACAATAATGAACAAACATTATTTATATAACTAAAGATACACAGATTGTCAGAGAATTTTTGACCATTTTGAAAAAATCATTCAAACTGTGAAATTGAAGGTTGGAAAAAGTAAGTGAACCCTAAGCTAATGACTTTTTAAAAAGCTCAATGCAGTCAGAATTTAGCACACCTGGAGTCCATTTAATGAAACGAGTTCAGAGGTGTGGCCTAGAATGACTTTGATTGATAACAAACACTATAAAGTTTGAGTTTGAGCTTTTGACAAGAAGCATATCCAGATGGGGGTGGCACAGTGGTAGCTCTGCTGCCTTGCAGTTAAGAGACCCGGGTTCACTTCCCGGGTCCTCCCTGAGTGGAGTTTGCATGTTCTCCCCGTGTCTGCGTGGGTTTCCTCTGGGTGCTCCGGTTTCCTCCCACAGTCCAAAGACATGAAGGCTAGGTGGATTGGCGATTCTAAATTGGCCCCAGTGTGTGCTGGGTGTGTTTGTGTGTGTCCTGTGTGAAACCAAAATTGAACTATTTGGGAAGAACAAGGAGAACTTCATCTGGCGTAAAAAGGGCACTGCACATCAACATCATCCCTACATGGTGGAGGGAACATCATGATTTGGGCCTGGACAGCTTGCCATCATTGAGGGGAAATGAATTTACAAGTTTATCAACAAATTCTCTAAGATAATGTGAGGATGTCTGTCTGTCAACTTAAGCTCAGAAGAGGCTGGGTGATGCAACAGGACAATGACCCCAAACATCGCAACAAATCCACAGCACAATGACTTCAGAAGAACAAATTCCACCTTTTGGAGTGGCCCAGTCAGAGCCCAGATCTCAATCCTATTGAGATGCTGTAGAATGACTTGAAGAGAGCCATACACAGAAGACAAAGAATTTGGAAGAGTTAAGACAATTCTGCTGGGAAGAATGGGCTCAAATTCCCCCCACGCGATGTGCAGATCTGATCTGCAGTAACAGGAAGTGCTTGGTTGAGGTCATTGCTGCCAAAGGAGGGACAAACAGTTATTAAATCCCAAGGTTCACTTAATTTTTTGAACGTTGAATGCGTTTGTAAAATAAAGACATGAAAGAGTAGAATTTTTTGTGTGTCATTGGCTTAAGCTCATTGTATATATCAGTACCTGTGACTTGGATGAAGATCAGATCACTTTGTATGACCAATTCATGCAGTAAACCTGATAATTCCAAAGGGTTCACATACTTTTTACTTTGACTGTATGTATGGTGCTAAAACTCTGATGTGATAGACTTACAGGATGAAAGACTTTAAGGGAGCTCAGATGCTGTGTAGGGCAACTATACAAGGTATAATGGAATGACTTGTGATCTTTTCAGGTACTGTGTCATGAGTTTTGTAAGCCCTGGCAAAATGATTCAATTAGAATAGATGGACAATCAGCATACTTTTGTGATGTCTGAATAAAAAACAAGCAAGAAAAAGGAACACCAGGATGATCCAACCATGAAGGAAGTTGTTTCAAGTGAGCACCTGGTAGAGGAGTAGCACATTTAGCCTGGTTGGGTGCACCTTAAGTAAGCCATTTAGATCCTCTGTTTGAACTCATTGCCCACAAGGGTAAAATGGGCATTAAGTGCAAAGAGTCACAGGATGATGGCCTCATGTGGGACAGGTACAGAATGCATTGGAAACTTGTTTGTACAATATGGATATTCAATGTACTGGTGGGGAATGAACTAGAGCTCATGTGAAAGGCTAACACATACTGACTAGACAAAGATAGACTCACCTCTACCCACATCTGGTCTATGCATTTAGACAGGAGGGTCACCTCGATGGCACTTAAATTTACAGAAAGTAAAAATTTAACCACTGTTTGCATGTATGCATGTGCAGCCTGTTCAGAGAGTTTTTACTGGGTTTCAATGTCTATAATAGATTGTTCACACTGAAGTCAATGTTCAAATGACAGATATGTGCCTGATATCAGTGTTCTGGGGAGGGGGTTTGGCTAGAGGTTAATGATTTACTTCATATGCATTTCACCACATCTGAAGCAGTGCTTACTGAAAATCAACTGAAGTGAGGTATTGTCAAATACTACCAGTTGGTTACGAGAGAACTCAGATGTACGAGTATCATTGGCTAGACACAGAGCAGCCAAACAGGTAGTAATGATGACTGCATCATGGATTCCTCACTCCCTTCCTTGGATGGCAGAGTCTCGATCTCCTTGCCAATACTTTTGGCTATGCTCCCATGTAAACAAGTGGTGGAATTATCTCATTGTTTCCTTGTTGAGTTTGTCTCTGATCTTCCCAGTGTTTCTGACCTCTGTCTAGTCTTTTTCCTCAGTTCTTGTCTGCTTGCTTGTTCACCAAACGTTTCTCTTCCAGGTCACATTTGGGCCTTCCTCCCAAACTAAATAGTGCCTGCCTTTAGGCTGTCACTGTCATATGCCACCACAGCTTTAATCTTTCAAGTCTAAAAAAAAAAATCTTGTGTCTATGCAGGACAAAAGGATGAACTAACAGTTAAATTTATAGCAGCGGAGAGTGTAGAATTACTAGCTTGGGAGATAACTACAGTGGTTATGCAGAATACATTGCTTCTTCCTGTTACTGAAGTGTTAAAGTGCTAAGCATTGAGTTAATGGGCACCAGTGGCAAAAAGGTTATCACGAACAGACAAAAGAGTACATGCTACACTGTGAGAGTGGAGACCCTTCAGAAAATTCATCATGTTAATGGAGTCTTTAGATTGTGCTTTTCAGAGTGCTGTGCATATTGGAAAAAGTCAATGTGAAATCATCTTTATAGAAACAGTAAGATAAATCAAATAAAATAACATTTTGTTTTTACTTAGCCATTCCAGTTCTGGGACAGCAAGCTCTTTGGTTTCTTAGCCACAGGGCTCAAAACATCTTGCCCTCTGGAATTTTATCTCTCATTTAGAAACTATTTAGGACCTCAATAAATAGGACAAGGATGAAGCACAGTAAATGAGCACGCTGAGCATGGAGTGACATTGTGCTGAGGAACTCACTAAAGTAGCAAGCATAAAAAGACTATCGAATAAGAACTTTATTTACTGATGTGCTGTGAAAGTTTTCTTATGAAATTCAGCATAGATAATAGTAGTAATCAATAAGCACTTCATTATTTTAATTAAATGTATGTGTTAGTTGTAACGAAAGCTAGGAACTAGTGCTTCATCCTGGGTTTGTCTTTGACTTACACCCAATGCTTTCCATGACCATGAATTTAAACAAGCAGGCTCTGAAAATGGTAATGATTCACTAACGATAATTTTAAAATGCATTCTTACCCAGTACACTACTCAAATGGCTATTTATAAAACGACCATTCAACCTTTTTTCTATAATTGACTATAAAGTTAGCTCAAATAAATGTTAGTCAAAGATACTCTTCACTCTGTACACAAAACAGCAGACTAGGATGATTCGGAACAGGAGGTTACTTCATATTTTGACAGCCACCATTCCCTTCAGTGAGCCACAAGGCCTTTATTTCCCACCCCCAAGTTAACAGCTCTGAACCTAAGCCTGGCAGATTTTACTTTTCCATGCTTTCTATGTTTCATTTGAATTACTCAGCCAAGGAAAAACAAACAAATCAATCACTATTATCTTGTAGATTCTTCACATTCTTTTTTATTTACTCAAGGACAAGTAAAAAAAAAATCTTATCTTCAAAGCTGAATTTCTTAATATCTTTCAGAGTTTCTGCAAGATGCAAGAGGTTGAAGTTCACTATTTTATGACAGCTTGTTCAGAAGGTCAGATGAGGCTGATCTGACACAGCACAACAGAAAATCGAACCGCGTGAATGAACAAGTAAACTGAAATTAGTCTGTCAGACATGAATACAAACAACACTAAAATCATCAACAGACAAAGTGGCCAACTGACCAAGTCTGGACAAAGCTTCCAGAAATTGAGAGACTTGGCACAATGAATAAATGATTGTCAGTAAACTGCAGATTATGTTCTATGGTATATTTATATCATCCCGGACTGGGAGGGCTCACAGAGGGTCAGAGAACATTATAAAAAAGCCAAGCTTTAATATTATTTCAAAAGCCTGCAACTTGCCTCACATGTACATTTGCCCAAATTTGCCATCCTTACTTCAGAACAGGAAATTTACAATAGTAGCTGGAAAGCTGTACTTAGTGGCAGAGTGCATAAATAAAAGGAGGTTGGTTTGTATAACACATTTGACCTTGGCAATAATAAAATCTATCTAATCGAATCCAATCCAATCTAATATTTGAAAGATTCACCAAAAGTAACTAGTCATTGAAAACTGAAGTATGGAACAGGTTAAGGAAAACATAAATGTCAGGAAAACACATGAAAACTGCTGGGTAGGAGCAGAGGTTTCTCACACAGAACAGATACGACCCTGTGCCATATTATGGATGTCAGACAGTCTAGAGCAGTTTTTCTTAACTGGGGTTCCACGAGAAATAGTAATGAACAGCAGTGGCAAATAAATAAAGTTGAACAGTGGAAGAAAATAATAAACCTCTAAAACTTAACTTAGGCTTTGCCTACTCCCATTGATGCCATACAATTTTATTTTCTCTTTGGGATTTCAATTGTCTCTATGTCCCCTTAGTATTTTTTGCAGAAAGAAAACACATGTTTAAAGGATGCTTCCCATTAGTGGAATGTGAGTTAGGTTAGGGGCTCAACTGACAGGGAGTTAATGTGGCCAGAAACTAAACTGTGGGGTCAAAGGAAACACTTCTATGGGTCCTTAAACATAATGAACTGAATAACTTGATAATTTAAAAAAGAACTACTGGACTTGTTTTTTGAAGTCACGTTCATTAACTGGCTGTCGGTATGCCTGGCTAAGGTTATTTTTATTGAATCTTTTGAAATTATAAATTGTAAACACATTTCAAGACTCAGGGATGGAGAGTAAAATAAAAGAGTGGTTCTCTTGGTTGATTGAATAGCTCTCCTCTGGTCACATATGTTATTTTTTCTGTTGAGACTCAGGCAGGTTCATTTGCTAGTTCGGAGTCACCCAGTAAATCAGAAGTAGGGAGTGATCTAGATGGTTTTTGAATTTTTAGTTAAAGAGAGTGTTTTGGCACTTAAGGCAATGAGGTATTCAGATTGTGGAAAATTGGTGAATGGCTAGACTTGTTTGGGCAGCTAGGCTTTGTTTTCTGCTTGTTCCAATTTATAAGTTGATATTTTGCATCACCCCTTATATGTGATTAATAAAGTGCCCTGTACTGCCTTTCTGGATTTGTGAAATAAAAAAGCTTGACCGAACAACAAAGTAAACTGGCACTTTTCAAATTTGGGATATGTAATAAAATGTTTTTTATACATTATCTCTGTGTCTAGGTTTAGGTTAAGCAAATTACTGGCAAATGAATCCATACAAAGTGTATTTCTATATATAAAGCTGAAAGCAAATATTTTGGGAAGACATGGGGTAAAACTAATGCTAGTGCTTTAATAACTAATCTTGATGTACTTGCCCAGCAAGAAGACAGAAATAAGCAATATAAAAATCTAAATGAAAAATGTACCTTCCTGACAGCAGTATTCCAACTGACGCCTCTCAGTCTTTGCAGCAGAGCTTGGTTGCTACAAATGACTTCCATCTTCAGCATGACAATTTTCCTTTAAGGCCTATATAAGAACTGTAATCAGTCAATTCACAAGAAAGGACAAACCATTGACGTAACAAGCACAATAAGATGTGTACAAAAAGTTTTGTATAAACCAGGTAATCATAATTAACCATATAGATTTTTATCTATATAATTTTATTAATGACAATTTAGATATTTTTATATCTTCTTTAATATAATCGAAAGCAAAAGTTAACTCACTTATTGAACAGTTTGGTCAAGGTGGGTTGCAACCACTCCATCATCAAATATCATAGCTACCCCTACAGCTGAATCCACCGAATTACAATATTGCACAGGTAGAGGGAATGTCTTTTCGATTTCCTGCTTCAGAACTTCATTTCTGGATAAGGCATTTCCTGTTCCCAAGATCCTCTGCACCCCTGATTGCAGAAGCAGTGTAGGTGGCAACATTGCCACCAAATTTTGAACCACTCCATGGCAAAGTGCTCGGCCCACGTGACCCAGTGATATGTTTCCAGTGGATATGTTACACACTGAGCCAAGACGTTTTGTGTCATGCCTCTCACCAAATATTGTTGGCCAAATTGTAAGATCTGACCTGCTTTGATTTAAAGCAGCTTCACTCAACAAGGAATAGATTGAAGATTCATTAACTTCCAAACCTGAAAAAGAGTAGGACAAAAATGCATATATGGTTAGATAGTCTGTATATATTATGACATGTACAATTTCAAACTTCCTGTAACAAAAATTAATGAGAGGCATATAAATAAATGCAGTATCTGCATCAGCTCTCAAATGAGCCTTCAGTTAAATTGTTGTTTTCTCACAAAGTGAAAGTTGGGATAAGCATCATGTTTATTCTATTTTTTTATCAGATTTTTTTTTTTTTTTTGCTATAACAGTTTTTGTTTTGTTTTTTACACCACAAATTTGGCATCCAGTCACATTTAATCCAATGTGACCCTGAACAAAGTCATGCAAGTGAGCTTTTGTCAACAAGTATACTGCTGCTGGAGCCCACATGCACTGAGCTGCCTTGTGTGCGTGTTAACTTCATTACAAAGTATTTTGCTGTGAGATGAGTACACTGTGCTGGTTGGCCTGGAAGATGAGATTTCCCTCTGATCTTGAGTGGAGAAGGCTCAGATTCTCATATTTCCAAAACTGGCTAATGTGCAGAAACTTTCCCATTATTGACCTCAATAACATTAAGCAATTGATGAATTAACTGTTTTATATTGTCACACAGGACATAGATTGGCTGGCAATCTGGCTGCAATAGATGGTTCTTTACCTGGCCAAGAAGCCTTTATAATGGTTGAATTGAGGGAAGAAGCCATGTGCTCCCCTAATACTACAGGTGGAAATATCCTTCAAGTGGATTTCTTTTATGTACCCCTGCAGGGCTAGATGAGATTTCTAGCCTCAATGGGTGGGGATGTTTGGTTTCTTGAGAGCTACCAAAGGGAGCAGTGGGGAGGAGGATTCCTTGTTTTAAGGAGGCTCAGCCTGTCCCAGAAGTGCTTCCTGTGTGTAATATGGTGGCACTGGAGGAATTCTCAGGTCTGGCATATTGAAGCTGCTCCATATCACCCAGGCTAGTTGGAGTCTGGAGATGAGAATGGCAATGCTTGCCTGGGGAGGAGTAGAGGGGAGGTAAAAAAGAAAGAAAATGATTGCATTGCTTTGTGGATTGTGAAAGAGGAAGAAGCCTGTTTAAGATATTCACTTGTGTTTGAAACCAAGGCAGTTGTCAGTGAAGTTGTGTCTGAGCCTCCCACCCAAAGGTAACAATATCAATGAGAACTCAAAGGTTGCTGGTTATATGGGTGCTTAAAAATGTTTTAGTGATATTTGGAAAAATTAACTGAGGTTTGCTGATTGGCTTGGAAGACATCATTACTTTCCCATTTAAAATAGTGGGAAATATTTTTTTTATGTTATTTTTTTCCTTGCTGACCCATATTCATAATTAGATTAGAACATAAGAAGGCATGACTGTATTTTATTTTCCTTATTACATTAAATAATTGCAAAATATATTGCTGCTGAGACACAGTTTTCTCTATAAATAGAAAATCACTAATTTTCCCTGTAACTGATTCTTTTTATTCCATAAATTTGTAGTTTATTAAAATGAGTTATGCTTACTAAAGAGTAATAATGACTTAAATAAATGTTACCCAGTTCATTAATCCAGTTTTTAAGCATCTCAACAAACACTGCAAGGACATTGCCGCCATTGAGAGATGCTGCCACAGCTAAATAACTGCCATCAAAATATGGGAAGTAGGATAGAGGCGAAGAACAATCAGGAGTCTTTGGAGGTTGGAATGTTGATGGAAGAGCAAAGGTTAGCTGGGCTGATGTGCCAATATTAAGAACTGAGAAAACATAAACAAAAACAATCATAATATGATAAATATTGACTATAAAATGCTACATTTCAGAATCATATTTTTCAGGAAATGCCACAACTGACAAAGGAGCATGAGTCAAAAAAGCACCAACTAATGGGTGTGACAAATACATGGTGGAAGCACATGTGTCATGACAAATGTTTCATGATAGTAATGGCATATTACACTGAGCAGTTAATGGTACAGTGAACAAAAATTGCAAAGCAAAACTTATAATGGAGAAATAAATACCATACACAAATTGCGAGATAATAGAAAAACATGTAAATCAAAGAGTCGCCATACTGTGCAATTTACAGCACAACACATTATCTGTAATCTCTTGCAAAAAGAGTAAATAGTATTAGTTTAAGTTTTGTGATGATGTGTTTAATGCTTTTAGAGCTTGTGGACACTGTAGCAGCCAGAGTGGAGCCAGCTACCTGACCTACAGCGTACTCCATAGAAGAATTGTATCTGTTTCAAATCCCACCTACACAGCACCATCTAGAGGCTAGGCAATTCAAGACAATCATATTTTAACTATGAATGTGGCGATTATCTTGTGGTCTAGCATTTCTGATGCCATTGCCAGAGATCAGTACGAGAAGCAGCTCCCGTATGGATGCCAGGAGCGGCTGCAAAGCTTGATGCAATTAAAAGAGATGGCAAGCAGTGGAGCGGTCTCGAAAGCAAGAGTCAGAAGCTTTGAGAATTCACATGCAGTAGAAAGAAGATTGCAAAGAATTGGCCAGAGATTGGCAGGTGTGCAACTAAGTACGATCTGAGATCATTCCAATGCATGGCAAGAGGAGACAAGATAGAATGCAGTACAACTTGTCCTAGAGCTTGTGTACATATTTGGTATTTTGATGGTGTCCCCCATGGCTATTAACAATGGGGAACATTGAATAGCTACTAGGTTTGTTTGATTTAATTCTTCTGTTGTGAAGTAAAGCAATAAATACACTATTTTATCTGAGAGCTCAAATAGTTCTCAGTGCATAGTGCCTGTCTGTCTGTCTGTCTGTCTATGTATCTCTCTTGTCCTTGTGTTTGTTACAATGATATTCCTCCAGATCCAGAGTTGTCCAATTCAGGATATGTTCAGCTTTAGGAATCATCTGCAACAGTTAGAACCTACATATGGTTAGGTGTAACATTTAGACTTTTTTGCTAGGAGTTGTACATAATGTGGCACTATTAAGTAAACAGTAAAGTTACTATTTAACATTGGTATGTAGCGTTTTTTGCAGACTTTTTCATTGTGCTATAAATTGCAAAGAACAGTCACCTTTTATTAGCTGTGTGTGTTTTCCCAGCCACAGGTATGTCACCACACCATTTTGGCAGCGCTCTTTTGTCCCATGCGCTTTTGTTGTGCCACCCTCAGGAATTATTCAAGTGTAAAAATATATTTATTGAGTTATGGATAATGCGTAGCTTAAATCAGTTTGTGACACTTGGCTCCTGCATATATACTCAGCAAAAAAAGAAACGTCCTCTGACTTTCAACTGTTTTTACTTTCAGTAAACTTAATGTGTAAATATTTGTATGAACACTAAAAGAGTCAACACCATAAGACATAAACTAAAAATGTTTCACAATGTGTCCCTGAATGAAGGGAGGCTCAAAATCAAAAGTACCAGTCAGTATCTGGTGTGGCCACCAGCTGCTTGAAGTACTGCAGTGCATCTCCTCCTCATGGACTGGACCAGATTTGTCAGTTCTTGCTGTGAGATGTTACCCCACTCTTCCACCAAGGCACCAGCAAGTTCCTGGACATTTCTGGGGGGAATGGCCCTAGCCCTCACCCTGCGATCCAACAGGTCCCAGACGTGCTCAATGGGATTGAGATCCGGGCTCTTCCACTGCGAGGATGATCAGCTGTCCTTCCTGTCTCCCTCTAGCGCTGTCTTAGGCATCTCACAGTGCGGACATGGCAATTTATTGCCCTAGCCACATCAGCAGTCCTCATGCCTCCCTGCAGCATGCCTAATGCACATTCACGCAGATGAGCAGGGACCCTGGGCATGTTTCTTTGGGTGTTTTTCACAGTCGGTAGACAAGTCTCTTTAGTGTCCTGCGTTTTTAGAACTGTGACCTTAAATGCCTACTTTCTGTAAGCTGTTAAGGTCTTAACGACCATTCCACAGGTGCATGTTAAATAATTGATTATGGTTAATTGAACATGCATGGAAAACATTGTTTAAACCCTTTACAATGAAGATCTGTAAAGTTATTTGGATTTTTAAAACATTATTGTTGAAATACACAGTCCTGAAAAAGGGACGTTTCTTTTTTTGCTGAGTATATTTGCTTATGACTAAATAGTTGTTAATAATTTTACAATGGTTCAGTTTATTTTTATAGCATCGACTTTTATTTACCATCTTCTTAACCATTTTGTGATGTTTTCCTGCAGATGGCGGCCACGTTGTTTATCTTTGCAAGGCAGGATACTGGTCACACAACAAAGAATTCACAGCACATTGATGTCACTGCTCCAAGCCTATTTCAGATGGCAGCATGCAGCAGCTTGTGCTCAGCGTTTTGGATAAACTATAACAAGCAACCTGCTGTTTAAAGATTTAGTTAGGGATACTCTCTATTATTTGGATGAGGAATCTTTTGCTTTTGAGACAACAATTTCACTTTTGACTTTTGGCTACTCTCAATAGTGTTCTTAGTTTTATGGTAATTCCCTTAGCCTAGCTCTAGATGTACTTTCTGATAGGCCTTGAATTTTGTCATTTCATCTCTAAGTCCACTTAGTCTTATTTTTATGTCTTTAAAAGTAGCTCTTGTTCTCCATCTGGAATTATACAATGCACATGTAGAACATAGAGATATTTTCTACAGAGAAGGTGTTAACGTACATTAAGGACAATGTGGGAACCATGATTGGACAGGGCATTGGCCCACTAAAGGGCACACTCTGTCACATTCCCTTACTGGGACAGTTTAAGGTTGCCAAATAACCTCTCATGTCTTTAGGAGAAAATCAGACTACTAGGAGAAAAACCTCAAGAAGCAAGCAAACTACACATTGGTAGTGCCCAGGCCAAGATGTGAGTACAGGAGTCTGGAGCTATGAAGCAGTGCAGTGAATTATTCAGTGTGAAAAAATATTTATTGAATCTTAGATCATGCATAGAATAAACAAGTATTTCATAATTATAATTTTTGGCTCCTGCATGTTTTTCTTCATGACTAAATGGTTACTAATAATTTTAGTATCATCTACATATTTTGCATCACGATTGCATATATTTTTTTTGTAAAATTAAAAAAAAAAAAAGTAAAGTAGAGTGAAAAAGAAGATAAACAACCTTACAGAAAGTGTGGTGAAATCTAGACTAGCAAAAGTTATTACAGGGTGGTGGTGTAAAAATACAGTTGCAATTAACATGATTGAAATGCAAGAGACAAGCGAGCATGTAAGTGAGAAACAAACAGGTCTAGCAATGGCGCTTTAAAAACACAGCAACTGAGAGAGTTCCGAAAAGTAGGAGCCACAACATTAAAGGAGTGTTAACAGAGAGAAACAAAATAAGCCTTAAAAATATTAATAAGACCAAGCTGTGTAGTCGAAATTTAACATCTTATTAAAGAAAGAAACATCCTCTAACAGGACAATTCAGTAATCAGGACCACAAATTTCTGGAAAGTTGATGAGACAGGTAATCTGGAGTGCTGAAATGAATATCTTTGTAAGGCAGAAGTAGAATTTTGAACATAATCTATACATACAGTACAGAGCTCAATGCACTTAAGCCAAATGAACAGAGATGTGCTCATGTGTTTTGGTCTGAACTTGTTGTAGAAGCATTTTAAATTCGTTGCAGGTGGTGATGCTTCAAGCAGGAAGACAATTAAAAAATTCTAGTAGTACAATAACAGCATAGCTTTATTAGTGCAAGAGTATTAAAGATTAAAATAAAACAAAATGTAACTTGAAACTATAAACAAAAAGGCAGTCCTGGAGATAAAAATAATACACTATGTACATAGCATTACGCACATATGGTACAATGGTGACTTAGATCTACAAGTATTTAACGTGCCTCCATATTTATTAAATATGAAGTATTATTATATTAACATAAAATAAGACAGAAAAAACAAAAATGGAGACAACACAAACTCCATTGTTCTTTAACCAACCAAGTATCAAACCTCTGCCTGGGAAACCTGCAATGTAGCACAGCACAGAAAGTGCAGACTAGAGAATTGATTCAGAAAAATATAAAATTCAATGTCTCACACCTTCAGGACCCTGGGTTAACTATCTTAACAGGTCACTCTCACTACAGAGTTTCCCTGTTTATAACACAAATCACACTGACATACTGGTTTTTAATTAACACATATTACTTTAGGAATATACAGCTAACGTGGTTAGCATTGCTTCTTCACACCTCCAAGAAACAGTCAGTCCATGGTCTGTAATTCTTTTCCTTTGCCTTTCCTCCCCATATTCTAAAGCCATGCAATTTGTGGCATTTCTAGATTGGCTTTGTTTGAGCAACCTGGGGCCTCATGTATGAACGGTGCGTACGCACAAAAATGTTGCGTAAGAACATTTCCACGTTCAAATCGCAATGTATAAAACCTACACTTGGCGTAAAGCCACGCACATTTCCACGGTAGCTCATACCCTGTTGCATGCAAGTTCTCTGCTCGGTTTTGCAGACTGGCGGCACCCAGCGTCAAATCAGTGCTACTGTTCCTGTGTGGTTATCCTTTCTTTTTTAGATCCACATCCCTGATGTGGCTTTATAAATACACTGAAATTAACCGCATATTGTTTATTAGTTTAATGCATCTGATTGTAATTAACTTGTAACAATATAATGGTCCACAGAATGGTCAAACTATTCCAAATACCATAACTGCTTTAGCGTTGTTACTCTCACTGCACCTCGGATCCCACATCAGATCATCTTTTTCCATATTACTCTCACTGCACCACTCGGAGTATTTATATCACTGTATCTGAGCGTGAATCACAGCTGTACAGCAGCTGATCGGAGAATTATTGGTATGCAGCATCAAGCACAGGCTGCCTTAGCCATGCTGTCTATTGAACTGCTCTCATATGACAAACGCTTCAGAGCCTTTCCTGTACTGACCTCGCAGTTCAGAAACAATTTCATCCCAAGAACTCTAAACGCACTCAATCAGGCCATCAAGTGCTCCTTGTAGAACTGTTTGTACTTATTAGTACAATCACCTCACTGTAAACTTGCACTACAGTTATAATATTGCACAACCTGAGCCACTTTATAAAGCATGTATTTACATATGATGACGATATCATTTTTAAGATGAAATGCAGCAAAATATGTTTATTATATTATACAGATAAAACTTTAACTACATGGTGCCGCAGCGCTAGAGAGCCACTGGCACTTCGTTCACGGATTGTTCATGCCTCACGCTGCATTCTTGCTGGCGCTGACACGACACTGGAAGGATAGATGGATAGAATAATTAAATATGTACTACAAAGATATTTCGATGTTCCTTAAAAGTTTTGAAAAATCGTTCTAAGCTTACAGATGGGTTAACGTCTATTACAGAGCTGATTGTGTGGTGATTGGGTATTTGGAGAAAGAAAAGTAAGGACAGGAATTGGAGGTTAGTACGTTTGAAAGAGACAGTACTGCTACAAGAAAGTATTTCATTGAAGGTAGCACATGGCGCAGAAAGCATCTTGCGTGAGACATGAGCAATCACTGCGCCACCGTGTTCCCATGTTTAATAACATTTTTTAACTCCTAGCATCATGATAATGATATTACGTATACATCTCAGTATTTGAATTATTCAGAGAGTAATGTAATATCACAAATTTAATGGATTCTGTGTCCTGTCGGAGGAAGAGAAAGCCCGGAAGCACGTCGTGATTCACACACATAGAGCACATAGAAGATCAAATACAAAACAAAGCATTTAACATGCTACTTTAGTTACGATGGGATTGAGAAACTAGTAAATTAAACGATTTTAAGATTAAGTTTATGATGTTCTACTTTAATGACAAAATAAACTACGTGATTAAAGTGGAAATTTAGAGATTAAAGTTGACATTTCATGCTTTTTCCCCACTGTGTGCCTTTTTTTTTCTCTGTACCCTAATAAGCTTTCATATGACACTCAGACAGTGGGCTACGACTCGCCTTTTCACGGCGACTTTGATATCTGACAACTTCTTTTTTTATTTCAGGCACTGTGCGACTTTGTGAACGTGAGCTTTCGAGTTTCTCCGACACACTGTGACACTCGATCAACTTCCTTTTGTTGTTTATACCACTGTTTAAACCAACAAATACAGCAGTATGTTTTTGTTTGCCTTCAATTCTAATAGAAATTCTTCTGTTTTCACTCTTCCTTTTGCCATTGCCTTTTCACAGAAGGCTGAGCTTAAGGGCTATTTATATTTATTTGCATATTCAAAGAGGCGTAGTTCTGGGAGGAGTTGGGGAGGGACAGCAGGCGCGTGCATGTGCGTTACTTTTCACGCCGACCGTGATTTATGTACCAGAAGAATGTGGAAGTTGGCGTACACACAGATTTATGCATCTGGATTTTTTTGTATGTAAGCACATTTCCGCTTTTGTCCGTATGCCATGTTATACGTGAAGTCTACGTACGGCGTTATACAGTACATGAGGCCCCAGGTGTGTGTGCATGAGAGTGTCCAGTAATAGACTGGTACCCAGTAAAGAGTTGGTTCCTGGTTTGCAAATACTCTGGACCCCATTGACCCTGAATTTGTATGAAGTGGGATCAAAAATGGATGGATGAATGAGTAAAAATTAATTTCTATCAAGACAAAATTTGAAACTATGAATTACTGCAGATTAACTAATCAAGGATTCATTATTTACAATTTAATTTGATCTAGACTCTGCACAACATAGACGTTTTATTCTATTGTTTTGTCATTGATGGGGTAGAGCTATGATTGCAATATGAGAAAGCAACACTTTCTAATAGCAACTGAGAGTCAATGTTATCTTTCAAAAGGCTAAATAATTGTTTTCTGTTATATTATCATTGCGTCAAAAAGCAGTCATTGTTGTTATCAACAGCAGGAATTAAATAGTAAAACACGGCTGGAAATTGTTAATTTGCTGGGATGTTACCATCTTTCTCACATTTGTCTCTTTATTTTTGAATGTACTAAAGCACCACTTTAAGAGTTTATTTATTTCCTCCAGTAAATACAGTCATTGCCGAAATTATTGGCACCCATGGAATTTTCCCAGAAAATGAACCATTTCTCCCAGAAGATTGTTGCAGTTACAAATGTTTTGGTGTACAAATGTTTATTTCCTTTATGTGCATTGGAACAACACAAAAAACAGAGAAAAAAAAGCTAAATCTGACATCATGTCACACAGAACTCCAAAAATGGGCCGGACAAAATTATTGGCACCTTTTCAAAATTGTAGGTAAATCATTTTATTTCAAGCATATGATGCTCGTTTGAACTCACCTGTGGCAAGAAACAGGTGCTGGCAATTTAGCAATCACACCTGAAGCCAGTTAAAATAGAGAAAAGTTGACTCAACCTTTCTGTTGTGTGTCTGAGTGTGCCACACTAAGCATGGAGAACAGAAAGAAGAGCAGAGAATTGTCTGAGGACTTGAGAACAAAAATTGCGGAAAAATATCAACAATCTCAAGGCTACAAGTCCATCTCCAGAGATCTTCATGTTCCTTTGTCCACTGTGCGCAATCAAGAAGTTCACAACACATGGCACTGTAGCTAATCTCCCTGGACGTGGATGGAAGAGAAAAATTGATAAAAGACTGCAACTGATAGTCCGAATGGTGGATAAACAGCCCCAATCAACTTCAAAACATATTCAATCTGTTCTGCAGACTCAGGGTGCAACAGTGTAAGCTCGAACTATCCGTCGACATCTGAATGAAATGAAACACTATGGCAGGATAGCCAGAAGGACCCCACTGCTGACACAGAAACAAAACAAAGCCAGACTGGAGTTTGCCAAAATGTGCTTGAGGAAGCCAAAATCCTTCTAGGCGAACGTGTTGTGGACAGATGAGACCAAGGTAGAGCTTTTTGGTAAAACTCATCATTCTGCTGTTTACAGAAACTGGAATGAGGCCTATGAAGAAAAGAACACAGTACCTACAGTTAAACATGGTGGAGGTTCTAAGATGTTTTGGGGATGTTTTGCTGCCTCTGGCACTGGATGCCTTGACTGTGTGCAAGGCATCATGAAATCTGAAGACTACCATGATCAACAATTTGGGCCCAGTGTCAGAAAGCTGGGTCTGCATCAGAGGTCATAGGTGTTCAAGCAGGACAATGACCCCAAACATACCTCCAAAAGCACCCAGAAATGGTTGAAGACAAAGCGCTGGAGAGTTCTGAAGTGGCCAGCAATGAGTTTGGATCTAAATCCGATTGAACACTTATGGAGAGATCTCAAAATTGCTGTTGGGTGAAGGCGCCCTTCAAATCTGAGAGACCTTCAGCAGTTTGCAAAAGAAGAGTGGTCAGAATTTCCAGCTGAGAGGTGTCACAAGCTTGTTGATGGTTATAGGAAGCGCTTGATTTCAGTTACTTTTTCCAAAGGGCGTGCAACCAAATATTAAGTTGAGGGTGCCAATAATTTTGTCCAGTCTGGTTTTTGAGTTTTGTGTGAAATGAGTTCAGATTTGGCTATTTTTCTCAGTTTCTTTGTGTTGTTCCAATGCACATAAAGGAAATAAACATTTGTACACCAAAACATTTGTAATTGCAACAATCTTCTGGGAGAAATGGTTCATTTTCTGGGAAAATTCCATGGGTGCCGATAATTTCGGCCATGACTGTAGGTAGAAACGGCATCTTTTGATTTTAAATGGGATGACTGTGTCTCTTAAATATACTGGTTAAAATCTCAGCCAACACTGTAATTTAATAAGACACCCTGAACATTTGTGGCTAATTTTAAGAACACAACATCTTAGTTAAACTACTGTAGGTAACCAACTCTAATTTTAATTTTAATTGTAACTCCAATTTTAACCATGACAATGACTGATTAAAGGCTAACAACATGTAGCATCACCAATGTTTGCTTATAATGGTCATATCAAAGACTTACATAATTCAATAATTATGTTGAGCACAATGCACTAGAATATTTGACATATTTTATTATTTTAACACTATTTAATAGAATACTAAATGAAAATAAAATGTTGTTATTGGCTAAAAAGAATTTAGAATTTTGCTGTTTTAGCACTTTTAAAACAATAGACTAATATAATAAAACTAAAAGCAAACATTATTAGTTTAATCAAAAAGCACATAATCAGGAATTATATTTGGAAACGTGGGAACTGCTAAATTGATAATGACAGAAATATAATTTAATATGCTGCACAATGTGTGTCCAGGCTAATCCTGTATGTGGAAAATAAATTTCAATGCAAAGAAATGCAAAGTAGAGTGAAAAATAGAAGAATAATTAAAGTGTAAAGTTTGGGGTTAGTGCTAAAGACAAAAAAAAGTAATAGTGGACACATCACACCTCAAACAATATCTAAGCAAAGGCAAAAAAAAAAAAACATTAACAAGGCAAACAGGACAATGGGTTTAACAGTTTAATGTGATATAAAAATCTAGCATCAATAAGCCATGTAATGCACTTGAGTGGTTACTTTTTGATTTTGCAATGTTTATCTTTCTTGAACCCTGATGCCAGGCAACACAACTACTTTTCTCTTGGTGTTACATCCATACACAAAACAAGGTAAACAAAACTGAACATTCTCTAAATTACCGTAAATGCTGCCATTTTATTAGTAGTAGTAGGCTATGAATGACTTTATATGCAAGCAAAAAGTACTAATCTCTATTTAACCTAAATAAACACATTTAAAAGGTAAAATTAAAATGTAGCATAAAATTATGAAGGAAGTAAAAAAGTCTGATACTAATTTTTGGTTTAAATAATTTTTCAGTTTACACACAAAAATCACACCCAGATGGTGGTTTAGAGTAAATTCATACACACATGCTAGAAAACTCCACTTTCAAACCAAAAATGCAAATATATGTATGGAGTCAGTTGTCTTGCATTAATGACTGAAGGTAGCAGCTTGAGAATATTTTGCAGTGAGTTGGGGACTTGTGACTGCAGGAATTCATTCCAACCAATATATTAATTTGAAACCAATTACTGTTTCTAATGGCTTTGTTTTACTTTACTCATTTGTTAATATTCAGAACAATATGAAAGACCATTAAGGAAGAACACATACCATTAAGCAACTATATGACAAATTCCTTTTCCAGGCAGATGAAGGGCATTCTTATCCAAGTGTCTGCAGGGAGGTTTATTCTTAGGTTAGTTCCTACATGGTTTACATGTCAAAAGTTAACATACCTGCATCTGTCTTGTCTCTCATGCATGAATAGACAGAACACTGAAAATCCCCAAGTGCCACACCAACTTCAACTTCGACAGGTACTAAATGCCATTCTCTGGTGGTCTTTCCCGCAATGCTACCAGATTCCACCACTTCAGGGAGCAGATATACTGGAAAGTCAGAATTCCTCAAACTTGAAGAAAGCACAAAAATACCACAAATGCTCACAATCTGAAAATTTCTTACAAGGAAAGCTCATAACTTAAATTAGTACTGAAACTAACCTCCATAATTTGGGAAACAGCATTAAAGAAATCTATTTACAATATTTATATCTGATTAATGGACTAACTGAAAATGTGGTTTGGTAAATTTGCTAAATACATACTTGTTGGAATTTTTTGCAGGTTCACATGCTAACACATTAACTTTGAGAACAGTTTTTAAATCTTGGACAGTTTCTTCTGCTTAGTGAAACACCCTTCCCTAGTCAAACATCTGCACAGATAAACCTGATGCATATTTTTTATTTTTGAATTTATAAACCACAGGGTTTAGCTTTGAGTTAAAGGTAAATCATGCAATGAGACATCCATTCTCACTATAGATTTAGCCCTCACTGGTTACAGTATTTTCTACTTTCCTTTGCATATTCAAGTGGTAATTAGTTATAGTAGTTAAGAGGTAACTAAAGCTACTGTATAGCTCGCCTTCTCCAGGGTTGGTTACTGTTTTGTAACAGATGCTACCCAGAGAAGGTTCCTTTCAACTTCACCATGTACTGAACTAATGTGATTTGATAATAGTATGAAATATATGAAAGAAGGTTTTATACAGTAAAGGTGAACCATGCTTATGCATAAATCCTCATCAAACATGCTCAGATTCACATCATGTACAAAAGATTAGAAAATATAGATTTAATATTTCTCCATGTTCTTGTATGGGTGTTTTCTATAAAGGTTTATCTGTGACAAAATAAAATGCAGTTCAACATGTTAAATACACAGAATTGCAATGAACATTCATGTCACACACACATTTATTTTGGAACTTTTTTTGTGTCATAATTGAATACAACATACTGTATTTGTGCCAATTTGAAATGCAGTTCTAAGGCATACTATATTTTAATTCATGTTCATCAGATCACACACTGAGCATTCCTTATCTAAAAGCAAACCAAACTAATTCCTCCACTTTTTCCACCATAAAATGAAAGATCTAAACAATTTATCTAACATAAATCTTTCCCTTTCTTCCCATGCCACCCAGCTTTTTTTCTACATTTTCACCAGTCACATCTGCATTTGTTAATGAACTGTTTTGTAAGGTGAGGCTGACTACCTGTCTACTGGACCCCATCCCCACCACACTTCTTAAATCCTGCTTTCATGCCATAATCCTGACTGTTACAACAATAATAAATACTAGCCAACCCGCGGCGTGGCATACGCCGCATAATTATGTATTGATGGGTGAACACCTCCTGAAAGACACAGTTGTCCATATGGGGTTGGTTTTGAGGATACGACTGTAGGTGAATGTGAAAAGATGTAACTCTGGAGAGGGCAACATACAATACAGCGTTTTACATGCTGCATACAGAGATTTACATTTGCGACAAACTGCTTTACACGCCACATACAGCGATTCACATCTGCGACAAACAAACTGTTTTACACACTGCATACAGCAATTCACATCCGTGACATGATTTTTCCGAGATGGTCCTGTCGTGTCCACCCTCGCACTCGAAGCATACACACTGCCTGGTCATGTACCCGGTCGCATGCTGTGTCCACCCTCGTTCACGAAGCATACACACCGCCTGGTCATATGCCCGCTCGCAAGAGAAACTCACGGAAAGCCGCCCACCAGCTGCCTGTGTGTGTGCCTCTGTCTGTCTCTGGCGCTACCTGTGTGTGTGTGCGGCTTTCTCTTGCACTGCCTCTATGTGAACCGGTCAGGCACAGAGAAGGTCAGCTGCTGAGATTGCGTCTCGACTGTTGCAGGGCCTGCATTGGTGAAGCAGGTGAGACGGTAATGAAACAGAGGCACAGGGCTTATTGGTTTTTAAAGACTGCTTCCTTCATTGTGTTTTAACCTAAGTTTTAAAGGATTGTTTTAAGGATCCCATGGGATACCCCTCGCAAACTGTTTTGCACGCTGCATATAGCGATTCACTTCCGCGAGAAACATGTCTCTATGAACAGTCAACTTGGCTCAGAGTTGCATGTGGACTCTACGACAGACGAACATCAATGACGCCGGTTTTCCTGTGTCATCGCGTCCGAGTTGGTGGGCGTGGTTCTGTGAGTTGTCGTCGTATCGAATGATCTTAGAGTTGGTGGGTGTGGCTCCTTCCTGTGTGCACCATGAGCGTCTTACTTGTCGGTGGCTTAGTGAATCCACGCCCCTTCCGGCGTGCTTTCCATGGGTGTCTTGCCTTTCCATGGGTGTCTTACCTTAGTGAGTTATATATATAGATATTCCTTGACACTGGCTTTGCGCCAGCCACTTTTAAAATCTTTTCTGTAACCCCAGTGTTAAAAAAGTCTGGTCTTGACGATGACAATCTTAACAATTTTCAGCCAATCTCTCAGTTCTTGAGTGTGTTGTAGCCTCCCAACTTATCAATTACTTCACTTCTAATAATTTGATGGAACCCTTTCAGTCTGGGTTCAGGGCGCAGCACAGCTGTGAAACTGCTCTGTTTTGGGTAACCAATGATTTGCTTATGGTAACAGACTCTGGACAAACCAGCATATTAATTCTGTTAGATTTTAGTGTGGCATTTGACACTGTCAGACATGACATTGTACTTTCCAGAATGGAGAACATGCTGGTTATCTCTGGCACTGCCCTACAGTGGTTTAAGTCCTATCTGACTGACAGGCAAGATTTTGTTAGTCTTGAAAACAGCAGGTCCAACCCAGTGTAGGTCACAGAAGGAGTTCCTCAGGGCTCTGTCCTTGGCCCTCAGCTCTTCGGTATCTATATGCTTCCCCTTGGCCATATCATTCGTAGCTATGGACTGGTTTCATGCAGATGATACTCAACTCTATTTCAATGTTAAAAGTGGAACTTCATCAGAGCTTTCTCAGCTCAGAACTTGTCTCAGTGAAATTAAAACCTGGATGGAGCAGAACTCTTTAAAATTAAAATGCAACAAAACTGAACTCCTGCAAATTGGCACTAAAGAGCAACTTAAGAAAATGAGTCACTCTTGATGGTGATCTCACCAGACCTTCTTCTGATGCAAGGAATCTTGATGTCATTTTTGATTCCCCCATTTCTTACTCCACCCACATAAACTACATTAATAAACTTTCCTACTTTCACCTCTGTAACATATCACATGTTTGCTCATTCCTCTCTTTTTTTAATGCTGAGAAACTTGTGCATGCTTTTATCACATCCTGCATCTATTATTGTAACTTCCTACTGGCAGGTGTTCTATCTAATCTTATGTCACAGCTCGAGCTGATTCAAAACTTTGTTGCAAGAGTCCTAACATGGACCAGCAACAGTGAGCACATAACACCCTTCCTGCTTCGCCTCCTCTGGCTCCCTGTGTCTTACACGATTAAATTTAAAATTCTGTTATTAACCTACAAAGCTTTAAATGGCCTTGCACCGGACTACATCAGTGACTTTCTCCATCACTATGCTCCTGTTTGCTCACTAAGGTCCTCTGATTCTGGCAATCTTGTTGTACCCCACATTATGGGTGACAGGGCCTTTAGCTGTATAGTGCCCAGAATTTGGAATGACCTCCTGAAATTAATTAGATCAGTTGACTCCATTCATTTTTTAAAAAAACAACTCAAAACTCGTCTGTTCAGGTAGGCATTTAACTTAACCTAACATTCTGCTCTCTCATTCAGTCCTCCTCTCTGTCCAGATGCTCAGGATAATTTGTATGTGTGTTATGTCACAAATTATGTTATTTGTTCAGGCTTTTCTTTTAGTATTGAATTTAGTACTTTACTCTGGTTTATTGTCTTTTATTCTATTTAGTGCTTTGTGTATCCTGTATCGATCTGTTTTCATTGTCTAGTCAGGAAACACTTGTATCCAATCTTACACAAACCTGCAGTTTATTTCTGAGACTCTGTGAAGCTTCTTGAGCATGGGAAAGGTGCTATACAAACAAAATGTATTATTATTATTTTTACATGTAATTAGGAATCTGCATAGTGTGCATTGCATTTCTTTTCAACAACTGTGCATTAATTGTGACACAGCTAAACAGAATAGGATGATCAATCAGTATCATAAGAGAAGGGCAAGGTTTGTTCCAAAAAAATGGTAAGAGGTGTAATTCTGCTCTTGTGGAAGAAGTTTACTCTTAGGTTAAGCAGATTAATGTTTGTTGCTAATTATCTGTGTGGTTTATTTTTTAAGGTGTAGTTTGTTATCAATTTTAACTTTGCAAATACTGACTACAGGGATACATTTGTCTATGTTAATGTGATCACAGTTTGAGTTCTCCATAACTTTTAATTTTCACTATTTGTAATGGCAGATATTCTATTAAATTAATTATTTCTTCTTTATTGGCTCTTTGCTGAACAAATGTTGATCCTGAAAGAGTAAAATGGACATGAGTGACATTGTTAGCTTGCTTCTTTTGCTTTTAATAATCTTTTAATAAGCAGCAGACTAATAAAAGCACTGCCAACAGTAAATGAAGCTGGTCCACCTACTAGTGGAGTCAGTAGTTCCAAGTTATTAAGAGCTAGTCTTTTTGCTAATAGTGCAATACAGGGTAAAAAATAATATTGACTTATTTTAGATAATGTAAAACATTTAGATTAAATAAAATAAGTATATATTGTACTGTAATATGTATTTATTTTAGATCATGTACCTCTGGACAGACTGCTAAGTAATATCATTAAAGAGAATGATACTGCTGCTCAATATAAAAGAGAATAGAATATAAAATGGTGTGAAAAGGACGACACAGGTTAGGCAAAGTTGCCGATGGCATTCCATGATAAGGACCAATATACATGTAAAAACAACACATGTACGAATCTCTTGGCACTGAACATACAGTTGTGATTGAACCTCTCTTACCCCTACTTTTGATGAACCTTGTATGACATCTTAATGTCAATTACTCTTCTGATTTAATTTTGATGGAATGAAATGTGATATGCTTAAATCATCTGATTGATTTTTTTTTAATAATGGCATGAAAAAATTGAATGCATGACAAGAAAATGCACTGCAATCCAGTGTATTTTACACATTGTATTGCATTTATGTTTTGCATGGAAAACTTTATAGTATTTTAAGTCTTTGACACTCAAGACATTTTGTCACATTGGCATCTGAGAGTAACTAATCCTTGTGTTCATTGTATGTGCATTGTGTATGTAAATCTTCTGCACTCTCCTCTCAGAATATTATCTTAGTAGAAAATACATTGCAATACCAATAAACAGGCAGAAAACAATTAAACATTCATTGATACTTTCAACACATATAAAGGTCAAGCTGTCATAAAAGAAACCCACCCATACTGCATCCAATGATTAGGGCAACAGTGTCAGGTCGTTAAACATGGTTATTTAATAACCCAACCTCCCACTGTCCTCTAATTACATCATATGCACAGCTAGCACATACTCACATTTCCAGATTCCATTTCCTTTTCTGAGTATTAAAGTACCCCCAGCTGGCTGCATTTTGTACAGACATCAGTGGTCTTTCCTGGTTACATAGCATAGCAACCAAATAGTCTTGAATTGTCCCAGCTGAAGTAAACATCTTAAGGACATCAGGCCTGCATAGGGAAGCAAATAACTTGTTATAGCATACAGAAATTCCATTCCTTTTCTGTACTTGTACACATTTTTGGGTAATGTGCCAAAACAGGAAAGAACAGATAAATCTCAATGGAATGCGCCCTTTCACAATATCTGGAAGTGATGCAACAAGTTGACTGGTTTCCTATCTCCCAGCAATGTTTATTATGCAGCTTTTCTTTCACTTCCAAAAATAAATTTTAGCAATGGAAGAAGTATTGTTGAAAAGCACTTTACTATGAAAACATGAGAACTGGACAAAGGTTATATCTTTTTAAGGAGAAACCCTTTCATAATTACAAACGTTGGCACATTCAGTCCTTGACAGAAGACAGTATGTTTTAATATTGAATTGATAAAGTAAATAAGCTGTCATTTTATAATTTACCATATCTGATATATATATATATTGTGGGATATGGCTGGCCGTTCATCCCGGCCAATACCCCCAGGCTGCAAAGTGGAGCCCTTCTTGCAACATAGAGGTGCCCCGAATTCCAGCAGGGCATCATGGACAATGGAGTTTTTCATCACAGCCCTGCTGGATACCATGGGGACCTCCAGGTGATGCTGCAGGGAGAAGCAGGGACTGCTATTTTCCCTATAATCCGGAAGTAAGTCTTAGTGACACAGCGACAGAGGAAATGACGTACTTCCGGGATGAAGAAGAAGAGTTTTCACCCGACCTGGAAGTGCTGGATAATCACGTGGACTGAGGGCTCAGAAGCACTTTTGGGTCATGAACTATAAAGGACCCTGGGAAATCCCAGATGAGTGAGCTGAGTCGGGAGGAAGGGTGGCAATGCGTTTGGAAAGATTGATTATTGTAGTGATTATTGGTTATTGTTTATGAGTATTGTGGAGTGGAGGGTGCTTTGTGCACTGTATTGTCTAAATTAAACAAATTATTGGACTTTTATCTGGTGTCTGGCGTCTGATCTGAGGGTTCAAGGGGATGACAGCGCCCCTTATCTGTCACAATATCTATACTAATAAAAGGCAAAGCCCTCACTCACTCACTCACTCACTCACTCACTCACTCACTGACTCATCACTAATTCTCCAACTTCCCGTGTAGGTAGAAGGCTGAAATTTGGCAGGCTCATTCCTTACAGCTTACTTACAAAAGTTGGGCAGGTTTCATTTCGAAATTCTACGCCTAATGGTCATAACTGGAAGGTATTTTTCTCCATTAACTGTAATGGAGTTGAGCTGGAAAGACGTGGGGGGTGGAGTTTTGTGTGACATCATCACGCTTCCCACGTAATCACGTGAACTGACTGTCAACGCAGTACGTAGAAAACCAGGAAGACCTCCAAAAAGCACTTAAGAAAACATGCATTATATAATTAAGAAGGCAGCGAAACAATAAGAAGCGAGCTAGTGACATATACTACCATATTCATGAGTGCTGCTACCTCGGAAAGAAAGCAAGGTGTAAACCTAAACTTTAAATTAAGTTCATAGACAGGCTACGCTGGCGTTTCACATGCCCACAGGTAATGCGGGATACAAGTTTAATGAGAGGACGCAGGATATAAACGAGAGTTTTGATCACTTTGTAACTAAGTTAAAATTGTAGGTGAAGGGGTGTGCTTATGCAAATTCGAGACTGTGTTTGTGGGGGATTGACAGTTAAGGCGGGTGGGGGAGTCACGTCATCATCTCCCCTCCCATTTACCTAATTTCGCTCAGAGCTGAGCTCCGCAGCTAACGCCGTCTTCCGAAGCAACTTCGTCACACTGCCACCAAATACTCACAGAAAAATCCACAAGTTAATACACACGCTGTCTCTAGAGTTTCTCCACACTGAATCCTCCAGGCACTACTTACAAAAGGTTACATTGACAATCGTGTTACGTTATTTTTAAAATCTTTCCTTTTCTTAGCACAAGCACAGCTGAGAAGCTTCGATGCATGTGCTCCATAACGCATTAAAAAATAATGCATTTCATCACACTTTGCATTACAAGCAAAGGGGAGCTTTTGTCAATGCATGATTTCCTGGTACACGATTACATTGATCAGCTTCCCGATTCATTTTACCCTCGCACCACCTTAGTTTGAGAAAAAGTATGAAAAAATATGAGGTTAACACAGAAAAACAGATCACCAATTCAAGCTTTATGAATAATCGATTCGCCATCAATAATTGTTTTGGTAAAGCCATCCTCCTTCCATTTTATAATTTTTCCGCCACTAGCCATGATTAAATGAACGGTAAAAAGTAAGAGCGAAGCGAGGGTGACTTATTTAGGCAGGCATATATATGACAGCAACACTCATGACAATGTCTATCATGTTACGTTATTATTAAAATGTTTCCTTTTCTTTTTCATTACTTCTTTAACACACTACTTCTCCGCTGCGAGGCGCGGGTATTTTGCTATATATATATATATATTGTCACAAGAACGAGACATGGACAGATAAAGAGTTGGGGCAGCCACCCGTATAATATAGTATCCTGGCTGCAAAAGGTCGTTTTCACAAAATAATCAGCACTGAAGTGCATTCAACAGAGTCCAGTACAAGACTGAGGAAACAAAGGAAAAGGGGCAGGTTTTAAAGGGGGAGACAGGAAGTGAGGTCGTATGGATCTGGCACGTGGTCTTCCACCATTGGTTCGTAGCCGGAGGTGACATCAGAGGGACTGGAGCTGGTGTGGCCGACTTCCATTGGCTCAGTCCCAGAAGTGATGTCAGGAGATCCAGGTGAAATCCCCCGGGGATGGTCTACAGGCAAGGGAGAAAAGAGTCAGTGCACTCTGCCACACCCGCATGCCTCGAACTGCCTTCACTCAAGCCCTTTAGCTGCCTCCCATGCGCAAGTGTGTGACAATATATATATATATATATATATGAATGACCTCCAAAGAGCGCTGAGACTTTTGATATCATGAACGTGTGTACAAAAACTGGGGTCTCCTGCCCAGCAAAGGTCAAGCAGCCAGCGCTCGTGCATAGCTGTGCCGGCCTTTGAGACGCTGACTGCGCTTCTGCCTTAAGTCAAAGTGAGCACTTTTAATTTTTTTCATCCTCCCCTGCGCTATAGCCCAGACAAGTGCAAACACGGGACCCCTTTTCTACACCACGGCAAAATAATATTAAGGCGATTCACACTTTCTTTTGCATGTATACGATTATGAGGTCCTCAGCTTGGATTATGAAGACACGCATAGGAGTGGAGGACTGACAGTGCCATCACAGCCGATTAATGGCGGGACGTTTCACCAGTCTACACAAGACCCACCGCGACTGTCCCCAAAAGGCGATCATAACGTCAGCGAACACATCTCTCTATACTATATAAAAGAAAAAGGCAACTTTCCTTTCTTTACACCTTTTTCCTTTTATCCCAAACCAAAGCCTTTCTCTCTAAGACTGCAGAGGACACAAAATAATTTTCTTTAATTGCCGGTAAGGCACATTACCAGAGGCACAAATTTGAACGTTCACATAGAAAATGTAATTTCTATACCACAGCCGTCGTGTAGCGCCTTTCAAAAGGGATCTACTACCGAGAGATGATCCATATACATTATAGCTGCTGTTAGTTCTACTTACCTGTTGTGTTACACAGTCTTTAAAATGTAGTTTACCCGCAACCACTCCAGTAGTGCTCAATGTACCTGTACTTCTTAAAACGTTAATGTTTTACTGTTTAATAACTTATAGACTATATTTTATTATTTTTCCCTTGCACTCAGTGACCAAAGCTATACACACACATATAGACACATACAAACATACACACAAGTATATATATGTGTATATATTTGTATGTATGTGTATATATATATATATATATATACACACACACCCCCCTATCTAGATTATATACAATTTGTGTGTGTGTATTATATATAATTTGTGTGTGTGTATGTATGTATGTATGTGTATATATGATGTAGATAGGTATGTATATATATATATATATATATATGTAGATATGTATATAGATATGTAGATATGAAGATATGTATGTGTATATATATATATGTATGTATGTGTGTGTGTGTGTGTGTGTGTGTGTGTGTGTGTGTGTGTGTGTGTGTGTGTGTATATATGACAGCAGCAATCCAAGCTGTGAGAAAACACTAAAAAGGAGGCGTGTCAGACGTCGTGGTACATTTTCTGATGCAGCTAGACGAAAATAACTTTGGGACGCTGCCACCAAATACACAAAACAATTACTTTGACAATCATGTTACATTATTTTTAAAATGTTTCTTTTTCTTTTTCATAACTTCTTTAACACATGACATCGCTGCGAAGCACGGGTATTTTGCTATATATATATATATATCACAGCGACACTCATAACAGTGACAAAACAATTACATTGACAATCATGTTACGTTATTTTCAAAATGTTTCCTTTTCTTTCTCTTTCCTTCTTTAACACACTACTTCTCCATCTAGCTGGTATTTTATATATATATATATATATATATATACATATATATATATATATATAGATAGATAGATAGATATGAGAACAACATATATATATATATATATATAGATAGATAGATATGAGAACAACACTCATATCAATGACAAAACAATTACATTAACAATCATGTTACGTTATTTTTAAAATTTTTCTTTTCGTACCTTCTTTAACACACTACTTCTCCGCTGCGAAGCGCGGGTATTCTGCTAGTATATATATATATCCTTCCTAGTAACCATTATCTCCATATTGTTTCAAAAGATTTTTAACGTTTGTTGCATATGTAATTCAGTACCCATTATAACCAATGGCAAGGTGACAATGAGTCACATATCCTTCAGATTAGTCTTTATAAAAAATTGATTTAATTATCTACTTGTGAAATTGGAAATTTTATACTATTATGGTTAACAAAATCCATGTTTCATCTATACTTATTCATAGTAAGCTTGAAGGAGTTAAGTTCCTGCCACAATATACATAAACATAAGGAGTTAAATGTGGTTTTAAACTTCTGGTTCATTTTGCTAGTCACAAACAATTTAATCACTTCACAGTTATGTTAAGATTTGTATACTCACAAGTAACAGGTTTCATTGTATAACACATTAATAAGAAACCTAGTGTGCTGTTTCCCATCAGTGCAGACTCACTGACATATAAGTATTTGCCCTTTTAAAAGCTGATTTCCATGTAAGTAGAACATAAAAATTGTTTTTTAAAAAGACAGTGTAGTCATCAGATTTGAAGTGCTAGCTACAAAGATATGTGTTTATATAGTTTATAACAAAAGTTGGTCCTTTGTCTCTTTTGGTGGCTTAGATCAACTTTTTCCTCCATGTTTCATTCATAGAAAAACTGGAAACTGTAAGGAGTTGCCCTATGGGGGCTGGGCATTTTCATGGCCTTGGAACCCCTGCAGATTTTGTTTCTTCTCAAGCCATTTGGAGTTTTTTTTTTTGTTTTTTGGGTCCTCCCTGGCCATCGGACCTTACTTTACTCTTTGTTAATTAGTATTGTCTAATTTTTATATTTTTTCTTTTTTCTTTCTTCATCTTGTAAAGCACTTTGAGCTACATCATTTGTATGAAAACATGCAATATAAATAAATGTTGTTGTTATTCTTTTTGTTTACAAGTTAAACAGAAGAACACTACAGAAGGTCCTTTTTCATGATTTCACCACTATTCTGAACAACCAGAAGAGCATTTACCCCTGACTATGCCTCCTATAAGAAAAAGCATGGAAATGTAAAAAATGCCTGATCTGGAAGGAAGCCCTAGTCAATGGTGTTAGTCTATCCCAAGGCACACTTACACAATGCCAGCTTCACTCATACTAGGATAATTAAAGTTTGTTCATTAACTTAACACACACACATGTCTTTAGAATGCAGGAGCAAAAAGTGCACACTTTACACCAGTAGCCCTAGGACACTGGGCTTGTCAGGTAGCAGACTTAATCACTGCAACAATATGCTACCCTGGATCAAATGGGAGCACATGGAAGGCTTAACTCACATGGTAAACTAGGGGACAATTAGAATGTGACACAGCTACTAAGCTCTCTTCCTCTTTTGTTTTCAGTCAGCTAGACTACTGTAACGCACTCCTCTCAGGACTACCAAAAAAAGACATCAATCAATTGCAACTAGTGCAGAATGCGGTTACTAGAATCTTAACTCGGAAAAGAAAACCCAAGCACCTCACCCCAGTTTTGATGTCACTAAACTGGTTACTTGTGCCATTTAGAATTGACTTTAAAATAGTTCTTATGGTTTACAAAGCCTTAAATAATCTCGCGCCATCTTATATTTCGGAATGTCTTACACCTTACACTTCAAATCCTAACCTTAGATCTTCAAATGAAGGTCTGCCCAGAATTCCAATAGCTAAATTTAAAAGAGGTGGTGAGGCAGCTTTCTGCTGTTATGCACCTAAAATCTGGAATAGCTTGCCAATAGAAATTTGCCAGGCTAATACAGTTGAGCACTTTAAAAACTGCTAAAAACTCATTACTTTAACATGGCTTTCTCATAGCTTCATCTTAGTTAAATCCTGATGCTCTATATATTCAATTAATTATCATTATTATTCATGGTGGCTCCAAAACTCTGTACTGACCCCTACTTTCTCTTCTGTTACTTTTCCGTTTTTTTGTGGTGGCGATCTGCACCACCACCACCTAATCAAAGCACCGTGATGTCCCTACATTGATGAATTAAAGGCCAGAAGTCCACGTTAATTAGTGTTCCCTAATTTTAATTATTACTATTTTTGTAATTTTTTTTTGTCTTTTTTCTTCACCATGTAAAGCACTTTGCACTACATTGTTTGCATGAAAATGTGCTATACAAAAGAAATCATACGACGAGAACTCAGAGTTCATTCCAAGGACTGTGACTGTCAAAGCTAGACTGCCCACAGGACCATTAAAAAACAACTGCTGACAATCACTGAACATTTTGGCATTAAGGTTTTTTGTTTTCTTTTCTTAACCATACTTAGCATTGTTGTGGATTAAAAAGGATCTCAACACTTTATCCATTAGCATCCCTTTTTTCTCCTCACAATAAATAAACTAGTGACATTTCTGTTTAAGCTATATTATGAGAGTAATTTCAGCTTTTGGGGCTTTTCTTTGCACTCTTCATCCATTAAAGGGCTTTAGTAACATGTTGCACAAAGTAGATACCAAACAAGGAGAGTGCAATACTAGTATTTTGGCAGACTGCATGCCTTCTTTTTTAGAAATGTTACATTGATAAATAATTATATTACTTGCAGTCTCACTGATAATTGTTATTGTAAACTAATCATGGTACTACACTATAATATGTTATACTATGTCCAGCTTTTGATTATATTCATTATGCAGTCCGTTAAAATAAGATACAACACAATGTTACCTTGCAATTCAGATAATACAAACCTTTTCCACATTTTGTAGCATTTTCAAATAACTTTTCTCCTAGCACAGGAATTAAAGTATTTGTATTTAACATATATTTTTTGGTGCTGCATCCAACAGTGCTATTAACACAATGTCACTTACAGACGGTAAAAGCAATTTCTGGATTACTATGAGAAAACACATCTAGAGAAACATGTTGCATTTCTAAAATTGCTAACTGATTTTCATGATTAACCTGAATTATTGAAAGTATGTTGAAAGCATGCAGGGTGAAGGTGGCTGTGTCAATTACACACAGAAGGGTGTAGGCAACAACAGGGATGGACAGAGCCCTTAGAATCAGCCAAAAACCCAAAATGGCAAGGACACTGCTAGGAGGTGTTATGTCACACAAAAGAAAACAAATAGCAATGGAAGATGTAAGACAGTTTAAAAGAAGTCCCCAACATCATTACATGGCCAAAAACTGCTTACATAAAGTATATTTTGTGTCCCAAAGAAAAACAAAGAAAGGTTACCTGGGTGTTACCAGCAGCACCTAGCCCTTTACGTCGGCTCGTAGGCTCAGTTGCAAGTATACATAGGGCCACTAGCAAATATGGCCCCTTGAGTTAGAGGGAGTTGGAAATGATTCTGTGTATATGCCTAGAAGTAACCCTGGGATAGGATTTAAAGCCGGCACAAGACCAGTAGCCAACTAAGCCATGAGCGCAAATGGAGGATAGATGAGATGCCAGATGTGTGGTAAGAATAAAATGGATAATGATTGAGAGAGAGAGAGAGACACACACAGATAGAAAGTGAAAAAGTCTCATTAATTAAACTTTACAGGAATGTGCAGGAGGTCTTTAGGCTTTTAATGTGTAAATTGTACTTATTCTATTCATTCCAACCACTTGTGTGCTTTATTATTAATAAAAATACCCTTTTTTAATAACTTCCTTAGCTTTTATTCTGGTCCAGGAATGGCCTGGGAGTATCTTTCATATTTTACATTGATCTAATTACCAGATATCAAAAGAGACACAACAGGAATTTCAACCACTGTGAAATGTAACCAAATATTTAGTGTCATCAGATAATATATTATATTTTTTATCATATGTGCTGCAATCACACACATATCACAAAACATTATCTTCATGTTTTTTCAGATATAAACATTAGTAGTTTTAATCTTCCATTCAGGCTCATGGGCAATCGATCAAAACAATCAACCTAAAAATATTTTTTACACTCTTAAATGAGTTTTTAAGGTATTAAATAGCTAAGCCACAAAGGCCTATTAATCTGGCTGGCAGCTGATACACTATTCAATATATCTGTGTGTTATAGCACAATTCCTCAATGATGCAGTGAATCGCCATGCCTCACTGAATACATTATATTTTGTGCCATTTGTTTCTTACCATACTGCTAAAGGAAGCCCTTACTCCATACCTCCTTTTCTGTCTCACTGGCATAAAGGCTAATAAAATCTTTCTAGGAAGTGAATACACTGCACACTATTTTCTGCAAAGTATTTTTTGTCTAATTCACTTTTTCTTGTGACCCTTGGCTATCATTCACCTTATAACTCACTGTGATATTTATAAACAGTAGAAAACAAAGATGAGACAGCTTACTGGGAGATTTGTCTTCTGACACAAGGGTGCCAGGACAACAGTCTTTCCCTTAATGTCAGCAAAACAGAGGAGCTGTTCTAATCAGCATCAAAGGGATAACTTTAGAGAGAGGTCAATCAAATTTAAACTTCATAGTGTCACTGATAACCAGATGTGGGTGCAACACATCCATAGATATCAAGAAGGCTCCCCAACATAATTTTCTTTAATAAAAGCAAAGAAAAAAAACAAATTAACTCCATCTGTGGTCACCAGTTTGTACAGGTGCACAAAGGAGTCCATCCTCATCACTTACAGAACATCCCAATCCTGCAAGTGTTCAGATGAGGCCTGTAAGGCACTAAAGAGGTTGGTGAAAGAGCCAAAGGAGTGGCACAGAGGCTAGTGTTTTAGAGGAGTTTCCTGCCTGTGTTTTAACCTCTGATTTTAACAGATTTATTTGTTTGAATTTTAACCTCCACCTCACCTTTGTTTTTATGGATTATTTACTTATGGAACATTTAGAGCACTGCACTTTTTGAAGGTTGTTGTTAGACTGTTTTAATAAAAGCACTTGAGCACTTTTCACCATCCCCTTGTTTCATGTCTGTTTGTCATTCGTTTAGAAAGCTCATCTAACAGTGTCGGGTTCAAGAGGCTCCCAAAAATGAAGAGAGAGCAAGGAACTGACCTGCACCATCACAACCATGCTCAACTGGTGCAGGAACAGTTTATGGCTCATCAACAATTCACCACTGTGTACTTGCCCCCATATTCTCCTTAACCTTATTGAGGATTTTTTCTCAGCATGGAGGTGGAAAGTGTATGATAGGTGCCCACATTAACAAAGGACCATCCTCCAGGCCATGGATGAGTCATGCAACAACATCACAGTTTCAGGCCTGGATAGACCATGCCTAAAGGTTCTTTCCAAGATGTTTGGCAAGAGAGAACATTTATTTTGATGTGGATGAGAACCTGTGGCCAAATGTGCATGAAAGGGTTAATGGAAATGAAGGAGACGTGTAATCCTCTGTTTTGCATTTTGTAAGGCAGGTGAGGAGCACGGCAGTTTGAATTTTTGTTGTTGTTGTAGTACTCTAGTTTTTTTTACCTAATTGTTGTTTCATTTATTGTAAAGGGAATCTACAGTATGTTGTGATTTAGTATTCTCTCTAATGGTCCTTTTACAGTTAAATTACAAGTAGCACCATGATAAAACATCTAACACATATTCTGTACTACAATATCTAATGGTTGTATGAGCAACTAAATGATGACACTAATGGTATCTTGTGTGTGGGTCAAGTTAAGTCAAATTGGGGAGCATGCACTGGTACAGTGCATTGCCGCACCCACTACACTGTGAAAAAACTAGGGATCCCGGTTTGCAACCCCCCAGGCAGACACACAGTCCAGTCCCACCCTCCAGAAATGACCCTCTGTCTGCCGCAGCCAGGTGTTACATGGGCGACCCCTTGGCCTGGTCCAGCCACTCGGGTCCCCAACAATGAGGATCTTACGAGCCGGATCACCCTCGGGGAAACGAGCCACATGACCGTAGTTCCGTAACTGACGCTCCCTCACAATGTAGGTAATATGCCTCATTGGGGACTCCATGAGCAACCGCTCATTCAACACAAAGTCAAACCAACAGTGTCCAAGGATTTTCCAGAGAGACACAGTACCAAACGAGTCCATTCTTTGTCTCAGGTCACTGGATAATGTCCATGTCTCGCAACCATATAGCAAGACAGGAAACACCAGGACTCTAAAGACTTGGACCTTCGTCCTTTTGCATAGATATCGGGAACGCCACATACCCCTTTCCAGCGACCTCATGAAATGCTCTCCCAATCCGTCTACTGATTTCACAGGAAGAGTCACCAGAGACATGAATGTCACTGCCAAAGTAAGTAAATCTCTCAACAAGGTCAACACTCTCTCCACAAACAGACACACTGCTGATAGCTGTGCCCAAGAGGTCGTTAAAGGCCTGGATCTTGTTTTTTATCCAGGACACTCGCAAGCCCAGACACTCAGACTCCTCACTCAGTCTCTCGAGCGCCCCTATCAGAGCCTCCATTGACTCCGCGAAGATCACAGCATCGTCAGCAAAGTCAAGATCCATGAATCTTTCTTCACCAACAGATGCCCCACAGCCTCTGGACCCCACAACCTTGCCCAACACCCAGTCCATAAACACATTGAACAGAGTAAGAACAAGAATACACGCCTGACAAACCCCAGAATCAACTGGGAAAAATGCAGAGCTCCTGCCTCCACTCTGCACAGCACTCACAGTACCAGTGTACAGGCCGGTCATGATATCCAGCAACCTCGAAGGGATCCCGCAAACCCTCAGGATGCCCCACAGGGCAGCTCAATCAACTAAGTCGAACGCTTTGCGAAAATCGACAAAGGCTGCAAAGAAACTCGCTTTTGCGCTCCATAAGAACCCTCAGTGCCAGGATGTGGTCAATGGTAGACTTCTTAGGCTTAAAACCAGACTGTTCTGGCCGCTGGTAGGTTAGCAAGTGATCAGCCTCAAAAACCGTGAACCCAGAAATTCCAATGTCCTAGCCGGAGGATTAGCTTTGAACAACTGCTCAAAGTAGCCAGCCCAGCAGGTCACAACTGCAGTGTCATCCGTGAGGACCGTTCCATTAGCCGTGCGTAATACTTTGATTCCTCTGTAAGCAGGACGTGGGTATCTAGACCACAAATGGTGTGTCACTTGCTCACAGATTCCTCTAACAAACGTCTCTTTATCTGCCCCCAGAGCCCTCACAGCCGTCTTTCTCAGTTCCCAGTACAGACCAGAGTTGCCACTGAGCCGTGCGCTGCGACTCATCTCGATGATATCCTGGGTGCCCTGCGAGATGAAACACCACCTTCTGGGAACACTGGTAACATCAACACAACCCTCAGCAACTTTCACGGAAGGTCTCCCACATCACGTTAGGATCGGCAGTCGTACACAAATCTGCAAGTTCCTCACACAAACTGCGTGCATACTCATTAGAAACAGCCTTTTTCCTAGTAGGTGGTAACCTACTGAACCTAAGTTGGATCCTAAGACCAGCAGCAACAAGTCTGTGGTCAGAATTCACAAACTGGGCACTTCTGTAGATGCTGCAATTTTTCAAGAGCCTCCTAAATCTGCCAATGAGAATGTGATCGATCTCCTTCACCACACCACCAGTATTGGAGTACCAAGTCCAACGATGCGGTTCAGGGTGCTGCAACCAGGATCCAGCGATTCGCAGCCCCTGACTTTTTGCAAAGTCAAGGAACATGAAGCCACTTTCACCATGGTCACCAGACCCATGGGGACAGAGAAAATACTCATAGCCAGCACTGTCAGTACCAGTGGTTGCCAGTGTGTGGGTGATCTGAAAAATGTCTCAATGATTCTGTAATAACAGTGGAAAAAATATACTTGGGGTCACATAGTCACTCTGAATAAAGTGTTTTGATATGCTTTCCAAATTAAAATATAGCATTCACCTTAAAGAAATTGAATAAAGGGTTAAATCTGTTTAACACATCAGGAAGCCTGATAATGGTTATGTGAAGAGCAGAGACATAAATGTAATATGCAAAATGTACTGAAAGATGACCAAGAGATCAGATGACTTGTATTCATCAAGATTGGACAGCTGTTATATACATAGTAATTTCAAGAGTGGTGGTTCAACCCAAAGGATACAAGAATAATATGCATATAGTAAAACAGACTTTTATTTTATATAGATCATTAGGTGTAAACAACCAAAACACCCAGTGTAAAATGTATGCATTGATTGACACTGTACGTAAACTGAAAAGTTTATAAAATGAACCTGCACCCTTTGTTTTTCTGACCATTTTGATCAAGAAGAATGCTCCTCATTCAAGCATTAGCTGAAGAGTAATAAATGACACAGATGGACAACCTTTTCTCCTGCCTGATTATTGACTCAAAGGTTTTTCAAATTTGTTCCATTTGAGGATAAGTTTGTTACTTTAATTAAGTAAGTAAGTCGATTTTTATCATAGTGCAAGGTTTCTTTAACAATATGAGTGCAAACTGCAATGATCTGAACGTTGCACAGCCTGTGTTACAAGTGGTGACCATGTTGAGGTTTTGGTCTAGAGTTTTGAAAAATTACATTAAAGTTCTGAAAGTAGTGCCAAAGCAGCTGTAAAAACTGCAACATAAGAGAAATACTTAGGTTCATTAATATAATCTATATTCTTTTGTATATGTACTATGTGAACTTGAAACTTGTACTGCCTCTGACTGATCACACTTTATCATGTGAAGGAGCAAGGCATCAGGACAAGTAGCCCACCACTGCCTCCAGGCTTCAGCTCACCACAGAAACACTTTCCTAATTTCAGTACCTTGTGTGAAACTATTTACAGTGGTTCATGTATCAGGTCAAGGGACAACTGCATCAACTTCCATATTATGGTCTTTTGTCAATAAAAGGTTGTAAAAATGGTGATAATTACAAAATACTAACAGTACATAGCCTTAAAAATAATTCCTTATTAGTGGAATTTGTACCTGTTTTTAAGAATCCAAAATATGGAGGCACAGCCAAATCCAGAAGCAAGGCTCAGATGGGAGTCTGGCTGTGGAAGTGAAGCAAGAAACTCTGCACTGCAACGCCCATCCTGCCAAGTGATCAGATTACTGGTAGTCTTTTCCTTGAAAATCTGACTTGTGCCAGAGCTTTGCCAGTCACAGACTGAAACAATAAACAAAAGAGGAAAAGGAAAATTAGACCACTTAAGTCTTCATAATAAAATGTAATTCCCTCATTATTCCATGTGACTGTAGCAACTCCATCCACCAATCCATCACATTGACTGTCATATTCTGATTCGAGGGGAGGCAGAATTTACTCCAGCAGCACTGGGCATAAGGCACTAATTATCCAAAGATGGAGTTCAAGCCGTCTGCAGGAAACCGTATTTGTCACCATCTGTGTATTCTCAGATCCAATAAACTCATTATCTCTTATCTCCATTCTGGATCACAGGCAGGTAGAGCCTGTTGAAGTGGTATCAGGTGCAAGGCAGGAGTCAGCCCTACATAAGGTGCAAGTCAATATCAGGACACACTCATGCACACATTTAAACCCTTGTGTATGAGGCCAGTCTATAGTTTCCAATTAACTGAACCTGTCCATCCTCACAACGTGGAGGGTAAACCCACACAGACAAGGAAAAACAGGTACGTTTCCTTCAGTCAGAAATTGAGCAAGGATTTAAATCCAGTTAACTACTGTACCACCATTCCATGCATAATGATAACATATGCAAATTAAATATTTTATGTAAAAGTTACACCTTGAGAAATAAATTAATATTCATTAACAAAACTAAATAAAACTATAATATAAAATGCAAACAGCATTATGGTGCATTGGTTAGACTTGATATCTCAAGAATCCAACATCCCTGGCCTGATCATTGCCCATGTGAAGTTTGCATGTTCTCTCTTTATCGGCATGTGTTTCGTCAGGTTTCCCTACTACATAACAAAGAAATGTCCATTAGGTTTACTAGGGATTCTACGTCAATCCTGTGCACTTGAGTGGGCCTTTAATGAACTGGTACCCTGGGCCGGATTGGTACCCTGTGCTGATGGGATGTGCTTTAATCCACCATGGATTTGATTAAAGAGGTTTGAAAAGTTTACATTAGTACATGGTATGTGGGCTCTGTGGTTAGGTGCAAACCCTTTTTACTGTTTCATCAATAGGACACATTAAAGGAATAGTTAAAATCTGTAATAAGAAGTTCAAAGAAATAAGCAGTTCATGTCTTTCTAGAGACACTGAACAGTTAACCGTGTAAAGCACAATGTAAACACATAGCTTTATTGTCCTCCATGGTTTATGGTAACCATTATTGACCAATTTACATCTGTTAGTACTTTCAAGACATTCGTGAATTTAAATCAAAGGAGGAAATCAGGCTTCTGTTTCTAAAAAGATTCTCAGGAGCCAGCAGGAGGTAGAAACTAACATCTTTTTGAAACAGTCTGTAACTCAATGCAAACAAACATAACATCTGTATAAAATTTCAGCTAACAAAGACAAAACATACTGGCTTCCGCGTTCCAGAAGACGACTCCATGCATTTGTCCAGAGACGCCTATCCTGACCACCTTTTGCAGTTGGTCCTTGGGTAGTACAGCCATGCATTCATTTAGGGCATTTACAATTCTCCCCACATCTTGTTCCTTGGCCTGTATTTGCAAAAACAAATAAGCACAGCCAGCAACAAAAATGTATGGAAAATATAAAACATAATAGGTATGCATTTTGTGTAGAAGATTTTAATTTAATTGAAATTACATTATAAGTGCTGTTGTCCGAAGTGTTGGATCTTAACAAAAAAAAATCCACAAACAACTTGTACAAGAAATTGGATTATGCTTCTTTACATTATTGATAAAATACAGAAATTTCACCTAGGCTGTTTATACAAGAAAAAAGAATTAGCAGTGTTTAAAAAAACAGCATTGCAGCTCTAATTGAGATGTAGCTATGCCAAGCTCTATAACCCTATTGATATGATATTTTTTTAACTGGTTTATATTTTTGTTAGTAAATATGAGTTTGTGTTGGTGTTAACATGAATTGGTGCCCTAGAAAGGTGGGCTCCAGCCCTAGACAAGTGGTTAGAAAATGGATGAACTCCATAGCTCATTGATCTACAATGCATTTGCAATATGAAACTTTACAGACAATGCTTGGGTTGTGTGCATCAGTAATGTAGCACAGTTGGTAATAATGAGCTTATGAAGTGGGAGGCATTATCTGTCTCTCTTCTAAACACACTGAAACTAAATTCACACAGCCTTCATTAAAATGATATAGAATATATGCAAAAATCAATCTTTTGTATCTTTAACAGACATTTATGAAAAGAAATATATTTTTGTATGTTGGCCACCTTTCTCATTATGACGGGATGCAGAAAAGGTACCACAGGTCACATAACTTTCCAGTCATTTAATCTGCTTTGAAGGAAAATTAATATAAGTTTCAGATATGTCAAATCAAGATCTTAAAATGTAAGCCTTTAATATTTTAGTAATATCTTCAAGCCTATGCAATGATTTATTGTAAAATGCATATTGATGAGTAAGTGTGCAATTACTTTGCAAGTTCTGAAAATTTTTCTGGTTCTTGTAGACACAGAGAGCAATTAATCCTTAGTAACTAATATCTATTGCAGGTGTTGATCGCACAGCAGTAAGTGCTTGCTGCCTATGGATCCCGGGTTTAAATCATGTGCCTCATCTTTGTCTATCTGAAGACTGAATGTTCTGCTTGTATCAGTGTGATTATTCTTCCAACATTGCCAAAGAAGTGAGATTAAGTGGTGATTCCAAGTGGGTGCTACTGCCCTTTTCATAACTGGTTCCTGCCCTTTGCCCAATGCTGCCAGGAAAATCTCGGGACCTCTGAAACACTGAAATTGATTAAGTGGTTTTGAGAATGAACATATGTTATAATCTACTGCTAAAAAATAGATGTGAATATGTGTGTACTGTTATACAAAAATGTCGGTAATCTTTCATCTTTGGAGCATGTGCCACACCTTAGATAAACTTTTCAATAGCTTAAATGTTAGTAAACTCCTTCAACTTCTGAAGTCCTCAATTCTAATTTTGGGTTGTTGGTAGCTACTGCCTATAAGACAAAAAGCAGGAATAAACTCTAAGTTGGTTTATGCTACTACATTCCCTGGATTCTCCAAATTCCTTACACATTACAAATATGATCACACACTTGGCCAGAATGAATGTGTATGCTCTATGGAGAGCTGGTTTGACACATGGGGTTGACTTCTGAATTGCAGGCACACTCTCTGCCGATCCCATGCTACAGTTGACTTGGCACAGTCACAAAATGGATGGACTGACTTTTACATTTCTTTTCATTTCAAATGTCTCTATATTATAAAAGAAAATCTTGGGTCACGCGAGACAAGGCAGTGAGACAACATTTAAAACATGTTCATGGACATCTAACCTAGCAGTTGTTGGAATGCTTTTGGCAGACACATATTTCATGTGCTCCCAGCTCTTAAAACGAAAAGCAACAAGTAAAACATGAAGATGATCCGACTGCTTCACCTTAGTGTGCATTCATACCGAACCCCCAAACAAACCTCCCCAAAACGCGAGCGGCAGAGACGTGAAGTGGCAAAAGGACAGCTGCTGTACAGGCTTTTAAATGATCGACGTGCAGCGCGACAAAAAGAATATGCAGCTTGCCAGCAGCAACAAGCCAGCAGATGATCCGACTGCTTCTCCTTAGCGTGCGTTCAGCAATCCCCCCCTCCCCCTTCACAACATGAGTGGCAGAAACACAAAGTAGCAAAAGAAGAGCTGCTGTACAGGTTTTTAAATGATCGACATGCAGCGAGACAAAGAAAATATGCAGCTCGCCAACAGCAGCAGAAACACAGCAGCTGATCCGACGGCATCTCCTTAGTGAGCGTTCAGCTGATCCCCCCTTCACAACAACAGCAGCGTTATATGTTCTGTTAGAAAGAGACTTAACCATGCCCGGGGCCGGAAATAAAGGACAAGTATTGTCCCCTAGTATCTACTAAAAAAATGGCTGCCATGAAGGACCACATCAATGGCACTCCCAGTTAAAAAAAACATCCATCCATTATCCAACCCACTATATCCTAACTACAGGGTCACGGAGGTCTGCTGGAGACAATCCCAGCCAACACAGAGTGAAAGGCAGGAAACAAACCCTGGGCAGGGTGCCAGCCCACTGCAGCAGTTAAAAAAAAACAAAAAACAAAAATCAAGCCAGTCTTGCACCTTTCTTCTCACACTGCTCTGAATTCCTGCTGTAATTCTCACAGTAACTTAAGTGTACTCAAAATAAATGTAGCTAAGAGCTAGTCATGCAATATGCTGCTACTGAGTGTTGTTGTTGCTCCTTTGTCAAAGATGTGCTCTGTTTTGAGAATTAATTAAAAAAAAAAGTACAAATTCTCACCTGAGGTCCTAAATCACTTAAGACTTCTGCCTTAGTTGGTCTGGTTTCACTGCTGGCAATCTTTTTGGACATGGATTCTAATAATACAGCTTTTACAGATGTTGTTCCGAGATCAATGCCAAGCACATACTGTGCTGAGCCATGGAAATGTGACATTATGCCTTTTCTGTGAAGAAAGCAAAGACATTCCAGTAAACAGTAGTAATAGCAATAAACATGAAAAATGTGTGACAGCCAGGCTCAACTGGTTATAACTCATAATGGAATTCAGGACTGTTTATGCTGTCATTGTAATAAAATTAATTCTGTCTCATTCTTGATAAAATATATTATCTCATTCCTGATTTAGCTGGAAATACAACTTTATGCATTTTAAAGTAAATTTTTAACTGTTCACTGAATTTCAATAGTTTCAGAGAGTTTAACCAACACGCTATACACATAACTTAAACTTTTACAAAGTGCAGTCAGACCATTGACATCTTCAGCATAATCTGAATGTAAACACACCCAGGGTTTTACTTTGATTCCTAGCAATCTCCAAGGCACTAAGCATATAGAACCTTTATGGGATACCAGCAAGAGAGAGACCCCAGCTGAACGTAGCATATAAAAAAAAGATCCTTGCCTATAAAGTATTTGCACAGTGCCACCCAGTGGGCACTGCAGATATTGCAGAGGAAAGGCTCTTCCTCTGAGGACACTAAAGTAGGACTTTCTGGCCTGAACACTACACTGCATGTGTGATGCAAATCAGACACTCTACAGTACATTAGTAAGGCCATACCACTGCTGCTGTAAACTGTTCTGATGGCAGCAACCTTCAACAAGCATTGGTAATCTTCAGGATCAATTAGACTCAAAGCAGAAAAACACTAGATATATAAAGGCTCACCTCACAAGATGTTTATCTTTTATGATTTTAATGTTCCATATTTCTCTTTATGGAAAGGCTTTTGGAGGTAGAATGCATTAGTATCATAACTAATATTCTCAGACCTGCTTACTACTTCAGGGAAACAGTAGGCCTATCCTAGCAGCACTAAGTGCAAGACAAAAAAAACCCAGTTCTGATCAGGATGCCAGTCCATTGCAAGAAACAAGGTCACACTGGGAAAATTCAGTCTCACAGATTGTTTGACATGCAGGAAATGTAATAGTTAAATTCACACTGACATGGAGAGAAAACGCAAACTTCACATTGCTAATGACCCAACACAGAGGCTACAGTACTAAGCGCTATGCCACCAAGAACATGGAAGCCATAAATAAAATTTTTCAATCTAATACATCAGGATTCAGTAGAGAGGTTAACAGCTTTTCTAGGCACTGTAACTTTACTTACATGCCTTTTAAGACTAACTACATCTTCATAGCCATACATCTAAAGGAAATGGTAAAGTATGTATGGATTGGTTACTACTACTGCTGCTTCACAGCTAAAGAATCAGTGCTGTTATTTGAGAAGGAGTTCCTGGAGGAGTTCTTTGGCAGGAGTAATGCCAATAGCAAAGGGATTCTGGGATTCAAAGATGTAAGGGAAAAGATTAATTAAGGTTTGAATCTGGTTCAGGGAACATAACAGAATACTTGGTAATGAGCAGTGGTGGCCAAAGCCTGGTGAAAAATGTGAAGATGATCACTGGAAATTTGTTAAAGTTAGGCCATCTAACCTTTTAAGTATGAGACAACGTAACAGACCAAGACAAAAGGTCTGGGTCATCAATGAATAGGGTGGAGAATTAAAAGGCACCCGAGACACTGGCAGCAGGAGGAGTGATTGGCAAATGGGATTAACAAAGAATACCTAGCTGGGGAAAATGTGCGTGGAAGCACACCGGTAGACAAGATGGCACACTTTTAGTAGAGGTGATTAAGAAATAGACTGTGTGGACTGTAAAAACATGCGCGCAAATTTAATTAAAATAATGTTAACATACACTGGATTTTCTCATTACAGTATTCAGCTAGATTTTTGCAAGATAACACGCAGGCTTTATCAAAATATAACTGGAGAATATAACTTGACAAATCCACTCGAACAGGACATGCGGACCTCAAAAGTAGGGTCCCCTTAGGCACGGGGCCTGGGTTGGTCGCCCAACTTGCCACTCCCAAACAGCGCTCTTTCCCACATGCTTATGTTTGAAATTGATAATTTTTAACTCTATTTTTTCAAAGTTTTGTGAAAAGTAGTAACTTTAATCTCTTTTATCCCATTAGGGGGTGAACCCCTGTGGTCAGTGGGTATGGCATGCAAAACTTACAGTCCGTCAGTTTACTCTTTATCATAAGGGTATAATTTCCTGCACAAAATATGGTCAAAAATGGCCTAAAAGGGTTTTTATTTTTGGTTGAGAGGATCAAAAGCAGGGGGAGAATCCCAAAAAGTACAACATTGCGTATTAAAAAGATGAAGACATGTTGAACAGGAGGTTTTTCTCATAATGATGAGTCCGGAGGTGACAGACAAAAAAACCTGAAGTGATTAAAAAGTTTCCATAAGTAATTCTCGTGAACACAAAAACAGTATTTTTTTGTTTTTCTTCTTCATGCTACTCATATAAGGATACCATAAATGAACAACACTTCCCAGACGATTACTTGCCCATAACTGACCAAAACTGTGTAATCAGTGTAATTACAATACTGTAGTATGCATTTTAATGAAATTAAATGACAATCTGCATCTGCTACTAAATTTTGTCAATGTGTCTGGCGGCCAAGTTTTACCAAACTTAAAAAGACTTGGCGCATAAGTCTATAGTTTGGAGCTATAAATACCAGGATTAATTCACTTCTTGTTACACATACCATCATTTCCTTCAAAACTGACAGCTTCTTAAAAATGTGCCCTAAAAGAACTGTGAGGCAAAGACATTCTGTACAGAATACAATTAGCCTAAACCTGAATGCATGAGAAAATGAATACATAAGATTTATTTAAATACTTTTATTTCTATACTCATGGCTGGCCTGCGCCACCACCACCTACTCAAAGCATCATGATGCTCCAACAATGATGGATGGATTAAAAGCCAGAAGTCTACGTAACCATCATCATCAAGCCCTTCCGTGAGAACCCTAAATCCAAAGAGGACTGTTTCATTTATGTGAGGTAGAATGCCCAGAGAGGACTGGCCAGTCTAATGGTCTGGAATCCCTGCAGATTTTATTTTTTTGTCTAGCCGTCTGGAGTTTTTTTTTGTTTTTTCTGTCCACCCTGGCCATTGGACCTTACTCTTATTCTATGTTAATTAATGTTGACTTATTTTATTTTTCTTACTGTGTCTTTTATTTTTCTATTCTTCATTATGTGAAGCACTTTGAGCTACTTTTTGTATGGAAATGTGCTATATAAATAATTGTCATTGTTGTTGGGCCTCGAGGCTCAGACGTGGCAAGAGTCGTAATGTTTCCAGCACTACCAGCAGCCAGAGCCATTCTGCAGGGTTTGGAGGCTGACATAAGTGAAACTTTTAAACGGGTTAAACCCTGTAAAGCTGCTAGTTGAGATGGCATCTCAACCCGACGTCCTTAAGGTGCGTCCCACCCAACTATCACGAGTATAGGCCAACATTTTCATTTTGCCCTTGTCTGTGTGCATGGTGTTGCTGTGTTTGAAGAAAACCAAAATCATGCTTATGCCAAAGAAATCTGCATGTTCCCAGCTAAAACGACTGATTACTGGGCCATCTCTTTTGAAGTCTTTGCAGAAACTGGTCATGATTCATATTAAACACAATCTCCCTGCTAGCCTTGATCCACTACAATTTGAATACTGGTATAACAGGTCTGTGGATGATGTTATCCACTTCACCCTGAACATTGCTCTGAGACATCTGGAATGGAAAAAACAACTATTTCATGATGTAGTTTATTGACTACAGCTCTGCCTTTATAACACCATTGTGCCCTACAGCCTGGTGCTGAAGCTCAGATGCCTTGGTCTGAGCAGCTCCATCTATGGCTGGATGTTTGACTTTGTGACAAATAGGCCCCAGTCAGTCAGGATTAGCAACAATAATTCTTTCATGCTGCTCACCAACTTTGGTGTTGTGCAAGCCTGCTGCCTCAGCCCACACCTATACAGTTAATTCATCTATGACTGTGTAGCAAAGCATGTGGGGAAACAGTATCATGCAGTCTGTGGATGACACAATCACGATTGGCCTCATCTGTGATAATGAGAAGACGGCCTACAGGAGGGCTGGCCTGACTGTACAGTGCCACATCAACAACCTCTCCCTGAATGTCAAAAAAAAAAACAAAAAAACAAAGCAGGTCATTGTTGACTTCTGGAAGAACAATGGCCATCATGCTCCAATCCACATCCATCAACTGCTCTCCTGTCCAGAGAGTTAGTAGCTTCAGGTTCCTGGGTGTCTAGACAACAGACTGCCTTTTATGGTCTGTCGAAACCACCTACATCTTCAAAAAGGCTCTTTCACTGAGGAGGGTAAAGAGCTTTGGGGTGGAAACCAAAATACTGATGAACTTCTACTGCTGCACTACTGCTTCTAAAATCATTGGGGCTGACCTTCCACAGCTTTGTACCATCTACCCCACTTAAAGTCTAGGGGTGGTTGAATCTATTATCTTAGATGACAGTCATCCACCTCATCACGTTTTCACTTCTGCCTTCTAATAAACGCTACTGGAGCTTTACCACACGCTCCGCCTACTTTAGGGACAGCTTCTTTCCACAGCCAATAAGGTCTCGGAGTTTTCAGTAATGTTACATGCCCAATACTGTGCACTGTACTCACGTGCTGGTTTATGGTACTCAATTTATTTATTTCTATATCATCTTATTCCCTGTAAATACTTTCCTGTCCACCCTTCCCAAAACAGCGTAACTCTGGAACGAAGTTTTCACCTTGTTCTTGCAGTGTATGTGACAATAATGATTTTACCCGATCTAACCTTTATATTACTCATCAACAGTACTTCCTGCATATTGCTTTTTGGCATTTTAATAAAATCCAGCTTTTCCGCTATAGACTACTTGTATATTAGGAGAAATTATCGTCCCAAAATAAATAAATAAGCTCGCATTGTGAAAAGTCCTGACTTCAGGTCTCAGATAACAACACAAATGTCAAGGCGCACTGCATGGACTTTAACCGCTTTGAACAGAAGGTAATGACAGTCAATAAACAGTTATGAACAATGACACATTGAACATGCGAGTTAAATACAGTCACTTTAAAAATGTCTTCACGTTTAAATTTACAGAAAGGATCATAACATATACATATAAATATTTAACACGCACTGAAATAGCCGTAACAGATGCGACTCACAGCAAACCTCAGAGAAAACGTTCATGCATGTCCCAGTCCGGCTACCGTATACAAAGAAAAGGTTAAAGATCAAGTGAAAAGGTGAATAGTTTTTTGGTTTTTTTTTTTATTTTTTTAATATAAAGATATCACGTGGATTATAAATTTTAGCAATAATTTAACCTTAATGTAGTCAGGTATTTTTTTCGTATTCACGTTTCTATAAAATATTACCCATAAATCACCACGCTACAAAATGGCCACACTTATACACGATGCGTTAAATCATTGAAACAGCGCTTTCTTTTTTTTTGCGCGAGACCAGCTGTGATTTCTCTATATTTGTGTTTATGAGTGAAAATAATAAAAAAAGGAGAGAGAGAAAAAGTAATCAAGCTGATGCTTTGTCCCTGTTTCATATGATGTTCAACTGAGCCTGCTGCCTACGGAATTGGTTGAAGAGCTGAGCATCGGGGTAAGTAGAGAGGCCGGTTTGGAAAACGTAGTTAGATTGTAAACGAAGGCAAGGACGTATGTGGCCGAATGATCGAGCAAACATTATTGGCTATTTATTATCCAAGTGTTTTTTTGCAAATGCAAACAGCAGTGCAACTGCTATTTTCCCGGTCTGTCGCTTTTTTTGAAGTATGTGTCGATCACAATGGTCGTAGCGGCTTAGCTTTTCCCTCGGTGTTGGTGAATGTTATATCGTTAAGAGGTATGAAGTGTGGAATGGTGACTTGGTTTTTGAACCTAAAAGCACAAGGCTACTGCTTCGACCGGAGTTCTTTATTCTGGTCTTGAGGAAGTGCGTGTGCTAAATAAAGAACACTAATCGTTGTTTCACTGTGTCTTGAAATTTGCTTTTAGTCCGTTAGATTGAGCGTTTTTTTGAAAGTTTTTGATTTTGTATGAATTTCCTACATCTTTGGCATTGACTTTTTTACATTTTCATTTTGTCTTATTTTTCTGTCGAGTTTATTCTGGGGTCTAAATATAGCAGGAGAAAACGGTAGGTTTCATATGTTGTGACGCATTGAGAGGGCTGGCAGTCACCTGCTGGCGAAATCGGACCTGTCCCAATTGGAGGATCGGTCTTTTTTCTCGTTGCTATTTCATACACTTTTAACCAACATTTGTGTAAAGGGGGTGGGGGGCAACAGAAACTCGGCAATCCTATTTCGAACAAGTGACTAATCATTGAGAAGAAAATCCCCGTATGAATGCAGTTATGGAATAGTGCTAGTCATTAAAACAATAAAGACGACATTCAAATAGATTTAATCACTCCAGCTCCTAAGTTTCAATTGCAAAACATGATGCTGAAAGCGGACAGTACTAATAACAGACAGCAGAAATTATCTGGCAAGTGTGGAGGGGGAATAACCAGTAAAATACCAAGAGGACACCATGTATATGTTGAGAAGCAACCCTAATAAGAAGACATTATGGAGATGGGCAGAACCCAGTAGGGAAAGTCTTGTGTATTTATCTTCTAAAGTGCTTCACCAGTGTAGAAATGTGTTCTCTTTAAAAGAAAATGTCTTCTGGTGACTTGGGGGGTCCCTGTCTTTTACTTTCTCTAAGTATATAGCACTGTTGATATTTAAACGTTGGAAGTGTTGCAGTACTCTAGTTGCTGCAGGAGCATCCAAGGGCCACATTCCTTTTCACATAAGTGAGGAAGTGTGGTGGCACAGTGCCTTCCAGAAGCAGCATCTTGGGTTTGAACCCGTGCTTGTTTTCTGCCTTACGTGTTCTCCTTCTGTGTGCCTCTGTTTTTCGTCCCACAGGCCCAAAGATGTGCTGGTTAGGTTATTTATCAGCTCTAAACTGGCTGTTTGTCGATGTGAGAGTAGGTGATTCTGCCCTGCAAGGTCCTGCGGCCCCTTCTGGGTTTGTTTCCTGCCTGGTTTTGTTGCTGGGATAGGCTCCAACCCTTTCCAACTGGGTCATGCAGTTTTGAGTTTTCTTAAAATATTGTGTTGCGGTGAAGAGTTTTACTTTTGTTTTCAATGAATTTACATGCTTCAGCGTCCCCAAACATGATTTTTGTCTACTTTTCTGGACGTGATCGCTCAAAAGCCAAGCTAAACCCGTCTTCCCTCATGCCAAAACACCAAATATTTACATGTGATCAGGACTATTAAGAGGGAAGTGGTGTGTGGTGTGTTGCAGTGGCAGCTGCAGTGAGACAGCGGGTTTTGGAGTTTTCATTATTTGCTTCAGAACCATTTTGATACTGGTACTGAGGTCCAAAAGCTGGTATTGTTAAAGGCAAAATTTTAGTAACAGTCCAATGCCCATGTGGAGCACAATAAAGACATAAACTGGAAAATGATGCTTAGTAAGGTTTTAATGTATTTAAAATGAAGTGTGTCAGTTTAGTTACTCCTTCAGTTTATGCCGTTCCTTTTATTAATAGAGCATCAACTGTAGTGACTCGTATTCTTTCTGCACTCCTTCACTTAGGTTATGCATCATTGCAAACATATATATGTAAGTTGGTTGAGCTCAAATATTTCCATTTCTTGCTTTAAGTAATTCGAGTCCCAGACTGATTTAGGAGATTACGTTCACTTAACCAGTTTTGGACACGAAAACATTTTATGTCCTTAAAGGTGCAGCAGAAAAGTACAGCTTGCAAATGGAAACCTGCCTTGAATGATCTTGTTAACATCTAACAAGTATATATTTAGCAGTCTTCATTTTAGTTACATGTGAATATCTATGAAATATCGCAAATAACTTTCTGATACCCTGCAGTGGCCAGGATGGTCCCTATCTTGTGCTGATGCTGCCAGTGGATTTGAAATGGAAAAAGTGGATTTCATTAAATGGAAGAACTGTTATGTGGATGGCAAAACAACAATATGGACAGATGGTGTAACATTTCTTGGTTCAAAAGTAAAGATACTGAAAGTGGATTTGCATCCTAACAGAGGTAGTTAAAACACAGGCAGTTGGTCGATTTTCTTGTTAGCTCATCTGAATTTGCATTTAATTTTTAGCACTTTGCATAGTGTCTTCCAGTCATTGGATCTGCTTCGTGGCAGTTGGCACATCCCGCCATGCTCTGCTGTAACAGACAGATCTGCAGTTGAAGTTTTTTTTTCTTTCTTTTTAATATATGTATATATTTTTAATAGAATCATAATGGACAGATTTATTGCGGATGTCATGGCTAAGAGGCCATACATACACACTGTGATATCTTCATTGTTTTGCTCAGTTTCTCTTTTTCTGCACTGCAATGTTCATGTTGGCATTTTAAATCCTTTCATTCAAAATATTCCAGTTAATTTGAGCCCTGCATGGACAATTCAAATTATTAAAATAACATTGCCATTGTAGCTTTAGTGTTCTGGTAGCATCCATCAATCCAGCTTCTTATTTGTTTTATTTTTTTTTTCCCCACTTCATGGCTGATCCTGGCAACACTGGTAGTGAGGCCAGAGCCCCAGTATGGCACACCCTTGCTTATAACAGGGTTGTTTAACCACGCTGCTTCTTTTTCCAGCGCCTTTTCTAGTAAGATGCATTAACGAAGTTCCTCTGCAATATGAGCCACGAACACTCTTCTTTTCACAGTGGCCCCAAGTATGCCTTGCACAGTACATGTGCGTTGATCCTGCTGCACTGAATAAGCTCACGCCTTCTGGTGCACGATGTCTACGCAGCGCGGAGAAAAAAAAAACAGAAAGAGACAAATATTCTCTCAATGACGATCACACTCTAACAATCCGCACACGTGCCTGCCTCTCCTGATCTGACTCTAAGTAACACCACCAGCGTAAATTCACACCCGATCTGACACTGTTCGTTTTCAAATAATATTGCATTAGTGTGCTGATGTTTTGTGAATGGTACTATTCAGGTCATAAAATGATTTCTTCATAATGTCACATATACCTACGTCTGTGGGGTTTTTTTTGGCATCATACACCATAAGGTGCATACTAATTCTGTGTGAGCAGGAACACTCACTAAAACTGAATAAAAAAAAAAAATAAATAATAAAGTGACGGTGAGATTCCTCCAGATCAGAGAATGTCCAATTCCATTGCCTCAAAACACTACTCGCAGTTTTTCCCAGTTTCAAATAAAAGCTAACCGTGTCAGATGCCTGGGTAGAGGGGCGGTAGTATGTATCGTGATCGTGAGAGAATAAAAGTGGGCAGAAAAAAGGGGTAACTTTTACAAGTACAGTACTTTTAATAGGCTGTGTTGATCGTCTCTACTACTTTCATACTAGAAAGGAAATTTCTAAATATTTGGGCAAAGTATCCCAGACCAGGGCTAGTGACTCGGACCCTGAATGCCGAGTTGGGTGAAGGACATGAACTTGAAACATAAAAAAAAAAATAATTCCAACTTTAAACCACCATTTGCTTTACCCCCACCTCCAAAAGTGACTTCAAGGTTGCCGTTAAAAGAGGGCCACTCTGTAGGCCACCACCACTTCTTTGAAACTTCATTTAAACTTGTGGTACTCTAAAACAAATCTCCGTAGGCCTAACTTGGGGATGTCTTGGGTGCTAATGTCTGCACGTATGACATTGTGTTTGGCTTCTCGGCGAGTTTTGCCACACAGTATGGTGTACTCTTTACTGGATGCTCTTTTATTTATTTATTTATTGCTCTTTTTGTTTCCATGTGCTCTGTGACTTTGCATAATACCTGACTCGGATCTTGCATACATACGGCTGTGCCAAGGGAAGATCAGAGCAATGCATGTTTCCATGATGCAGTTTGTTTTCTAATGTGATTCTGTATGATTGCTCAAGCTGCGTGGCTACTCTTTTTAATAAAATGAACAAAAATGTTTACACAGTGAACTTGTTCTTATTTGTTGGCGAATGCAATTTCCTTTAGGCAACTCTCATTAAAGTAATGGACATTATTTTGGTAAAAACGATACTGATAGCACATCTCTTTGTTGTACTCGGCTGGAAAAATCGTAAGAAGTTGTGAGACAATTGTTAATGTTGGCGGAAGCACTGGTACCCTTAAGAATACCCCCATGGCCTCTACTTCTCAAGTCTTTGACAACCCCACCCTGATGGGTAATGGAGGCATTGTTGTTGAATTTGATCTGAATAAGATGTTGCATTGTGTGTCTAGCACACTTGTAACTCACTGGTGTCTTTGCTGTAGAATTCACTCTTTGGCAAAACCCCTGCCTACTGCAGTGGGACTTGAACTTGGGGTCTTTCGATTAACAAGCAACCGTTTTAGCCAGTGGAGTTAAAGGAGAACTCCCTTTTTTGTTTTACAATGGCTTTAACTAGTGCTGGGCGGTATACCGGTTCATACCAAAAACGTTTTTTTATTTTTATGATATGGATTTTTCTTATACCGCAACACTGGTTTAAATTGCCTAAACAACGCTCGGAACATGGCGCAGCGGGAAACTGTTTAAGGGGGACCTTTTTCACTGCTACGCCGCTAAACACATGCAACGGAGTACATACGGTAATGGAGATGTTGTACAGTGAAAATGGACAGAGAACATTACGAAACTGAAGCTGTAGCAGACGATAAAGAAGAACATGATGACACAGAAGGACTTTTGCTGGAAAAAGGAGTCATGTCTGTTTCCTGAAGATACTTTGGATTTAAAAGGTTGGATGTGGACCATTATGTTCAAATGTGTGAATACTGTTTCTATTCTACTGGATAGTACTGCCAGCCAAGTTGTGCTTGTTTTATTTTTTTCAATACTGTGTAATAGTGTGACAACATTTCCACTTTCATCTCAACGCTTATATAAAGTAGAACATCATAAACTAAACTTCATCTTTAAAATGAATATTTAATTTACTAGATTTTCTCAAACCCCGTCATGAGTTATGTAGCACATTAAATGTTTTGTATTAAGTGTTCCCCGAGCCATTTTAATCACTACTGCTTGTTAAACTGACTTCCTCTTGTACTGAGGAGGCGCGGGCACCACAAAGAATACATTAATTTCATGATATTCCTGCTCCCTGAACATTTAGAATGCTAAGATAAATACGTGATATAATTTTCATGATGAAATGTATTAAAGCATGTATTAATCATGTGGTGGCACGGTGGCGTGGAGGTTGCACAGCTGCCTCGCAGCAATGGGGTCTCGGGTGTTCCCTGCCTTGAATTTGCATGTTTTTCTGGTGGGTTTACTTGGCGTGCTTCAGTTTCCTTTAAAGTCATGTAGGATGTGGGGTTTTGTTATGCTATATTAACTCTCCTAGTGTATGTGTTGCTCGTATTCACACTGCGATGGGCTGGCACCCCATTCAGGATTTGCTCCTGCCTCACACACAATGCTTGCTGGGATGGGCACATCCCCTGAATGGATGGCATATTTAAACATATATAACGAAGATTTTTTTTTAAAGTACTGAACACTCCGTGGTCTAAGTTTATAACTAGTTTTAATTTCACAAGGACGTTTATCGTGTGATGATAGGTTATGTGGAGAAAGAAAAAGGAAGGATAGGACAAGATTAAAGTGGAAATGTTGAGAATAACGTCAACATGTCGACTTTAATCTCGACCTTTAGGTTTGTGTTTTTTTTTTTTCTTCACTGTGGCCCTAATATGATTCCGTAGGGCTATACCACAAATAGCATTATAAATGCAAGTTGCAGTTTTATTATTTATGTATATAGCTTAGCTTGAAGCGAGGTCCATATTAATGCAATTTGCCTAAATGATGGTTCAGTAAAGATGTCATCACCAAGTTGTACTTGTTTTGTTTTATTTTATTTTAATTTGGTAAATACTGTGTAATGCACCTGGGCTTGAAGTCCTGAAGTAATAGTATTATTACTGGAAGTTACGCTATTATTTATTTTATTGTTATTATTTATTAGTTTAAATATTATGCAGTTTAATGATGGTAAAGTTGTTTAAAAAGTCACTTTAACGTGTCAGTGGACAGAGATTGTTAACATTAACAGAAAGTGTAGTTGGTTTACAAAAAATATTTACTATTTATTCCTTTTCTAAGACATGTACAGTGCAATACAACTTTTGACAAGCACCTCTGGATATTTTACTAAGTCTAAATGCCTCTTTGGATGGTTGAAAAGTTGTATGCAAAATTTGTTCAATAAAAAGGTTCGATATTTTGACTGCAACTGTCATGCAATGTGATTCCTTCTCTTCATTAGTGTCACCCCCTTCACTTTATGGGGCCTTGCAAACCTGTATTCATACTTGTGTGCACATTAAAATGTTTTTTGTACAGTTCTCATGACAGTGCAGTAGGTTATTCTTAGCCAGTCTACTGCAGTAATTGCAGTGGAAAATGTGGTTAACATCCACTCATGCATGGGGAACAAAAATACCGTTGAATACCATGAAACCGGGATAAGTTAGAAAAATACCGTGATATAGAATTTTGGTCATACCGCCCAGCACTAGCTTCAACCTCTTATGGCCGCCTTATGTCTGCCCCTCCTGTTTCCCTTGGAATAATGCTATCTACAGTATATTACCAAACATTAAGAAAACACATTTAACTTGGCTGGATGTGAAGCTTATTGGTTCTTTATTTCTTTATGTCATATCCATGTACACTTGACTTTTTTCATATTTTTCACATACCAGTAAGTGTGTTTGTTACCCATTCATGTAATTCCTTTAGGTTTTAAGGTGCTGACTTATGTTTTTAATGAGTGACACCCGTGTTTCATTATCGGTCTTGTTTGTTCTCTTTTGCAGTAGCTCCGACGTGTACAGAATGGCCGCTTTGGCAGCAAAACGAGACGGACCTCAGTTCATCAGTGAAGTGGCCGTCCGAGGAAATGCAGCAGTACTGGAATACTGCAGGACATCTGTGTCAGCTTTGTCAGGAGCCACGGCAGGAATTCTGGGCCTAACAGGACTCTATGGCTTTATCTTCTACTTCCTCGCTTCGTTCCTCCTCTCCTTGTTGCTTATACTTAAAGCTGGGCGCAAGTGGAACAAATATTTCAAGTCAAGAAGGCTGCTGTTTACTGGGGGGCTAGTGGGGGGCCTTTTCACTTATGTCCTCTTCTGGACCTTCCTGTATGGTATGGTGCACGTGTACTAAATGTACGGAGTTGGAGATTGACACACTTGCAGTGGCTTTGAGCTCGAATTATGGTTTTAACTAATTTTTACTTACTGTATAGCTAGGATTTAATTTATGTTCAATTCCTCTTTAAACTGCCAAAAATAAGAAAATTGAAAATGTCTTAGTTTTTATGTTGCATAATGAAATGTGAAAAAGCTACATAACCTTCTGTAGACTCAAAACAGTTGTAATAATTCCACTAAAATGACAGTTGCTATGTCTGCACTACAGAGAATTTAAGTAAAAATAAATTCTGATCTTTGTGCATTGTCGTGTTTGTTTCAGTTCAAGACTCAAGGAAGGTGTTTGTTGTAATTGGATGGTTTCTTTATGAGGCTAAAGGTAAAACACAAAGTAGTTCAACAAACCCGTCTTGGTATCCTCACAATTTGACTGTCTGACTGAGGGGTCATGTTGTCCAGCCACTATTTATTTACTAGCCCTATTACTTGTCGATGACAGGTAACATATTTTATAGATTTTGTCCTACATGTAGCTTCAGCACTGGTGATGAGCGAGCATGCTCGGCCGAACATGTGTTTGGCTTGAGCATCGCTATGCTCGGAGCATGGCACTACTTGAACAAGCACCACATGTGCTCGTGCGCCATGCTCGAGTCTCCGCCCCGCATGTTTCACAGGTTGGAGACCGCCAATCAAGGGGCAGGTAAGTACAGCCCTCACTGTAATGCCAGTAGCCATGTCAGGTGCTGGCATTACAGTGATTGGCTGGCCGGAACATGTCATCGGGTGCTATATAGCACCTGATGCCGCGTGTTCGGCTCAGACAGAGACAGGGAGAGACATGGATAGGCAGGGACAGATGAGTGTGTGCAGACTTTCACAGCTCTCACATTTACCAAAGACCCAAAAGTCATTTTAAGGACTCTAGTGTGTGTTTGACAGTCTGTATTTTGGACTACATTCATCTGGGCACAATATACTGTGCATGTTCTGTGCTTTTTTGTGACATATAGTGTTCTAAAACAGTGGCTGTAGTTCACATTACATTCATTTGGGCCTAATATACTGTCCATATTCTGATGTTTTTTGTGACATATACAGTCCGGCATTAATATGAAGAAGGTGAGTAATAAGGGACAGGGAAGTGGGCATGATGCTGATGGTGCACGCAGAGGCCATGGCCCTGGGCGCAAAGAAACTGTGCCTGCTGCCAGTGCACCAGAAAAAAAACACTGTACCCTGCTTCATGTCCAAGTTAGCTGGGCGGCGCAGGACAACACTGTCCAAGTCGGGCCAGTGCGAACAGTTGGTCGATTGGATTGCTGAAGGTAATGGTTCCAGTCGTTTAAGCACCACCCTCTCTTCCACCAGGTCCAGTCTCTGTAGCCAGGAGTCTGGTCAACAAAATCCTCACTCTGATCATCCTTCCTCCCACCATGTAGAGGCTTGCCAAATGAGTGATCCCACACTCGGATATTTCGAGGAGCTCTTTACAGCACCACAATTAGATTTGGCCCTCTCGCCCAGCACGCTGGAGGAGGGACCTGAGATATTGTGCCTTGATTCCCAACGTCTTGAGTGTTCACAGTCGCAAGAAGATGACGGTGGTGATCGGCAATCATTCGTTCATGAAGTGGATGATGATGAGACACAGTTGCCAAACACTCGGGTTATGTTTAGGTCAAGTCAGGAGGATGAGCAGAGTGAGGAGGTGGTGTACGATGAGGTCACTAACCCAACATGGGAAGGTGAAAAGCCGAGTGAGGACAGCAGTACAGAGGGGGAGGGAGCCACAGCACTGCAACAGGCTGGAAGAGGCAGTGGTGTTGCAAAAGGGAGAAGTCGGGCCACACCAAACAGGCCTGCAACCGTGACACCGAGCACCCCCATGCGGAAATCTACCTTGCCAAGGGGTAGGTGTTCCGCAGTATGCCGTTTTTTTTAAGGAATGTGCAGACGACAAAAGAGTGGTAGTTTGCAACCTGTGCACTACCAAAATGAGCCGGGGTGTGAACACTAGCAACCTCACCACCACCAGCATGATCCGCTACATGGCATCCAAGCACCCTAATAAGTGGGCCAAACGCCGGGGTCCACAATCTGTATCTGCGGGTTACACCACTGCCTCCTCCCATGTGTTACGCACTGCTGGCCAATCCCCTGTCAAAGGCGCTGGCCTGGATGCTCTGCTCCCTGCACCTGGACCTTCACATCAACCAGCAGGATCTACATCCACTTCCCTGTCCCAGCACAGCGTCCAAATGTCGATAAAACAGGCATTTGAACGCAAGTGCAAATACCCACAGGCCATAGCCCTAAATGCGCAACTTTCAAAATTACTGGCCCTTGAAATGTTGCCATTTAGGCTTGTGGACACTGAGGCCTTCCGCAGCCTGATGTTGGTGGCGGTTCCTCGGTACGTAGTTCCCAGCCGCCACTATTTTTCACGGTGGGCCATGCCCGCTTTACACCAGCATTTGTCCCAGAACATCAGGAGGAGAAGGAGCTGCTGGAGACTGTTGCCTCTGCTACAGAGGGTAGTAGTACCCATGTAACTTTAACTTTAATTGCATCTGTTCTGCGTGGATGGGAAGAGGAGGAGGAGATGGAGAGTCATCCAGAAGTCGACATCGATGTCTTGCCTGTTGGTACTCTGGCACACATGGCTGACTTCATGTTAGGCTGCCTTTCCTGTGACCCTCGCATTTTACGTATTTTAGATAACACAGATTACTGGGTGTTCACCCTTCTCGACCCCCGCTACAAAGAGAACTTCTCATCTCTCATTCCTGTGGCAGAGAGGACGAGTAAAACGGTGCAATACCAGAAGGTACTTGTGGAGAGATTGCTCCGAAGTTTACCGTCTGACAACGCGGCCGGCACAGTCCGTACTTCCTTAGGCAACCGAGGAAGGGAGACAAGGGGAACACACAGCAGTTCCAACAAAGGCAGGGCAACACTATCCAAGGCATGGGACATTTTCATGACACCCCGCCAGCAACCTCACCCTGAAGCGCGGCCTAGTGGTACAAGGAGGGAAAAGTTTTGGAAGATGGTGAAGGAATACATAGCAGATCGTGTCAGCGTCTTAAATGATCCCTCAGTGCTGTACAACTACTGGGTGTCCAAGCTGGACACGTGGCACGAACTTGTGCTCTACGCCTTGGAGGTGCTGGCCTGCCCTGCTGCCAGCGTTTTATCTGAGCGTGTATTTAGTGCTGCTGGTGGTATTATAACAAATAAGCGTATCCGCTTGTCCACTGGCAATACTGACAGGTTGACTCATAAAAATGAACAAGGCCTGGATTGCTCCTGATTTCTCAACTCCACCACAGGAGAGCTGAGCTGATAAAGGCAATTTCAAAATATCTTTTTTAATGGATTTTAAAACGCACCACACAAGGTATGTGGTTGACTCTTGTTTTCTCCTCCTTCTCCTCTTCATCCAAAATGTATATATTCCCTGCACTCTAATTTTTTTAATAGGGTCAGCTCAAGTGCAGGCCCTCAACTCAAATTTTTTTATAGGGTGCGCTGAACAGCATGCACTCGCATCTAATGTTTTAGAGCGTCAGCTCACCTGCAGGCACTCACATCTAATGTTTTAGAGCATCAGCTCACCTGCAGGCACTCGCATCTAATGTTTTAGAGCGGCAGCTCACCTGCAGGCACTCGCATGTAATGTTTTAGAGCGGCAGCTCACCTGCAGGCACTGGCACATAATGTTTTAGAGCGTAATTTTTCCTGTAAAATTTATTTTTTTGGGGGGTTTTGGGCATGTTTTTGTCAGTCTGTAAAAGTGGCGTACAACTCGGACAAACTTGTTCCCAGCAGCAACTTGGGAGTCCAAGATGCATCCAGACATCGTTCCCACGCTGTTCCCGGTCCATTTGGGTGGTGTTTCTGTCATTTTATGACCTTTTCCAATGGACCAGGCACCCTCCCCTCTTCAGAGCAGGGGGTGCCTGGTTGTCTCCCATTGACTTACATTATACTTGGGTGCTCGGTAGAGCACATGAACATCGCGATGTGTTCGGACCGAACAGCCGAACACTTTGGTACTCACTCATCACTATTCAGCACCCTTCTTCAGTATACACATGTGTCTGAACCTCTCTTGACCAAAGCTCCTTCTCCAGGGTCCATTGTCATAAAGCCAGCTTTTCAGACTCTTATTTTGAGGATAATTGCTTGCCTTCTGTCTGTGTTTATGCTTCTGTTTGTCCTTGTGCTTCTCACACACTTGCACTTCTTATTTCGACTGCATCGCCAAAGCTAAAGTCACAAATCAGATTGCTTTGGGGGACAGGACACACACTCATAATTTTTCTATCTATCTATCTATCTATCTATCTATCTATCTCTCTCTCTCTCTCTCTCTGTCTTCAGCTTACCTGGGCTAAATACCTGCTTTTCTCTTGTGGTGGACCCAAAGTTTCTAAGATTTTTTCATTACTATTTAATATTAGTAGTAATATTTTCTTCTAACACCCAGTAATGGACAGTGTGGTGTGCTTTAAATTAGCTCCTTCCTTTTCATTTCTAATGATTAAGTAGCAGTTTCATTGTCTTCCTGTAATAATAAGATAATTCATGGAAACACTTTCTTTGACAGTGATAAGGAGAAAATTGATATTGTGATATTGGATATGCACAACAGTTTGTAACAGTTAATGTTTTTGTCTTGGTGGCTGCATTGTAAGATCTGTAAATGGAAGTAAACAGTTGGTAAGTGCACACTTGGCAGTCCTTTTGCTTCTACTATATTTCATTTACATTTTTTTTTTTTGGTTCAGTCTGATGGTTTACTTAAATTTGTTCACCTGTTTGATTAGATGATCAGCATTGTGGCTGGAATGGCAGGGAATCCAACAGTGAAAGCCACTGATTTCCATCCTTCCATTTTCTAACCGGTTTACTTATGTTCAGGCTCCTGAGGGCTACAGCCTATCCTAGCCACATCAGAAGCAAAGGGCACAGGAATCAGCCCCTCAAAGGGCATATTTCTGCATAAGGTCACTCGCATAGGGTGAATTTGTGTCCTGATAACTGAACCAAACAATAGGATGGGGGTGCCCAAGACGTTGATTGCGATTGACCGGTAGATCGCGTTGCATTCAAAAAAAATTTTTTTTTAATGTTAGCCTATCATTTATCCTCCCTATGGCATTTGCCACTTGATTGACATACAGGGTGGCCAGTCTGAGATCTCTTTTCTTCTAACACACTGGTCATCCCGCACACACGATCAAACGCATGAGCTACTGCAAAACTCCAGCTGTGATCTAGTTAGCCTTCCAATTTATATCGACTAAAGAAGTTATTTAAAAAAAATTTGTTTGGGGAGGGTATGGGCTGTATGTGGAATCGGAAGAGGATTTCTTTTCTCACAATGTCACAATCGAAGTGCGTTTGTCTGATCTGTCAATCCATCATTGCTATTCCAAAGAAGGAAAATGTGGAAAGACACATTCGAACTGTTCATAAAAACTACGAAACTGAATTCCTTCCGAAAAGCAATCTGAGAAAGAGAAAGGAGAGGGAACTAAAATCACAGTTAATCAGACAGCCGTCATTTTTCACTCGGCTGAATTCAAAAGCAAAGGCAGACACACAGAAGCATCGTTCTGGGTGAGTCACTCGATCATTATGCATAAGAAGTCCTTCCAAGAGCTACCTCCTTGACTGCATTATTCGGCTCTACTTATTTATGTGAGTCAGCCTTTTCCCACATGAAGATTATTAAATCCAAATACTGTAGTGACCAGAAATGTATTGAATTGTTATTGTGCCATAAAGGTTATTCAGTTATGCAAGGTACAACAACATATTTTATGTATACCCTTACCCTTACAACTCATTGGAAAAAGTGCTATATGCCTCCTGAAATGTGATTAAATGAAGAGCAATTGTCCCGTGTATACCTGCATGTCTTTCATATGTCATCAAGTATGAAGAGATCAAGTATTGCTTACTTTACAAATATATTCTAGAATGGCCTGGATACATTTGTTGGTACCCCTAGAAAAGATCATAAATAATTGGATTAGAGTGATTTTTCAGTTTTCTTTTAATTAGTATTACAAATGGCTCCAGTCAAGCAAATACATGGACCAGAGAGAGCAGAGAAGAGAGCTGTCTGAGGAGAGCAGAAAGAAAATCATAGACAAGCATGTTAAAGGCTGTAAGACCATCTCCATGCAGCTTGATGTGCTTGTAGCAACACTTACAAATATTCTCAAGATGTTTAAGGTCCATGTCTGTGGCCGCAAGAGGAAAATTGAATCCCGAATGGGCAGAAGGATGTCATGGCAGAATAGCCCATGAGCTCCATTACATGCTTTTATAGACCAAGCATTAACAGAGTGGCAGACTGGTATTTGAAATACGAGGTTTAGGATAAATTTAATCCATTTAGCTGCAGCTGGGTGATTTAAGCATTTTTTCTCCATTTTGTTAAATCAATAAATGTGAGAAATAATATTTACACTGAAGAAGATGAACAATGAACTATAAAGTGTGGAATTGCCATTTGTGTTTGACAGAGACACATTCCTCATTCTGCCTTGGTTGCTACTGCAAGCAATTAACTGACCTTTATGTAAAGTGCTTTTCTAGCTCCAGCATGCACTCTCCTACATTTTTATAAACCAAACACTGGCCAATTAATATGCTTACTTGGAACGTGTCAAACATGCAGCCTTTGCCTTTGTGATTTAAGACATTACATTCTCAGACAGTTTATTTTCAGTTCGGAGTCTTGAGATGCTGAGGTCTGTCTTAGAAGGACAGTGTGTAAGCATGTCAGAGGACACCATGACTCAGACAGCAAATGGATCAGGAATCTGTTCAGTAATAGTCAAATCACTTGGCTATCATTTGGATTATGTAGTTATGAAAGCTACTGTATTCTGAGAACTCCAACTCTTTGATTTAAGTTTGGCGCATTTGATTACGGGTCAGCAATATTTACCATGCTGTTGCATGTATGCCAACATATGAATTCCTGATTTTCCTAAACTTTTTATAACACGACTGAAATCTTTTCAATGTTTGATGATTGCCTAAACAGACAATCAACATAGAAGCACGATAGCTATACCAATTGTTTATTCTGGCAGAAAGTACAATATTGCCTTTGTAAACGGCCTAAACCAGGGGTGTCAAACTCAGATTCTATAACAGTGCTTACAGTTTATCATCCTGTCTACTTCCTTAATTATTAACCAAAGCCTTGGCTAATGCTGAACTCTTTATTTGCCTCAATTTTAATTGACCTACTTTTTAAGATTCAGAATCCTTAACATTTGAAAGATGTTTTAAAAAAGGAAATGTCTGGTGTGGCAGAACTGAAGCACTAAAAAGTCATAAAATGAATGTGTTTAACTAACAGGAAGAATCGGTGTCTAATTTGGAAATTGATTGGAGTGAATGATTGACCTCCACAAACTAAGCCTGAGACCCTCAAATTAATTGATCATCTGTAAGCTTTGTTTGCACCTCATGAATTTTTGACTGCTGGTTAAAAAAGCACAATGAAGAATAGTGTTTCTGAAAGAACCGTTAATCAAAATCAACTGAAATAACTTATACCCAGCAGAAATTGGGTACTTTGACCACCAGGGGGTATTGCAGCACCCTAAACCCCAGACACAATTCAAAATTTAAATAAAAGGTTTAATCTTGTATTACTACCTTCTACAAAGGTTTCCAGACGGCACAATCCAGCACGCTACACTTCTTCAGTCTTGTTTTCCTCCTCTCTTTCTCTCTGTCTCTCCACTCCTCCAGGCAAACTTTGTCAACTTCCACTCAACTCTGGCTCGCTATGTTGAACTGGAGCTGCTATCTTTATATAGAATCCAGAAGTACTTCCGGTGGCATGAGATTGTTCATCAGAAGCACGTCCGGGTAAGGCCGAATCTCCATAAAGCAGGAACCATTAATCACTTCAGTGCCCCCTGAAGGTACCCATGGAATACAATGAGGCTGTTCCTGACCTGACCGATACATCTTTGGGATGTGAGTGGAAACCAGAAAACTTGAACAAAAAATAGAGCACACGAAAACTCCACACGGGCAGTGACAAGGCTGGGCTTCACACCTAAGTTCTTTGATCTCTGAATTCCTCCAGGCTATGAATCCACATCATTTCAACACATTAGCTCTTATACAAAAATGTACAATTTTTCTTGCAGTTGTAATCTTGGAGGTTACAATATTGTGAAAATTACTGGATACAGAGTAAGACGCTGGACAAAATTCTTTCTGTCCTAAGATAAGATGGCATTCTTGTTAGAAAGACGTGTATAACCGGAGCAATACCTATGGAAGACAATATTCTGTAAATTAAAAGATGAAGGTATGTGGGACTCACCTATATTAGTGCGGTTTAATACAGTCATGTGAAAATATAGTACACTCCATGAAATATTTTTGTTTTTATTTAATTTAAACTGTAATATTAGAAAAAGATGATAAAATTAGAAAACAAAAAGTTTAATATTTTGTAATAATCCATTCAATAACAAATGAACAGATATATCATTTACATCTATGGAAAAAGTAAGTACACCCATAGCTTCCATAGGTGGTGTTGCCCGCTTTGGCAGAAACAACATCAAGTTGGCATTTCCTATAACTTTCTAGCAGTTTCTGACATCAACTGGGAGAAAGTTTTTCCCACTCCTCCCTGCAAACGTCTTTCAGCTGTGAGATGTTTGATGGCTGTCTTGTTTGCACAGTCTATTTCAAAACAACCCAAAAAATCACAACTGGATTCAGATCTGGGCTTTGTCTTGGCCATTCCAAAGCCATCAATTTCTTTCTTTTCAGACATTCCTTGGTAGATTTACTGGTATTTTCATGGTTATTGTCATGTTGCAAGTGGAGCCTACTTTTAGTTGAGCTTCAGTATTCTCACATTATTCTCAAGTAGCCTCTGGTAAAATGAAGAATTCATAGTGGATACTGTAAAATTTCCACCAACAAGCCTTACACTTAGTATCTAGTTCTTATTGTCAAATGTCTGGGGTTTTCGACAAACATATCTTCTGGTACTGTGGCCAAATAACTCAGTCTTTGCTGTTCTGCCCATAGCACATTGTTCCAGAAGTCATGGAACCTCATGTATAAAACCTTTGTTTAGATGTTTTAGAGTTGTCCTCTTGGAGTTGTGTGCTAAATTGGAACCAACATTACAGACCTTCATATAGAAAAGGCCTGCACATATTTCTAAGCATAAGCAAATTTTACACAAGAGGTCCCTGTCTTGTTAATTGGTAAACTTTATCTGACCCTAATGTTCTTCCTGGACAGCAAATGTTTACTCCTGGCACACCTCTTATGTAGATCCAATTTATGCAGCCTTTTTCTAATAGTAAACTTCTACACTTTTGATGTCAACAGTAGCAAGAGCTCTTGGTCTGAACTTGATAGGTCAGTGTGGCCTGGGTAAGGTTGAAATCCTCTTCACTTTTAGATGATTTTCTGAGCAGTGGAATGATTTATTTTCAATTATATGAAGACCTTTTACAATGTTTCACAGACAAACACATCAATAACCTTCTTTTGTGAAGGCCTCAAAGTGCTCTTTTGACCTAGGCATGACTGTAACACACAATTCAATAACAAAGAGTAACCCAAACTAAATGGCTGAGGTTTAAATAAGATTGGTTCCTCCAAGATCCTCTCTAATAATGCTGCAATCATTTTGGTTCATTTGGTGCACATGATTCTAATTTTAGGTATAGGAAGCAGGGATCAATGCAAGGGTGTACTTATATTGTCCACATGCAAAATTTACATTTTTTTAAATTACTCAATGGAATTCAAAATAAAAATGTGGCATAATGTTTGCTGTATTATATCACATGCATTTACAGTGTTTAAATGGAGATCAAACATCAACATATGTTGCAAAAATTATTCATGTGGTGTACTTACTTTTTCACGTGACTGTATGCCGTATTCATGTCTGTATTGCCTGCACAGATGTTTGCAGTTTCTTTATTTTAAGAAATATACTGTAAAGATGCAACAAGAATAAGACTGATTAGTAAGCACAATGCATTTTAATGTCTTCAACATTTTATTTTATTGAGACAGTTGGGGAAACTCTCCACAAGGGACCTTGTATTGATAAGCAATTTGTTTCTTTCAGCTTTTGTGCTCAGCCACAGGTTTTCACTTGAATTTTCTGGTACAGTAATATCTTTGGCACAAGAATTAAAAATTTTAAATAAAGTTGTTTCTGTGCAACAGTGCAAAGGTAAATGTATAGTTCATTGTTTGCATAAACATACAGTTCAAAAATAATAAGAATCAACTTTGTTTACATCATTGTTGTTTAGTCTTTTTTATAATCAAACCACATATCATATAGAAACTCCAAAAACAAAAAGGTAAAAACATGTGTTCCTTGTAGACACATAATTATATTTTTTCAAGCAAACATCAATAGTTCTTCAGTCATTCTCATTCCGAATTTCAGAGAGTCTGAACATGTTCACACTCCGTCAGTCAATCATGCACTCACATTATACCAGTTTACACTTCACCTCAAGTCTCTGGACAGCAGTAGGACACATATTTTCAGAGGGAATCCGCTTGAAAAAAGACAACATACAAAATCCATAAAAAAGGCACCAACACCACATTCAAACTAGGAGTTGAGTGCTGTGAAGCAGCAAAACTAAACTACAAAGAAAATTCACCTCTTAAAATGGTTTTACTACTTCATACATTTATCAAAATACAATTAGAGAAAACATTAAAGTCTTCATTGATCTTTTATACTTATTGTAAACATGTAGGATTATTTGAGAGGTAGATAATGAAAGCCTTTGATTAAAGCTAACAAAAATATAACAATGTAAAAAAACAAGACAATGTGTCAGAGAGGCATCCCAGTAAAGACACTGCTCCTACATCCTATTGAGGACTCAGTGGCATTAATTTACAATCTCTACTCTTCTGGACAGGAAGTCATGAGTTATAGAACCTCCAGCGTTAAATACTTTGCTACATGGAAAATTACCTGGTATTGCTTACCATCTACCAGCAAAAAAAAAATATATATATATATATATAATATAAATAATATGTAAAATGCTCTTCCATCTTTTTTCAAAAATGCTTAAAGCAAATCGGTCTTCCTGAGATCCATGCTTATTCTGGAAACAAATGTTAACAGAAAGCCCATCAGCCACCGGGCACACATTCAAGCCCCGCAGCTTCACACAGATTATAAGAAACCACAGCGTCTCACTTCAGAAAATGAGTTAACAGCACTAACGTTTGTGTCACCATACCAATCTTCAAAGGAAATACTGTATATCATTTTTAATTCAACAGAACATTTCAAGGGTGTATGAAGGAATTGTAACAGCAAATGAGAAATATATGATGAAAGGATGACATTATGTTGAGCTAGTTGTAGGAATATGGCCTCTTTCCCAGGCTGGCAAACATATTCACAAACTGATAAATGCCTCAAAAATGCCACTCAAGTCATCCAGGCATCACATAACCAGAAATAATCATGGAGTTAATATCTTAAGCTTTAAGTCATGTTGCCCTTTTAGAACTGACCATGGCTGCACTGTGTGCCAATGAAATCCTCCAATTTGCTATTCTGGGAATCAAGCGAATGTCATACTCTTCTAAAGAAAGAGAGAAAAATCTTCTGTTTTTTCAAAGGTAATCTTTACTTCAAAAAGACTTCACTGTGATGGTTTTTTTTTTAACACAGATGTCAACTCCAGAATTTGGTCTTTAGTTCTTTGTTGCCACTAACTACCAACAACATGTCAGTGTGAAGAAGGCCCGTGCTCTCTGAAGGTGTTTACTGGTATTGAGTAGGTAAGTGTCAGGAAGGACATGCCCAGAGTTATTAATTCTTAATCCCTAATGTCACCCTTTTCATCTCCACATTGCATATAGTGTATGCACTAATTTTCACAGAAAACCTAGTGCTCATATTCTTTAGGCCTCAGGTGACAAGTCTGTTAGACATTCTTGTTCTATTTTCTTTTTCGTAGACTCTTTTCCATTGGAAAAAGCTTTACCTTCCTCTTTCTTTTTACTTTTCCTGTAGGCAGAAACATAAAACAGATATTAGTTTTTCCAATTATTAGTCTATGCCCCTCTTTTCATTATGCAGTATACCAGAAAAATTTTAGTTATAGATGCCCTGCCATATAGACATTAATGACAGCAGCCAACAGAGCAGCAAGCTGGCATAGTGAATAGTGTTGCTCCATCTCAACTCCTCTGATCTGGATTTAATCCTGGGCCGTAATACATTCTGTGTGGAGTCTGCTTGGATGGGGTGTCTTTTGGTAATCCTGTTTCTTGGCACATGCTAAGGATGTATATTTTAAATAGCAATTTTCAATTTGTCTGGTACCAAATAATTAAGTGTGTGTGCACTGAAATGGAGTGGTGGCTCTGAGGCTAGGGAACTGCACTGGCATTCGGAAGGTTGCTGGTTCGAATCCTGTAAATACCAATAGGGACTCTGCTCTGTTGGGCCCTTGAGCAAGACCCTTAACCTGCAATTGCTGAGCGCTTTGAGTAGTGAGAAAAGTGCTATATAAATGCAAACAATTATTATTATTGAATAACCATCTAGGCTACCTAGACCCCCCAAAAAGAGGGTTGAAAAATAGATGGATGAATAAATCAAATTACAGGGAAATGGTCTGTAGTGACATGACTAAGAAAACTGAACATTTTTGCTGTACATCTCTCAACTTCATTAATCCTTTACTGCTCAGAAAGCTAATGTAAATGTTTTATAATAGATAAATCAACAAAATGGAACTTGCCTATCTACTTTATACATGCTTTTCAAAAGAGTACAAGAAAAGATTTCAGAAGAACCAGCCATTCAGCCCAACATATTTTGTCTGTCCCCAATGATGTAACCTTTTCACAAAAGATAAGTCATGATTTGAAGATTCCCACAGGAATCCTATGCAATATTTTGTGTGTTAATTTATTCTATATATCTCTGTTCCTCTGTGCTTAGAAATATTTATTTATATAAATATAAATATTTATAATTATTTATTTAATTTAGAGTTTGTGTGAAATTTACTGCTAACCAATTTCAATCTGTACCCATGTGGCCATATTGAAGAACTCAAAACTTTTATCCTGTCACATCTTAATTTCTAAATTTTTGCATGCTTAACATTGAATTTTTTCATCCTTCTCTTGTATTTCATACCCAACATTCAGTGCTATAGCGTGCATTTGGAATTTCTCTAGCACTGATATGACTGTTTTGTAATATGCAGGTCCTAACTGTACACATTCTTTTACATGAGACCTCACAAGTGAATTGTAAACCTTAAGCATAACCTCCTCTAATTTGTACTCAACACAGCTTCTTACTTTGGTTGTAAACTGCCTGGAAATGAACTGTGAAAATTTCACTACAAATTCTAAGTACTTTTCATAGATGAAGTCTCAGACTCCCCATTGTGTAATTATATCTATTAGTTTTACTTCCTATGTGTAGGTTTATACTAGACATCATCTAACACATACCTACCAAGCTCTGGATTCTTTTCAGGTCGATTCATAATAATTATGTAGATTATTCTACTATTCTACCTAGTTTAGTGTCACTGGCAAACATAACTTGTATTCTTATTTTGATCATTTATATAAATTAAATAGAACAGCTGTTCCATCATTAATCTGTTGTTATAATACACACAATTAATACTTCTTGCACCATAACTTATTTTGACCTAGGTTTAAACTTATTTTGTATCCATTTGCATCCAATGCCTCAAATTCTCATTTGTTTCAATTTGATGAAATGCCTCTCATATGGTGCCTTATCAAAAGGTTTTTGAAAATCAAGATGAACAATATTGTATGAGCTTCTCTGATTAAATGCGTTTGCTGCTTTCTCATAAAATTCTAGCATAATTTAGGGCTCCTGCATGTCATCAAACCATGTCATTTGTGACAAGGCAAATATCCTATAAATCCACAGTGTCATCATTTAAAATCATCAACCAAGTAATGAAAAGCCAATGAAAACCAAGAAACCTGAGGCAAACACTAAAAAAAAAAAAAACGGGCAGAGAATGAGGATCCACGTATCCTTGTGTAGACTAAAACCCAGCACCAAAGAAACCTAAAGGTGTAACATTCAGCCAGCTACTGAGGCATTACATCATCAAAGAAATAAAAAAAAATGGTCTTACGCTACAGATTCATATTTCCTTTCTCGGTAAACAGTACTTTTTTTCATCATGTAGAGCAGCACAAGATCACAGAAGAAGGCACCCTAAAATAGATTTGGTAAAGTAAACCTTAAAATGTATCAGTGCTCTTAAAGTTAACATCTATAAAATATTTAAATAAATATGAAATATGTAACTTATCAAAAAAGCTGGATTCATATGTTTTGCAAGACTGTAATAGTTAAGCTTTTCAGGCTTTGAAGGTGTCTCTTCACTAGTATACAAGTGCAGAAGTGAGCCATATCATTTAAAGTTCATATCCTATTCATATTGCTGTTGATATCGCTAACAGTTTAGTTCCACAAAAGTAATACCCTTTTGGCAAGTATCTCCAGCTAAATAGTTCTCACTGTTTTAAAGATTATATGACAGCACTATCTGGCCATAAATAATCCACCAAGAGCCAGGGAGTTGAGCATTATCCACCTAGCACTGTTAAAACATTTGTTTTGTGTAATTTGGTCCATATCTAAATTACCTAATGAGCTTTCCATCTGTCACCTTTCATTAATTCTCTTATTGATGAATATTTTATAGATTGTGTATAGATATTATACACACTATTATACTGATGTATGAATAAATACTTTACATTTACTGCACAGCATTTTTCATCACATTGTCACAACAAACAGTGGATTATATAATTTAGTTTTTTTTATAAAAAACAAAACTCACATATGAATGTAACTAAGCAAATACTGGAACATCTGTTAGATTAGTCTATATAAATAGGTAATGAAACCCGAATCAGAAAGTTCCCTTTATTTTGAAACATCCTGATCATAAAATATTAAAAAACATAAAGTATGATTATAAGAGATTAGGTAAGACTGAAATGTGAAATGGCAATTAGTCAGTCATCTTCCAACCTGCAATAAAAAATCAAAATGTGCTTGAATATTAAAATAATCTGTGCTTTGTATTTTCTAGATATGCGGTATATTTACCACAAATGATTGATTTCTACTTAGTACACTGAAAAAAAAACCCTTCAACTTATGACTTCACCTTAAAGTCTTCTACACTAATCTGATGATTATATCTTACTATATTGATGCCTTTTTATTATACCTTTTTAATTTGGTTGCTGGTGAGCTTTAGTGGAATGGTAATTACTGTTGTCCTCATTTTGTATAGTATATTGCTATTGATGTTTAAACTGCATCAGCTTCATCCAATCAAATTACATTACATGCAACTGATGATTAAAGTAAGTAAGTGCTATAAGTCAATAAGCACAGGTGGGAATAGAAATTTGAGGAAAATTGTCCAGTCCTGATAGTGATGAATTTAAACTGGATTGGAAATTAAATCATAGGCCAAAATAAGTTTTAAAAGGAAATGTTCCTATATTCAAATATCATACTTTCCAACTCCTAAAGTCAGTATGAAAATTTGGTATCAACTACTATGTGAAATCTACTGTAAATGTAAACTTTTAAGAGATACTTATGTTTTAACAAAATGTTGCTTCTAGATTTCGACAGATGGTGTTAACACTGCTGGAGAGCTTCTGATACAAAACACTCAGTTTTTACACATTTACATATTTATGTGATGACTTTGCTAAATGCTATTAAAACTCACAACCTAAATTGCATCTGAGTTGTTTAATAAAATACATGCTGTTGCTGTCCAGTCTGCAGTTTTGAAGTTAACCAGAGCAGTACCAAAACCCAATGAATACTAACATTGTAACTCTAGCAAGGCACACATTTCTGCAAAGTAAAGGCCATTTAATACCCTAACTGCTAGCAATTCAGGTTCTGCTCAGTAGATTACCAATCATACTAGCAACCAACACTAGTAAAAATAAATATCAACTAGTGTGCTTTCATTTCAAACTGGAAAATACTGAGTTCTAAACAGGACATAGGAACAAATATCTTATTTGGCTTTGGAATAAAACCACTACAACTATAGAAAGTTCTTACATTGATTTTATGCTAATCTTAATAAGTATTAAAGAAGCTTCAATTTTACATTACATAAAATGTTCTTTATTGTGAAAATCATCTTTATTACACTCTGATTAGGTGTTTCAGCTTGCACAAATTGTTTAAAAAATGTGAAATAAACTACAAGGAATGAAAGGTTTTAAATCTGGTCAACCACAGGAAGAGAAACATTGTCATTAAAAAGAAATTGCCTTAAATGTTACATGCAACTCTTCACATTATTTGTCTTTGACAACATTTTAAGAAATGACCATACTAATAGACAAACTTTTAAACAATGTAATCACTCAAGACTGTCATGCAAAAAAGATTTATTCTTCAAGTTCATATGCTGCTGGGCCATTCAAATTAACTTTAATTTTTTTTCAGACAGAATAACTGTGGTTGCAAAGAAAATCTGCAAATATAGTGCAATTTATTAGATGCTTATACAAGATACTCACCGCCCCCATCAGAGCCAAGCCAGAGCCGATATTGATGACTGTTGGAATGATGTTAAACTTTCCTGCCTGATACAGACATAACAGAAAGCACATTTTGTATATTAAACAAATTGTACTACTTAAGCAACACGTTTTAGGAAGGACAGTACTAAATCAGTGGAGTTTTACTTCTCACATCTTTAGATTTTCACCATAGTTCCCTAAAGTTATGGTCTTTTCCTTAGATTAAGACAGTCATTCTGTAAACTGGCCTTTTCATGTCAACCAGTTCCTTAATTGTATGTTGTAATAGTTTATGTTTAATTGGGGAGTGTCAGAAACAACTAGCAGCCTGGGTTTTCTTTTGCTTGCTATTCAGTAAAGATATACATGTGCACTGTACACAAAGAGGTGGATTCATTTTTAAAAATTTGATTAAATCTTGCATTCTTAATGAACTGCTAACTTATTCTTCTTAGTCAATTATGGAGTTGGAGCAGCTGAGTGAAGAGAACAATAGCAAAGTGCCCTCATGCAGTGCCCACTCCACAGCCAGCACACAGTGAATGGAAACAGGTTATATGCGCAGAACTATGAGATATTAAGAACATTGTTATTTAACTTACAAAAAATAAAAAACATTTTGCCAAATAAATGCCAATGTTGCAATACCAGTCTTTTTATATTCAATGTATAACATCCAAAGGTTTTTGATTTGCCATTGCATTGATGTCCTAAGGCCGTCCGTGTTTTTGCTCTATGCCGTACAGCACTGCACAGGCCATCCCAATCAAACCTTTGTGTGGGCTGTACAGTAGTGTGCTGTACTGCCTGACAAGTCCAAATTTTGCCTTCTATATTTTAATGCACCCATGGTCCATTCTATGACTAGTTGTGTGCAGGAGTGCTTTTCATTAGATCTCCTCTCTTATAGTGTACATACTATCACGTAAAAGAATGATTATACATGTTGTCTGCAATGTACTGAACTTAACTGCAACCCTATCAATTAGGCTTACTATCCAAAAAGCCAAATATTATATACAACACGATCCTTAAGTCTGCTTCCCACACTAGTATTTGATAAAATAATGGAATAATGGGTTGAACCGTGGAACAACATTAGTCAGACATATTTAAGCATCACATATTAGTTGAATATTAATTGAATGAAAGTGATTTCTGTTTACAAAAGCAATTCATTTTGTGATAGTGCCTTTATTGCAACATGTGAGAAGTCAATTGCATCCATTATATTAGGAAAATCAGCAATCGCTACAAATTACCTTTTGATCTTGACTTGCTCATACTGACAGTAAAGATATTGAATGTGTCTGGGTAGCATCTTAAGTATATCATCTCATACAGATGGCACAAGACAGCTCAGAGTGACTGCAAGATTCATGAGTGATCAGCCATTTCATAATGAAAAGCATCTGTCATCAAATACTCTATGGAAGAGGGATTGTGTAATTTCTGCATGATGGTCTTTGTACCGTGGGTTCCATTTCAGCACACAATTCTAAGAGGACAGTTCTAGGATGTCTAAATCAGCTTATAAGCCAGTAATTCTCAATGAGCCAAAAAATCATCACAATCCTTAAAAACGTAGCCTGTCACTGGCAATATTCTCCAAAAAACCTAATGCTGCCATTGCCAGTTATGTTGTAAAACACACAGCACACCCTTTTGTTGGACAAAATTGATAGGCCACACACACAAAGTCAATTAACATTAAACATATACACTAGGCATTAATAACAACACTAAAGTCAGCTGTATTGAGAGAACATGTCAGTTATCTGTTATATAATTAGCTCAAGAACATCGAATGTGACTGATGCATCACTGAAATGTGCAATTAAATCATATTTTCTGTACACTTCATGGTCCTGCTGCCTGGAGTCACTAAAATGCCAACACCAAAAAAGTCTGTATGGGACTTAGAGATGAGTCAAACCAATTCCACGGCAAATTTGTGCTTTACAAATCCTGACTATTGCGTAAGAAATGGCTTATGAACATTTACAAGCATTAGCAAGTTTTATACATGATGCCTGAAGTCTTAATAGTAGGATAATCTTATCAGATTAAAAATGAGCACAAAAATTAAATGTACATAAAAATATATAATTAGATTCAAGCAACCTAACAGCAACTTTAACTAGGAGATAGCATATTTTTCATAAGTCTCATATTGCATGTTATTATTAAGTCTAAATCATGTGAACAAATTTCCATCCATCCATCCATCTATTTGCTAAAGTGGTTATTCAGTTCAGGGTTGTGGTATACCAGTGCCTATCCTGGCAGCACCTGGGTACAGGGTGTGACACAACCCTGGACAGGGCACCAATCACATCGCAGGGCACACTTACACACACATTAGTCCATCTTAAAGATTTTGGAAGACAACCTAAGTAGCAGGCTTACAGTCCAAATGAAACAAACAACATCAGTTATAGTATTTAACTTTGGGCTACATCTAACAAATGTGGGGCGGCACGGTGGTGCAGTGGCAGCACTGCTGCCTCGCATTAAGGAGACCCGGGTTCACTTCCTGGGTCCACCCTGCATGGAGATTGCATGTTCTTCCCGTGTCTGCGTGGGTTTCCTCTGGGAACTCCGGTTTCCTCTCACAGTCCAAAGACATGCAGGTTAGGTACATTGGCGATTCTAAATTGTCCCTGGTGTGTGTGTGTGTGCGCACCCTGCCCAGGGTTTGTTTCCTGCCCTGGGATTGGCTCCAGCAGACCCCTGTGACCCTGTAGTTAGGATTTAGTGGGCTGGATGGATGGATCTAACAAATGCTGGTGTGTTGATGAGTACAAAACTGCCATCTGAATAATCAGCAAAGTACTAACTACAATTCTTATGAAAAATGTTTCCACATGGAAGAAAATTTACAATCTATGCCATGGTCCCACCAGCTTCCAGGAAACCTAATTCTAATTTTAGAGGTTTTATTGACAAGTATAGAAACATGTTTAGACTTATTATTAACTAATCAACTTGAAATAATCAGTTTTTATGATACAGGTCTGTAAGCTGTACTGTTTCAGTTGCATACTAATAAACTATAAATGTTAATTGAATGATCAGTACTTCCTAAGGGATGGCATGAGACACAGTGGTTAATGTTGCTGCCTCACAGATTTAGTGACCAAGGTTTGAATCCTGTGCCCAGTCATAGTCTGAGTAAAGTTTGCAAATTTTCCCCATACATATTTGCTTCATTTTCTCACCCACTATCCAACAGATGTTGGGGCTAGATTATTTGGAGATTCTAAATTGGCTCCTGCATTTGTGTGCATGTGTATGCCCTGTGACAAACCACTGTCCCATCCTGGCTTTTTTCTTACTTTGTACTCCGTTTTTTCAAAATAAACTCTGCGCCCTTGTTACTGTAAATTGCATTAAGTGGCTTGAAAATGTTTGTATGTAACATTTTTTGATAGTTATACTTTTGTCACAGTGAGCAGAATATTGTGATGCTTAAAAACTGTCGAGTGCAATATGAATTGCTATGCAATATTCTTACTTTGTCACTTTATATTAAAAGAAGGCATAGGGTTGCTTAATGTTTTTTCAAAAGGATTAAAACCTATAACTTAAAAAAATGCCTTAAGACCCATAGTTTGTTTGAGTACTTCTACCTTTGTTACAAGCATCTCTGATGTTCCAAATCTTTCTATGTCTATGTTGAAATTTGCTAAGTCCAGTGTGATTGGTAAACCTAATAGTCATTTTTAAAAGTTCTTAAATTACATTTGACTGACAATCATTTCTTTTGATTTGCAACAAACATTATCTTCAAAAGCAAATTTGACTGACAATTATTTGGTTTGATTTGGAACAGCAAGGATGTTTATTATTGCAGCAGATGCTACTATCAGATAAAAGCTTTTAATAAGCTTTATTTTGTATTTAATATTTGTTACACTTTACAAAACGTGATCGAACAAACACCCTGTAAAGGTTACTGGAATTGTAATAATTAAGCTAGAAATATGGCCACTTGGCAACACAGTTTAATTTCACTTCCTGTCTTATCTGGAATCGTTTGACAATATAAATTATAGTATAGTTAAAAAAAGTATTTGTATGACTTTTGTTTATAGTAAACATTATCATATCTACCAACAAAACCTAAATTAGATAAAAGAGACTCAAAATGAAAACCTTCAGTTTTATGCAAAACCATGAGTGTACAATACTTAATTCACTCTTTTAGATGTTTTAATCTAGTATATTATTGGCGATAAACAGTTACTGTGCATTAAAAGGTGCAGAAATCAGTATCATAGTCATGGGGCTGGAGCTAATTCTGTAGGCATGAGGTATAAAACAGAAACCCATCCTGTAAAAAGAAAAACTCCAGTTCATTACAGCACAAATCCACTTACAAACCCACATTTACACTCTCACAGAGCCAGTTTAAAGTGAGGAACTGATTTAACAGCACCTCTTTGGTATATAAGAAAAGATTTATTTCCTTCACACAATGTAAACTACAGCTAATGCACAACAGTCACAAAAGCGATACTAACATACCATCTGATAATGAGTCGTTTAAAAAATGTATGTGACATTCTGTTTTGAATAGAATTTAATGTATTTAGCATAGTTATCATTTTCTGCTGAATGATTTTTCTAATTGGGAAATTGAGATAAATAGTGTCAATATAAATAAAATGAATACTGTAAATTTAAAAATCAAATAGTAGCAAACAGCTTCTATTTTAGTCCATAAACTGTTTGTATTTGTAATGTTTTACAATTTATTCAAGTGATATTTTTAACTAGATTTGGACTGATCTGGTATTCAGTTAAGTAATATGGAACTTTTTACCTTTCCATTCACCATGATATCAAACCGGATCCCATAGACTTTGATAAGTGTTCTGTAATCCTCTCCTTTGCTGTTTTTGTAATACTTTGCATACCTAGAAGAATTAAATACAGCGAGGGAAAGAGGGGCATATGAATTTAATTTACTGCACTCTGTTAGATTAGATCTATAAATGTAGTCACTTTTCACCTCCTCTATCTACTTGTCTACCTTCTCTTCATAAGTCAGACACAAAGATCCATCCCATAAATCATACTACATTTAAAAAAAAAATTCTCTTTTGGCACCCCAACTGCAGGATGTTATTGTTAAGTGTATTTACTGTAACCCTTTACCTGAAGTTATAGCCAGAAGTGACAGACATAGGAGAAGACTTAAGATCCAGCCTATTAAAAGAGTACCGAGGATTGCATTTAGAAGCAGATTTGTCCAGGTCACAGTTCCACTCAATGAAAATCCCAATGACACCTCCCTGCACATTCACAGAGAATAAAATGAATGAAAAGTCAGTTTGCTTATGTCACTAATTATAAATAAATTTATTTATAAAAGCAAGTAAGCATGCATCAGTTCTATTGGTTTTATCATTTATCAGCAACAGTGTGATTAAGAATGTTCTGTTTACTATAAACATTATTATCTTGCTACATCTGCCATTGGTGTGAGCTCTGCTGCAAATAAGTATAACACTTATTCATACTTTTGTTATCTGGCTGCTCTCTGGTTGTACTATTTTAGTTCAAATGCATTTCTGCTCCAGGCTGATGGTACTGTATGTTATAATGTTAAATGCAAAGTTGCTATATAAAATAAAGACCTGGTGATGGACTGACTTTTTTCAATGTTTAGAATAATAAACTGCCATTACAAGTACCAATGATAGCTTAAGTGAAATCTTTAAATTGTCCCAATTGTACCACTAAAATTAGACTATGTTTGTGTTTTCCATGGACTAAGTTAAGCTCTCTGTACCTATGACCCTAATAGTGAATGTGGCGAGAACTCCACGATTTCATTCCGAAGATATTTGTCTCAACACCAGTCTTCTAACACAGTCCAAAGATACGCTTAGGGTCACTGCTGCTCTGAACTGTCTAGTGACAGACTGTAGTCACATTCAGAACTGGCATGAAATCCATTTCTAGCGATCACTCTCTCTTTCCAGTTCTTTATCTTATTGGTTCACTGAACCAACAAAAAGACCATCTAAGACTGGAGCTGTTTGGGGATATAAAAAGCTTAAAAGTCACAAGAACAGGCACAGTTTTTAGATTTTAAGGTGTCATTAGTTAGCACAGAATATTTAGGTGTGGTTAAGAGGATTGGAGATTGATTCAAAGCTGAGTCTAGAAAACTAGAAAAAGGGCAAAACATAACAGGCAAAGATATAGCTCCTGTTTACAGAAACTTATTACACATATATTTCTGCCACTCAACAACAAAAAAAGACTGCATTATGTCACAAAAGTATTGCGTTATTTCTCAGAAGAACTGCATTATTTTGCAAAAATTATTGTCTACTTTTGGCGAAAGTTTTGCGTGCAAAGATATTGCCTGTTGCTATTGGTAACAATGTGCATGTGCATGCTTTAGTTGTATACTAACAACTAGTGAGGATGAGGTTAAGCACACACATAACATGCAATCAAGTGACAAGAACTGAACAAATGTTATAGGTATACATTTAATCCTGCATGTGCTGAGGGTGAAAATGACTTTGCCCATTTTGGAAAAATAGAGAGATAGTGATTATTGCAGCATCACTGATAATAAGATAAAACACAAATGTGGTGGATAGCAATCAGAAAACAGTTTGCTTCATGCAATCGAGTAACAGACACCTATAAATAAAGTTTCTGATAAGTTTTACTGTAGTCATTTGTTATCAATATTTTAAAACAGTATAATCTGGTGGCACAGTAGGTGGATAATCATTGGAGATTTGGTTTTGGAATTAAAAAAAAAGTATCGATGGTGCATGAAGGATTAAAAATATTCCTTTAACTGAGAAGTATTACTGACACATTTCTAATACTCAGAATAGTGGCCAAAAGTAAAATATTTATTTCCTTAAAATGTATGGGCAATTCACAGTTTATTTACTTATTTATTTTAGAATAGATCACTTTCAACTATTTTTGAGAAAAATAAAACACAAACTGAGTAGGTTGTCTTCATTTGTCTTAAAAAACATATTTATATATATATTGTCAATGAAAAAAGGTGCAAAATAAGATAATAATAATAATACAAGTAATGAGATAAATTATAACTTCTTCTATGCAGACGTTTCTGTACTTTTTTTCCTTTTTTTTGTTGTTTGTTTTTATATCTGCAGCCCTTAGTCTTCTTCCCTGTTCTTTCCTTCACATCACTTACAGGGATGTTTCCTTATACTCTTCTGTTTTCTTTACACCCTTTTCTTTTTTTTTTTTTGCCACCCTCACTGCTCTACCCTGCTGTAACTACAGGTCTGTAGAGTTAGCCTCCAGTAGAGGAACCCCTTCTTCCAAGTGTATTCTGATAACACTCCGCCCATTGGTTATAGACAGACTGCTTGCTCTTCTTCCCACTATAGCCTAGTCACAGCTGCAGGCTAAGAAGACATGATGGACAGATTCAGCATTTTTTTTCCCCAGGCCCCAGACAAGGCACGCTCTGCTCCAAAAGCAATCACATTGTCTAACAGGATATGTAACAAAGAGTGCACCTTGTGCAGTCCATGCTGAAGCAGGGCGAAGAATACATGGGAGATGTTACTTGGGGTCAGGCTTTATCTTCATCCTGTGCATTCTCACACTGGTTCCATTCTGCCATTCTACCACTTTTTAATTTCTATAATCTTTTTAAAGTGATTTTTGCATTCAGCCTCCTGTTTCAAAGTCATGCCAGTCTGCAGGAGCTTTACTAGTCATTAATACTGCAGGATCCATTCGGCTCCACCACGGCAGACGAGCTTGTGGCACTATCATCATCCAAACTGAAAATCATGGCAGTTTTTCATCTACAACTCATGCCACTCAGAATCTCAATTGCCATTTTGCATTAAGATCAGGCACACTATTGTATTTGCTTAACTGTTTAACTGTATTATTTGGTTAAAAAAACATATGCTAATTTTCATGTTTGAAAGGTATTTTGACACATTAATTTTAATTAAACATTTTTTTGAAAAAATCGCCCGGTCCTAGTTTGAGCCACTGATATAAAGCTTAATACAAACAAGGTCTGTTCAATTCTTTCAATCAGGTTCGTATTTGGAGGATACATTGTGTTCAAGTTATATTCTGTGTTTGTCAACCGTTTTAAAGATAATAGGTTTCATTCATCGAAGTGTTCACTACCTAAATCGGTACTCGTGAATGTAAGATGTTTAACAGGCATTCCTAGTATTAAGTTGTGGATTAGCCTGCGAATGTTTAGCAGTAGCGTGTCTATGAACTTAATTTAACCATTCCCAGTCCTGCAAAGTCAGTTCATGTGAGCGGCTTGGAGTACATGCATTGAAGCTTCTCAGCTGTGCTTGTGCTATCTTGTGTGATCTTACGATGTCCACGGCATTATTTAATGTTAAGACCTGGCACTTAAAAGTTTCTCACTACAGCAATTTTAACTCCTTTACAAAGTGATCTAAAGTCTCGTTTATACCTTGTGTCTTCTCATTAAACTTGTATCTCGCGAATATTGTATTCGTCGTAGGTATGACAAACGGCAGCAGGAGCGTGTCTATAAACTTAATTTAAACTTACGGTTTACACCGTGCTTTGTTTCCGCAGTAGCTGCACTTATGAATATGCCTGTATGCGTCACTTGCTTCATATTCTTTTGCTGCCTTCGTTCACAGTCAGTTCACGTGAGCTGCTAGTCCTTCACACGCGAATATTTACCTTATATGGACGCAACTCCACCTCACACGGTGACCAAGCTGCAGGCTATATTGACGAAAGTAGGTTCCAGTTATTACCGTTACGCGTAGAATTTCTAAATGAAACCTGCCTAACTTTTGTAAGTAAGCTGTAAGGAATGAGCCTGCCAAATTTCAGCCTTCTACCTACACGGGAAGTTGGAGAAGTAGTGATGAGTCAGTGAGTGAGTGAGGGCTTTGCCTTTTATTAGTATAGATTATTCTTTCCATTGATTTTCCTGTGATGTACATTAACGTAGTTTTAATGAAAAATTTCTTTACTACAGATTATAATGTCATAAAACATAGTCAAGTCCTTGACAAGCCTATCCTGGATGTTCACCCTAGCTGGCAATTCCCAGTTCATGCTGCATTCCATCCACATTTTGGAGAATAAAATCAAATATCAATACTCTTCAAGATTTTAATTTAATGTAAACTGTGGAGGTTTTACACAGTATAAAGCTCACTCAATTACCAAGCACTAACCAACCAAAACAATTATACTTCAGTACCTACTGCAGACCAGATGCATTAGTATAAAACAGTGGACATCTCTTCATTATTGCAAATTAAAACAGATTTGTATTTCGAAGGAGTTTCCCAGATG